>NC_052944.1:3742884-4067343 GCF_013358895.1 Oreochromis aureus
TCAGCCGTGGTCCAAATGACACCTGGCACATTGATGGTATTTATTTTATCTTTTCAATTAACCTTCCTGTCATGTTTTGATGTTACTTCTGTCGAAACAAATTGTAATTTTTATTGTTGTTTCATATAGGCAATGATAAACTGAAGTTCTTTGGAATGTGGATACATTTGGGGATTGATGGGTAGGTCTGAATATGGCATTCGCTACTTAATTGATTATATTCAGATATAGTACAAAGTTGCTTCAAGATAAGGATGTGAGGTAAACTGAGGTGTTATCTCTCCTGAGTAGTCTAGGGCAGGGATGGGCAACTCCAGGCCTCGAGGTGCCGGTGTCCTGCAGGTTTTAGATGTGTCCTTGATCCACAGCTGATTCAAATGGCTAAATTACCCTCACAACATGTTTTGTAGTTCTCCAGAGGCCTGGTAATGAACTAATCATTTTATTCAAGTGTGTTTACCCAGGGTGAGATCTAAAACATGCAGGACATTGGCCCTCGAGGTCTGGAATGGGCCAAGCCTGGTCTAAGGGACCAAGATAAAGTATGAATAGTGAAGGAGGATTCAAGATGGCATTTTTTAAAAGGTTTATTTCCTGCTAGTCCATTTCAGACTGGCAGTTATTTCAGGGAGGGCCAAGAACAACACAACAAATAAAACATCCCTGATATAAAGTAAACAGAATTTAACTCCAAAGAAAATAAAATGTACAATTTACGATAACCTACCTAACCAACACAATAAACAGGAGAATACAAAACAAAAGGCAGCTCTCTCCTCGCATCAGTCTGAACACAGTCAAGGGTCACATTCAATTCCAAAGGCATGTAAGCCTACATAACTATGGCAGTCAAAATGGCCGGAGGAACCAGAAACAACGCCTAGACAGAATACAATGGAAAACCAGAATACTCTTGGGGAATGTAACAAAAACCAAACATATTGCCAAAACATGATTAAATCATATGTACGAGTGGCCGCTTTTCAATTTCTCTCTTTTCAGATTTTCCAGGAAGGTTCTATGGCTAAAGGTGGGCACATCCAACCGCAAACAAAACTTTGTGGCCAGATACTTCTTTGAGGCTGTTCAAGAACAGGGTGGTATGCAATATACTTAAAAAAGGGGGGTTAAAAAAAGATTACATTTTGGTTATAAATTTATTTTTTCATCATTCACTAATTATCTTCAGTTTGTGTCTTTAGGCTGTCCTCAAATGATTCGGGGGGACAGAGGAAAGGAGAACCTTGTTGTTGGTCAAATGCAGATGGCATTTCACATGCGAGATCTTGGGAATCAGGCATGGAGGTGCTTCAGAATGGGGACATCAGTGCACAACCAGGTATGTCTTTAAGCTGGTAAATGACTATTTCTAAAGTAACAACCTGACAACAAAACTGATAATGTCATGTTTATGTTGTTTAGAGAGCTGAATGTTTTAACAGTATTTTAAAGCGGACATGGATTAAGAAATGGCTGACAACATTTGAGGTAAAGCAAATCTTTCACCTGTAAAACCTAATAACAAAGACTAGCCATCAAAATTGCGCTAAACATACGATGGATTAGTTTATCTGAAAACACTATGCTGGAATTTTTTTTTTTTTTTGTACATCTGTACCTTTTCACTGATGAAATGCTCACCTTCACAACTTATGTCTTTTTCAAAACCACATGCTTAGGCCATGATGGAGTCTGGGATCCTTGAACTGGACAATCCTGTGCACATGTAAGTCAATATTTTTAGACATGAAAAATGATCAAGCAGCAGTATGAAAGTATGTGGTCTAGGAATGCCTTTGTTTTTTGAGTACTGATTAAAAATTAGCTTTTACATATTCTTCCTCAAAGAAGCAGATGAACATATTAACTTTTTAATTATCCTTTTTCATAGCAACTGCTTGCAGTACTCACACTTGCCACTGCTTCAAAGAGACTTAAAAACGGAGCAAACAGTTTGGAACACCCATGACATCCATAAAGCAACGCAATGCACCAGGTCCATTTGGGAAACCCGACCTTCTGTTTACCTCACCACCTCCTGGTATGTCATTTGAAAGTCTGTGGGGTTTTTTTTCTTTTTTTTCTTTTAACTTTCATTAGTTTACTTTTACTTTAATATAGCACTCTTCACAGGATAAAAACCACAAAGTGGCTTCACAATAATATAAAACAGACATAACAGCACAATCGAACATACAGAATAAATACAATCAAGGAAACATAATGATGTAGGGCAGAGCATTTCATGACCTGGGAGCCACCGTTCTGCAAGATCTATTGCCTCTGGTCTTCTGGTGGGACTACTAACAGCCATTGATTAGATGATCACAGGCTGGGAGAGGGAGTGTGGGGTTCTATAAGATCAGAAATGTAGGCAGGAGCTTCACGATTCGGAGCTTTGAAAGTCATTACTAAAATTTTAAAATGATTTTTCTAAAATATACTGGAATCCAGTGTAATGAGCGTAAAACTGTTATAATGTGCTTTCTTTTATTTGTCTTCCTAAGAAGCTTACTTCTGGTACAATCTGAGATTTCTGAATTTCTACTGTCAATACAAATATGGCTTCATATTGGCACCTTTAACTAAAAATTAATCAAAATGTTTGAGTGATATTTACATCTTTCAGTTTCTGCAATAACATCTGTAAAACTGACTGCTTATTATACAGGTTGTAGAACAGCTTTATGATTATTCATTTATTTTAACATTCCAAAGTGAACATCTTTTCAATATTGTCTTTCATTCGCAGGATATGGCAATGTGCTGCACATAGTTGACCCAGACCTTTTAGACTACGCCAAGCAATTAATCTGTGAGGTGGAAGAGCCTTCACTGGTAGCAAACCAGGAATTCAGAGACATGTGCCAGAACATTTTAGAAAACAGCCAATTTCCCTGCACACCTGATGGTTGCCTTGCTGCATACCTCATGCTAGTCCAAGAGCTGACAACTGCCATGAACAGAAATGCAGTTCCTACACCTTCTACGTTTGCAGAGGCAAATGACATATACATCTTTCTGAAGAGACAGAGGATGGAAGGTGCACCAGTAAACATTTCCAATGACCAATAAAATCATACAACATTGTTTGTTAACATTTATTTATCCTTGTTTACAATCAACAGGTAATTTGAAAACTGTCTGACCAACAAAATGTACAATAAAATGTTGAAAAACAATTGACAAGGTGCCATCTTTCATAATGATTCAGTGTTTCATTTAACACAACTTTTGTTAACCCTAATGTATAACATAATTAACATTGAAAGACTTTTGAACTGCAGACTGTAGCAACATTACCACTTGTAGCCATATCGGCTTGTAAGATCAAGGCCTGACTTGAGAAACTTAACAACATCAGATGCGGAAGGCCTTGAGTCTGGGTCATAGCTCACCAAACCACCAAGAAAACTGTGTTTGTCACTGAGATGTGATAGGGCATGTGGTGGGGTTTTGGTGGCCATTAGTGCAGCCAGTTCTCTTTGTTTTTTAACAGTCCACGGAGCGGACCCCGTCAGGATCTCCAGATATGTGGCTCCGAGGGACCACATGTCTGTCTGGAACGAGGCCTCTTCAAACATCAGTATGCATTCAGGAGCCATGTAAAGATATGTGCCACCAGCTGGACCAATAACCTGGGCAGTGAACTTACTCCCTTGACGAAGCATCACAGTGTCTCTTATGTTTGCCATGCCCCAGTCTGTCAGGACTGCCTTCTTAGAAGGGTGGTGAACCTATAAGGTATACACACGAGAACTTATCAGGTTGTCTTAAATCTCACAAATGTTATCAAAACTGTCATTCCAAAGACCACAGCTCATAATTGAAAAAAAAAAACCCCTCAAAGCTTTTAGCACCCAGATCACCCAACCACTGCAGATTTATTCTGAGATTGTTTATTATACCTAACATTGAAATTAACAGATTGGATAATGATCAAACACGGTTTTATAGTCCTGTTCTTTTTTTTATCCCCATTCCACTTAAGAAAGTGGTACAGACTAATAGAACAATAGAAAAATTCAGTTTGTAAAGCCTAAACTTATTACAACATGTTTGGGAATTTTGTAGGTGTGCAACAACCAACATATTAAAGAAACAATGTAAGGCTTCCTACTTAAAAAAAAGTCCTTTATATGAATATACCAGAACAGTTCCTCGTTGAAATGTAGTGTTTAATAGACTGAAGAGAATAAAGTTCAATAAAGAAAAATTCAGTATGGCTTATGTAGAAATGTTTAGCTTATTTTAGAGCTTAGACATGTAGGAATGTTTAGTTTTTAGAGTTTAGAAATATGTTAACTTAGAATGTAGAATTATTGTAAAGACACTGACACTGCCCTCAATGTAATAAAGGCCTGATTGTGTCATGAACTTAGAAGTAGATTTTATGAGGCCCTCCCCCATTTGAGCTGTGAAACTAAGACAAAGAGGAGTTGATAAGTGGAAATTCCTCAGGGTATACTTAGGAGGGGGTTTCAACATTTGTGACTTGATAACGGTGGTCTGGAACGGAGATGGGTTTTTATGACATCCGGGAAGTCACTACATTGAGACACACACCTGCAGTGCTTTACTTTACGCACCCACACCCACATGCACACTCACTCACGTGTATGAGTGAGTGTGCATGAGTGAGTATGTGCGCATACCTGTGTGTATACACAGGTATGCGCATTATAGTCACTCACGAACACTCACGTAGAGTGCGTGGGAGCGCGCACATGTAGGCATTCACGTGCTCGCACACACACAAACATGTAAACATGGTGATTAGTTTTATGGCACCTCGTAGAGGGTTAGAAGGGGGTCACTTATACAAAAGTGCATGTAACGGACAAAGGAGTTGAGATCTGCAGAGGAAGTCCGGGGTTCTGTACATCTCCCTTCTATAAGCTATAATCAATAAGTGTGTATTAATAAAAATATTGTTAATTGACTACTCTGAGTCCCGGTGTTTTTTCTGGAAGCCTGACGAATACACGAACTGTGGTGAAACTGCTTTTTGCAACACTTACCATGACATTTGCTGGCTTTATATCCTGGTGAATGATTCTCTGTGCATGGATGTACTCTACTGCCATGGATAAGTCCAGTGATATGAAACCGGCATCATCCCCTTCAAGCTATCAAGACAATATATAATGGGACCTAAGACCAACAAAGTCAATGTTTGGAAGTGTCCATCAAAAATCCCTGATTGCAGTCCTCTTGTGAAACTGTAAGCAGAGGTGAATGGTGTGTGTGAGCAAGGTGGCCAACAAATCTGACTCAGTTACACCAGTCCTGTCTGGAGGACTGGACCAAAATCCCTGAAAAATATTGTAAGAATATTGTAGAAGAAAACCTAAAATGTCTGAACTCATCCATGTAAAAAAAAGCAATTCTACCAAAATAGTAAAGAAGCTTATTATTAGAAAGTTAAGATTATTATTTTACTAAGTTCATACTTTTCTGGCATATGGCAATTAAAGATCATTTTTGTAATTCTAAATGGTTGAAAACATGAGAGAAAAAAAATTAATCAGTCTTTTTATATGTTGTACGCAAAGATGGTTTCAAGTACATATTTAAAGAAATGCCAGCAATAAGAAGTTCTGTTTTAATATGATGGTATTAAGATTATTCACAAAATGTATTCAATATAAATGTATGAGTATTGGTACCTTCACCAAGCAGCTGTCTGTGTGAAGCACTTGCTGCAGGGTTGCGCCATGAATGTATTCAGCTGCCAACAAAAAGCAGGACTCAGTGCGGGCAACTGCCATTAGTCTGACGATGTTGGGGTGAGACAGTCTCCTAATAAAAAAAAAAAAAAAATAGAGGCATTACAGCTTGAGGAACAATCGATTTTGAAAATGAAACAAAAATAAGTGTGTCAAAGTTCTTACAGTGAAACATTTATCTCATGATGAATGTCGCTGTCCTCCATCCCTTGTTGGCCACACACGATCCTTTTAACAGCTGCTGGAGTACCATGAAAAGAACCTCTATATACCTTGCCAAATGTCCCTTCTCCCAGTAGATTGTCCTCGCTGTATGTAATTAAAGCCTCTTCCACATATGGAACACGTGGAAGATACACTTGGGGATAAAAAACACAAAGTAACATACATTAACATACAGCTACTGCTAAACATTCTTCTATTAACTGCTGGATTAGTAATATCTAGGTTTACTCCAGGAACTTGAGTACCAAATAGTGAAGAATGAAAACCTTTATTTACAATTTTGTCTGATGATATGATGTTAGCCCTAAATGCGAAATAATGCTTACATGATGGCGACTTTGGAGTTGTGTTGAAGGACTCTGCAAAATCTATCAAAAGCTCACTATTTCCAGCACCTTCAGATAGCTCTTCAGCTCCCTCCATAGCTTCTTTTGCCTCAATAACTGCATGTGGTAACATGTCTTGGCTCACTGCTCCACCTGGACCTAGAGATGACCCTACATTTTCCTCCTTCCTTTGCTTGGACTGGCTTTTCTTTCTGACTCTCCCTGTTTCAAATTCACCTGAGCTGGATGTTTCTGGATGGAAATCCTATGAACACATTCAGCCAAGATATACTTTTGCAGGGTGCACTGTGAAAATATCCACATTTATGACAATGATAAGAAATTAATTGGTCTGTTCAAAAAGAAGCCATGGTTTTACCTGTTCTGCAACATTTTGTCCTATGAGGGTTTCAGGAAGTTCATCTGCAGAATAAGATGCATATTACAAATGTGCAATGACCAAGGATAGTAAACAAGTGTGTAAAGGTTGGAAATGTAATGCAAACAAAATAAGAAGTCAATTTTAATGATTTAGTTAGATGTCCAGGCATTCACCTAAACTGCAACTTTCATCACCACCCACTTTAGTTACAGGGTCTTCATCTGTAAAATAACACATTAATTGCAATATATCTGAATGCCCACCATAGTCCGTGTACCACAGGGTGGGCAATTCCAGGCCCCGAGGGCGGTGTCCCTGCAGGTTTTAGATCTCACCTTGGGTCAACACACCTGAATCACATGATTAGTTCGTTACCAGGCCTCTGGAGAACATCAGGACATGTTGAGGAGATAATTTAGCCATTTAAATCAGCTGTGTTGGTTCAAGGACACATGTAAAACCTGTAGGGACACTGCCCTCGTGTCCACCCCTGGTGTACCATGTTCAATCACACAATCAAAAATATTCAATTTGGTTTGGGCAGGCACACACCTGAGATGGAACTTTGATCATCCAAACACACGACCTCTGTACAAAAAGTAAAATTATTTCATACCATACAAAATCGAGTGCTAGACAGTAGTTAATAGCAATATTGATCACTTTATTACCCAGTTGTCTTCGCCCGATGTATAGTGTTCTTTTCCACAGATGTGTAATATCAGAAACAGTTCTGTATTCTTTGTGGAAATCCTCCTTACTCCACCTGGTCCCGTCAGAATGACAAAGAGTGAACTCACTCCCCTCAGTACGCTCTGGCCAGAAGCGTTCTTTGGCTATGGTAATTAAATCATCATAGGTTTCATGGCCTTGCAGGATGATTCGAGGTGGAGCTTCAGTCCATTATTAACTTCTGGTACCGTCCACACCTTCTCGGAGTTCTTGGTTTCCACTCCATGGGAGCCATTCTGACCTAGCATCAAGGAGAAAAAGCAAAGTTTATGAAAAAATATGCCTTTTTAGACAGTTAATTATTAATATATTGCTGATAGTCATACACATAGCTTCACTTTTTAACTAACCTTCAATAATGATTTGCCATGGTCCAAACGTTTATCATTCAATGGAAATTGCCTTTTCTTTACTTGAGGCTGTAGTAGTTTCTTGGCTTTACCAAAGGCCTCTGCTGCACCTGTAATGGATGAAGTTGAAAGTTAATCAAACTGATCCGCAGAAAGTTCTATATTACAACTGATCTTAAAGCAAAATAATTGGGGTTTTCTTACTGAGAAATTCATTGCCACTTGTTGAAGGAGTGTCATCTGCAATATAAATAGGGCAGTGATGTGAAACATGTGCTTTATAGAATTCTACTACAATCACAGACTACTGCACACTGATCTGCTTTCAAAATGTATTGCATCTATAAATAAAGTGGTTAGTCAATCATAACCTGCTAAGCATATCATGTTATATAAAGGAGATTATTTTACATGTTGTTCAAAAGTATCAAAACCTACCTGATTTTTCTGCTACCAGGAGCTTTTTACGTTGTTATCAAAGCCTTTTGGGTAATCTCGCCTTCAAATAAAATTTTAGAAAGTAAGGAGTTATAGCTAGACTGTAGGAGCCAAATCCTACATGAGTATCTAACTTTTAAATTGCAATGAAGAAATCCATCTTTTGTCAGTTTTTTTTAAACTAGGGCACTCCGACAATATCACAAAGTAATAACTATATACGTCTTTTAACATGCATATTAATTAAGAGAAGTAAATAGGAATACCAAACAATGTTAAACCATTAAAGCACGATATTGTCAGGGTTGTTGGCAGTTAAAAAGGAAATTGCAAGCATTACAAAAACATTTAATAAAGCGTTTGATTACCATTTTCAAGGTCTTTTTTCAGCTGCTCGTAAGCTTTCAGCTTGTCCATTTGCTGAAACATATACAAAACAATTACTAAACAGTTTAAATTTAAATCACGTTTCACCACCACTGTCGCTAGCTAGAAACGAATTGGCCAGACAAGAATAGTGCTGATTTGGTTTCGTACAAAACTAGATTTCCTTCTTTGATAGGTAACTTTCACAACATTACCGCAACTTAATATCACACAACTGTGTCAAAAATATGAACAAAAGGGAGAAAAGTTAAACTTACCTTGTGTCGTTAGGAGCCTGGACCGCGGTAAAACTCCGGTGAGGTCAATGACCTTGCGCTCTCCCACTGTCACACGTTGATGACGTATTTGGAAATCAATTTGGATGGGACATGACAACAGCGCCACCTGCAGGAAGGTTTTCTGAGACCTGACAATTTTCCATGTGAGTCTGAGACCTGACAATTTACCATGTGAGTCTGAGACTTGACAATTTACCATGTGAGTCTGAGACCTGACAATTTTCCATGTGAGTCTGAGACCTGACAATTTACCATGTGAGTCTGAGACCTGACAATTTACCATGTGAGTCTGAGACTTGACAATTTTCCATGTGAGTCTGATACCTGACAATTTACCATGTGAGTCTGAGACCTGACAATTTACCATGTGAGTCTGATACCTGACAATTTACCATGTGAGTCTGAGACTTGACAATTTACCATGTGAGTCTGAGACCTGACAATTTTCCATGTGAGTCTGAGACCTGACAATTTACCATGTGAGTCTGAGACCTGACAATTTACCATGTGAGTCTGAGACCTGACAATTTACCATGTGAGTCTGAGACTTGACAATTTACCATGTGAGTCTGAGACCTGACAATTTTCCATGTGAGTCTGAGACCTGACAATTTACCATGTGAGTCTGATACCTGACAATTTTCCATGTGAGTCTGAGACCTGACAATTTACCATGTGAGTCTGAGACCTGACAATTTACCATGTGAGTCTGATACCTGACAATTTTCCATGTGAGTCTGAGACCTGACAATTTACCATGTGAGTCTGAGACCTGACAATTTTCCATGTGAGTCTGAGACCTGACAATTTTCCATGTGAGTCTGATACCTGACACCTTTTTTCCTGAGACCTGACGATGTCCTAAAATGTACACCGTACACCAGACCATTTACAACAGTCAGACACAAGTTCGTCCTCAATTTGCCTGACATTTCTTTGGCTTAAAAAATCCTAAAAGGAAGATTGATTCATTGATTGTTTTTAATCAAAACAACTGTCTCTGTTCATTGCAAATCAACGTTAATTATTATAGTTTAATAAAAGAGAATTTAGTTTACCCCCACATTTACGACAATTTAGCAGGCGCGTGTAACCATGGTAACGAGTTATTTTACAGCAGTCACAACTGCAGCCTCGCGCTACCGACTGAAACTTGCTAGCTTCCGACGTGATTTGGCGTTGCTTCATATGCTACGTGTTTGTAGCATTGACTCTGAGACAACTTTTGAGTCACATTAACACCATGCACAGCCGCAGCCCTGACTTCTGCGTGGTGTGTGGAACTGGTGACTGCCCGAGTGAGTACAAAGTGTATAACTCCTACTATCACGTAAAGCGGACACGCGCGCATCACCTTCTCGGAGTGGAAGCGGATGAGGAGGAAGGATCAACTCGCCATGGTTTACCTGGAGCAGGTGAAAGGACGGGCCCAATCAACCAAACTAACGCCAGTTCTTCAGTAACTGACCAGGGATGCTCAAGCATCCCTGCACTAACGGTAAGTTATTTTAACACAAGCCGGAGAAACGAGCTGCAGAAGCTGTGACATAATGTTAGCATTTACTGTGCCTGATCCAAGCACGCCCATTAAACGTGTTGGGTTTTTTTGACAGAGTCATGTTGTACTTTTATTTTAGCCGTCATGAGTGGCAGACTAGTTGCTTTGTTAAATTCAGTAACTCACCTGAAACGTAAATGAGACCTGCGGCAGAAACGCAAATGTGCAGTCTAGTCACATTGGGTTGTTTTTCACTCATCCGTTCGCTCCGGTGAATGCATCCAAACTTTGCAGAAAGTCCTGTTAGTTTAAAAAAAGTTGATCTCATGTTGAAATACATGTTAAAATCAGCTGGTAAAAGCCAGTCAGCTAACTGAATAGGTCGCTATCATGTTTACATATAATGGGTTCAAGGTCAACTTAGAAAATTACTATTAAGCAAAGCAAACCAAAACGACCTCATAATGTTTTCAAAGTTACCGTAAAAAAATAACTAAATAAACACAATAATAAATACTCATCTTCACATTAATAAGAGCATTAAAGTTAATATTAAAAGTAACACAAAATTCCCCTTTTTTCCCGTTTTTGCTTTTGAGTAACTGATTACTGTTATTTTCATTGTTGGTTATTTTTTTAAAAGGTGAAACTACTACATGTAACTAATTTCTAATTGTCAGTAAGTTGTGACAGTAAGTAACTGGTGACATAACAAATTACTTTCATACAAACTGATCAGTGAGTTATTTTATATATTTTTTTAAATGAGTAATCAGTTATAAATAACTATTTAAATTTCCTAAGTAACAGTAAGACTACTGACAACTCTAACATTAATTGTGACCTTTTTCTAAAACAATATAATTATTTTTCTAAACAGAAACAACTGTTATGTAAATCTTTTCAAAATGGGCCAATAAACAAGTGATTCAATTTTGGAGGTTGATCAGGCGTGGTCAATGAAACTGTACTGAGGTGCTTGGCGAAGGTGTGCACTCTCTGTGTGCTTTGCTAGTCTTATTGATTTATTTTCAAGTACTGTTTTTTTTGTTTGTTTTTTTTTGTCATTTAAATTGTAATTTTACAAGCTCAAATTAAAGACACCAACCAATAAAAATACATCTACCTTGTACCTTATGGGCATGAATCTAGCTTATCCAGCTAATTAATGCAATATTGTTTGGTGGTTGCTACCTACCTACAAATGCAACTATTTATTTCTGTTTTAATAGATATGTTTGTTGTCATTCTGTTTCAGAGTGGATTTCAAGAAGATGGAGAGGGTCACATGAATCTTGACATTTATAAACATGCAACTGCATTTCTTCTTCAAGCCGAGGAAACCCATCGACTGACACGGGTAATTTATGCCATTAATTTTCCATTAAATTGTATTTCATTGTAAGAGAACCTAAAAGCAATATGCTTAACTTATGCTTAACAGCGCTCAAGCTGTAACTTGGGCACTGTTCAGCCTTGGCATCCTGAATGATCTGATCATAAATGGACAGCTTTAGGTATGTGAGTGAAACACATACCATTAGAATGTGTCTCCACGTAATTCATGAGTGGCCACTCAGATCTCACTCCCCCACTATACATGGAAATAGACATGTTATGTTGCATCAAAAATCTGCCAAAAATCCACTACATTTCCTTAGCATGATCTAAGAATAGAGACAACAGAATATATGCAATTTAATCTTTCAATTTGCATTTTCCACCGATTCCTCAAAATGCATTATAATCAAGTGAAAACAAGGTCTTAAACCTGCAATATTAGCAATATTATTATTTACAAAAATTTTTTTTGAGGAAATAACTTATTTTGATCATTGCATCCCACTAACAGTTCCATGATCAAAAAGTGTGTCTCTGTGAGTTTGCATGTCAACTGTGTTTTCATATGAATTCTGTAATTAAGGATTATCCTTTGTTTTTTCCTCCTCCCCAGAGAGCTGTTAACCACATCGTGACTGGAGTCCAGCAATATCAGGCCATATTATTGTAACACCTAAAACAACAAATGAGTGACATGATGAGAGACATTCTGGGGACCTGGGTCAACTAAAGAGTGATGCAGTCGGGGTATTTGACCAGTTTGTTGACCCTTTCACTCAGATTGCTTCCACCCATTTGCAGGACAAGACCATCAAAGAACTGTTAAAACCAGTTGAACCAGAGATTGTTGTCACAAAACAAACAGTCTGTTACATGAAGTGTGGAGACTCCAGAGTTCTTGCCATTAAGGACCATTGTTTTCATTATATACCATTGGTGAAAAGACATCCAAGAGTGCTTGCAATGATGGACGAGAGACCAAAGCCAAAAGGGGAAACTGGACTTTCACTGAATTGCTTCTTTTTGTTAGCCAGGAACAATCAGATTATCATTTTAAACGTAAACTCCAGTTCGAGCGACTTTGAACGTTACATTTAATTGTTTTAAGGCAGAAACATCAGGTTTCCTTTGGGACCTGAACGTAGCGTTCTTACGGGAGGTTGCCGGCAGTTGATTGGAGATCTGTGGATCTGTTGTTCTCTTATTGGTTCTTTGCATCTCGTGCTCTTTCTGAGGCCTCAAGCGGCACGCAGCCAAGCGCAGCGCGCTGTGCCTCTTAAAGCGATCCGTAACAAAGACCGTAACGGAAATGACCGCAGTTCATGCTCAAAATAAAATACTGGATAGTTTTTGGATAAAGTGCACCGTAGTTAGCAGTCATTAAAATAAATTTAAAGATAAATAATGACACTGTAGTGATAATTAATATTAATTATTAATAATTACTATTACTATTAATTATTAATATACTAGAGGGTGGTGTTGACTCACAAATGAGGGAATTAGCCTAAATTAACTATGATTCTGTGTTTATGCCTGTCATGTCATTATGATAATCTTTTTCTGGTATCTGGTTCTGTCCATGCTCAATCTGGTATGGGGTTCTCTGTAATACTGAATGTGAGAGATGTTGAACCAGTGAAAGAGATGTTTATGTTATTTCTTATTTGTATTCATTTTAGAACCACATCCTTACTCGCCAGCGAGAGTGTGAGTTCGATGTGGGCTCGTTGTAAATAAAGTTCTTCAACACTCTGACATCATTCCACGCCCTGAAAGAACCTTTTTTACCAGGGAACAGTACAGAATCACGTTTCAGAGAAAGTGGACTAGGGTGTCCACTATACGATTCTGCTAAGATTAATCACATCTGCAGCATCTGGAAAGAGTTATGAGAGAGCAAAACACATTGCAATGCTGTAATTATTTCTTTTTTTGTTGATTTTACCCATTATTTGAGGTCACTGGAGTTTGATGTTAATAGTTTGGAAATCTAGCTTTTGGCAGTTACGTTTATGTGGTTATGATGTATTTTGTATTCTGTTCGAGCAACTGGTTTAAATTCTTTGAACAAACCAGATTTGGTTAAGTAAACCCTCTGTAAGCGCTGAAACATTTCTCTGTCAATGGCTTTTATTTGAAAACGAAATTAGAATTAGAACATTTTAATATGCTTGGATAAGACTTTAATAGTTTTGTGAAATATTTTAACAAACATTTGTGGAAATGCTCATTTAGGTTCGGGGGATGCGTCTACATGTATTCTTGTGACGTTTGAAAGTGGATGAGTGCCTGAAACGCCTCCTACACTTTTGACAGATGTACGGTTTCTCTCCTGTGTGGATTCGCTGATGACGCTTCAGATGTGATGACACACTGAAACCCTTCCCACACTGATCACAGGAGTGGGGCTTGTCTTCAGTGTGGTTATGCTGATGTACCTTCAGACTATATAGATGACTGAAGCTCTTTCCACACTCATTGTAGGCATAGGGCTTTTCTCCAGTGTGGATATGCTGATGAACCTTCAGGTCTGATGATCTACTGAAGCTCTTTCCACACTCATTGTAGGCATAGGGCCTTTCTCCAGTGTGGATACGCTGATGAACCTTCAGGTCTGATGATCTACTGAAGCTCTTTCCACACTCATTGCAGGCATAGGGCTTTTCTCCAGTGTGGATACGCTGATGAACCTTCAGGTCTGATGATCTACTGAAGCTCTTTCCACACTCATTGCAGGCATAGGGCCTTTCTCCAGTGTGGATACGCTGATGAACCTTCAGGTCTGATGATCTACTGAAGCTCTTTCCACACTCATTGCAGGCATAGGGCTTTTCTCCAGTGTGGATACGCTGATGAACCTTCAGGTCTGATGATCTACTGAAGCTCTTTCCACACTCATTGTAGGCATAGGGCCTTTCTCCAGTGTGGATACGCTGATGAACCTTCAGGTCTGATGATCTACTGAAGCTCTTTCCACACTCATTGCAGGCATAGTGCTTTTCTCCAGTGTGGATACGCTGATGAACCTTCAGGTCTGATGATCTACTGAAGCTCTTTCCACACTCATTGTAGGCATAGGGCCTTTCTCCAGTGTGGATACGCTGATGAACCTTCAGGTCTGATGATCTACTGAAGCTCTTTCCACACTCATTGCAGGCATAGTGCTTTTCTCCAGTGTGGATACGCTGATGAACCTTCAGGTCTGATGATCTACTGAAGCTCTTTCCACACTCATTGTAGGCATAGGGCTTTTCTCCAGTGTGGATACGCTGATGAACCTTCAGGTCTGATGACCTACTGAAGCTCTTTCCACACTCATTGTAGGCATAGGGCCTTTCTCCAGTGTGGATACGCTGATGAACCTTCAGGTCTGATGACCTACTGAAGCTTTTTCCACACTCATTGCAGGCATAGGGCCTTTCTCCAGTGTGGATACGCTGATGAACCTTCAGGTCTGATGATCTACTGAAGCTCTTTCCACACTCATTGTAGGCATAGGGCCTTTCTCCAGTGTGGATACGCTGATGAACCTTCAGGTCTGATGATCTACTGAAGCTCTTTCCACACTCATTGCAGGCATAGTGCTTTTCTCCAGTGTGGATACGCTGATGAACCTTCAGGTCTGATGATCTACTGAAGCTCTTTCCACACTCATTGTAGGCATAGGGCTTTTCTCCAGTGTGGATACGCTGATGAACCTTCAGGTCTGATGACCTACTGAAGCTCTTTCCACACTCATTGCAGGCATAGGGCTTTTCTCCAGTGTGGATACGCTGATGAACCTTCAGGTCTGATGATCTACTGAAGCTCTTTCCACACTCATTGTAGGCATAGGGCTTTTCTCCAGTGTGGATACGCTGATGAACCTTCAGGTCTGATGATCTACTGAAGCTTTTTCCACACTCATTGCAGGCATAGGGCCTTTCTCCAGTGTGGATACGCTGATGAACCTTCAGGTCTGATGATCTACTGAAGCTCTTTCCACACTCATTGCAGGCATAGGGCTTTTCTCCAGTGTGGATACGCTGATGAACCTTCAGGTCTGATGATCTACTGAAGCTCTTTCCACACTCATTGCAGACATAGGGCTTTTCTCCAGTGTGGATACGCTGATGAAGTTTCAGGTCTGATGACTGACTGAAGCGCTTGTCACACTCATTGCAGGAGTAGGGTTTTTCCGCAGTGTGACGCTTCAAATGTGATAAACTCCTGAATCTTTTCCCACACTGGTCAAAGAGGCAGACATTGCCTCCTTGTTGGCTGGGAAGATCAAGCTGTTCTTCAAAAAACTCTACCCCAACCACCTCATGAAGTCTGTCTGGGTTGTTCTGGTTTTAAAGAGAAAGAAGAAAGAGACAGAGTGACAACAATCTAAAACATTGTCACGTCTGCTGAGGCAGACGGTGTGGAGATGAAAGTGTGTATGGGCTCAAAATGTGGTCATAAATATTTTGTACTTGTAAATCAGGATTTGTATGTGTAAAAAGAATTTGTGTGTGTGTACAAAAAAAAAAAAAAAAAAAAAGAAAAAAAGATTTGTGTGTGGACTTAGCCAAAAAAAACCCCTGCAAGTTACAAGTACGAATTTTGACCCTATTTGTCTTCCTTTCATCTGATTGGTCAACAGTGTTGGTCAAGTTACTTGAAAAAAGTAATCAGTTACTAATTACTGATTACTTCCCCCAAAAAGTAATCCCGTTACTTTACTGATTACTTATTTTCAAAAGTAATCAATTACTTAGTTACTTAGTTACTTTTTAAAAACACGATTTACAACCTGAATAGGTGATAAAGCGATAGATCTTTCAGCCCAATTCTACTTTTTCTGCATAATTCATCATACAAAATGTAATCAAATGGAAAAGTCTCTTTTTAAAACTTGTTTTATTAGTTTTAATCTTTTAACTTTATGCATCAAGCAAAAATTAAATTATATGCAACATTCTCTGACTGGAAGAAATTTGTTTAACATTTAAACCTATTTTCTGCACATTCCAGCACATAAAATAAAATATTTTTTTGTGTTTACACTCACTCTTTCACATAGATGCAAGTAAAACACAGCAGAAAATAAATAAAATCAAAGACTAGCGGTCCTGTTGCTCTATTTTCACCTGTAAAGCAGGACTGGGGTAGGCGGAGGAGGTTTGCCCTGGTGCAGGTGTGCTGCAGCGGTCAGTGGAAGAATCCGCGAGTTTCTCTGTGAATTTCACATTACGTCGTAGTACACTCGGTGCTTGCTTGGAAGTTTAGGGTTTTTTCGCTGTAAAAGAAGTTTTCTTCCCACGCACAACGGACACTAATGTTTTTGTCACTTTTTATGGAATCAAACTCAAAATAAGGTCAGTACTTCCACGCTTTAAACGCTGCATGCCACACTCTGTCCCGCACTCGATATATTATGATCTGCAGACAGCTGTTGTCACGAACGTCGCACTCGCTTACGTCACTGTCATGAGACGTTCTCGCAAAAAATCACGGTTTTAGTAACGCAGTAACGCAGCGTTCCTACGTGAAAGTAACGGTAATCTAATTACCGTTTTTGCAATAGTAATCCCTTACATTACTCGTTACTTGAAAAAAGTAATCAGATTACAGTAACGCGTTACAAGTAACGCGTTACTGCCCATCTCTGTTGGTCAATGTCATGTCAATCACAAATGTAACAATCCAATCAGAGAACAGATGGGTTTGGCTGTCGGAGGGGCACTTTTTTGAACTGCAGGTCCTTGAAGGGTAATACAATTTGAAGCTGGAGGATCTCTATATAAATATCCGATAGCAGCTAGGTCCGCTAACTTTCAGCAGCTGTTGAAAGGATAACGTTGTGGTATATCAGTGGTTAGAAATACCATTATTACTTTAGGATTAGTTTAACACAAAGTCAGGGCTGACCCGGGACCATTGCTGTGAGTCACAGTGCGCAGCATAAAGGTCCTTTGAAAGTTACATGTCTACTTTTTAATGCACAGATACAATAAACAATCTGCAATTTTCTAATTATTCTAAATATTCTTAACTATTTAAACATCTTTCAGTATCCTGCTATGTTTGCACACTATGTGTACGCTAATTTAAACAACTGTACTGTACTCTGCTCTGGTAACTATTGTCCATGATGTAAATATGTAAAAATTGTGCTTCTGTTCTGTGTCCTGTTCTGTTTGTATATGTGTGTTTTTGCTGCTGATACAACCAAATTTCCCCTTGTGGGACAATTAAAGGATTATTCTATTCTATTCTATTCTTTCACATCAGATGCAGGATGTGCTGCTAATGCTAACTAAAAGCAAAGGATCCAGAATTTGTTGCGCTGGCTGCTGAGCTCTGTGGGTTTTTGCAGCAGCTCTACTAGATGCACCTGCTCCTTGTCGTTTCTGTCTCTGACTTTATGTCCTCTACAAGAGTTTCTGTTTTTTTTGCTGGTTCTTCAAATGTTCAATAAAAACATGTATGCTAATTCATAACGAAGAAAGCTTTGTAATGAAGACTGTCATTTCCAAAACACTGCCCGCCCCCCCGCGGTCCGCAGCGCTGTTGAAAAGGCTGTGGAAGTCTCTGTATTAAACACGTAGACCTGTGACACAAAAATCACCAAACTCGGACGACCACAGACTGTTTTCCTTCGTGGTGATGAAGGAAAACGCTGGGTTGGCATGTAAAAGGGCATTTATTCCCTTCAAAGACCTGCAGTTCAAAAAAAGTGCAACTCCGACAGCCAAACCCATCTGTTCTCTGATTGGATTGTTACATTTGTGATTGACATGACATTGACCAATCAGATGAAAGGAAGAAAAATAGGGTCAAAATTCGTACTTGTACCTTGCAGGGTTTTTTTTGGCTAAGTCCACACACAAATTCTTTTTACACACACAAATCCTGATTTACAAGTACAAAATATTTATGACCACATTTTGAGCCCATAAGTGTGGACACAAATGCAGGAAACGGAGATGGAGTGAGAAGATAAAATAAAATCAAGCTTTTATTTTGGGCTGCAGGAAACACTACAAAACAAAGGGCAAAGGGAAATTGAGATAAACTAGCAAAACCCTAAATTGGGGAATGCTTTGGTAGACATAATTAGTGTATGAATTCTAGAGTAACGGCTGATAAAGAAAATGTTTTTGGCTTTAACTCTAATGTTTTCCTCCTTGCCAAATTTCATTCAAGTCTATTACTCTCTATCACACATGAGTACACTAGCATGTGTTCTTCTAGTGTCAGCAGGTTATAACATAACAAAAGTAATGGTTGGACTGCAAACAAAAGCCAGAAATGTAAAGTCAAAGAAAACAGAGCATGTCACAAAGCCTCAAATACGGATGTCAGCATATGTAGACGTAATCTCCGTGAGCTCAGCAGCCATTTTGGAACAAGTTCAGGCAGTTATTTCACAGCTTTGACTTAAATAAGTGGTGAGAGAGACATAACTACATTTAGATGATGACTAGGACATAAAAACTGCTTGTATTAAATCATTAAATCTGATTGAAATCAGTTAAACCTTATGAATACCAAAACAAAGACTACATTAATCTAAATATTTTAGTTTGCTATGTATGCTTGTTTTCCCCTGCCAGCCAATAAAGCTGTGATTTTGAGTTCATCCCTCGAGTCTGAGTGCCTGCATTTTGGGTCCAGCTCCTGCCTGGTTAAAGGGACTTACCTCTGCCAGTGTCAGCATTTGCTGCTGGTTCTCATCGTCCACAAACTCCTCCATCGGTGAATCAGCTCTGACAAACATAAAGATAACAAGTTAGAGTAAATGATTCATTTACTGCCATAAAACAACACCGATGTTAAGGCTTATCACTCAGGTACAAGAAATATTTGTAAGAAGAAATATTTGTGAGTAGCAATAAGAAAGATAATCCAGATAGATACTTCAAATTTACAGACATTTCATCTTAAGGCTGTGCAGTTTTTAAAGAAAAACTGGATGTGAAACATTAATTCAATTTAAATTAAAGTAAGGAGAAGTGCAAAACACTCTGAATGTCCTTTGATTCACTAGAACAACTACTAACCATCAGGTACAAATGAAACAAGTGAAGAAAGCTTGTTCTTAACTCTGAGATGTAAATTAAGTGATTCAATCCTGTTTACTGGTCACCTTCACAAAGTTCACAGAGCTCTGAAAGATGCACTGATAGTTCCCATGGTAACCAAAGTTGACTCCAATTCAAAAGGTCCCAGAAGTGAATTTAAAAGTCAACACCAAGTATTTGAACATTAAAAGACGTCATTTAATGAATTTTCCGAATTTGCAAGACAATCTTTTATACATTGTTGTTGAATTATTTGCTCTGATGTGTGACATTGTTAAAATGACTACACAGCTTCTTCCTAAAACTCATTGATCTGGGGGTATGATTTCACTTTGGGTGTGGTCCTGTGTTCAAATGCTATATGTGTTGTTGTGCTAAGTTTTGTGTTGTTGGTGCAAGTACTAAACATGAAGCTCACAAAAAAAAGCTTGAAAATGAAAGAAGCGGCGTCAAAAATGAATGTTTCGTTTTTCCTTTTTTTATTAGTTCACTAAGGCTAAGTAACAAACATGATCAGTTAATGTCTCAACAACAGTCACTTGAAGGCACAGACCACGAAGTACAGAGAAAATCCCACTAACCGGTCAACCCCAATGAGCAAGCCCTTGGCCACAGCGGGAAGGAAAATCTCCCTTTTAGCCGAACCAGACTGGAGGACGGGCAGACGTCTGACCGACTGGTGGAGAGGGAGGGACTCACATGGTGGATACACATCTCTCACAGACGGTGAGAGGACAAAGACAAAAGTGTCACCTCATATCAGGCGGCACCTCCAGGGCTGAAAACTGAAACCTGTGCAGAAGTGCCAAAAACTGCAATTCCCCTAACGGCCTCTGGAGCCTGCATCCAAAAGTGAGACAACCCCAGCAGCCCCCTATATGAGCACTGTTACAGTTTACAGCTGTAGCTTTTTAGCAGGCCTCACCTCTGCCAATCCAAGTGACCCACCTGTGTCACACACACTGTGAAGCTAAGCAGTGTGTCACAATGAAAGCTCCTGCTGCTTCCATGGTTTATATACACATGCTGTGTGGATCTGTGTCTGAAGGAGCAGAATACATTGGGACGCACACTCATTGTGTCCCAAGTGTCACTTTCAAACTATAAAATACAAAAATAAAATCAGCAGCGTTTGCTCTGCTGGTCTCTAAAGAGGACATCAGGCTAAATACATCTACTGTTGTTAAATTAGTGCGACACACCATGATGAGCTGCACTCAGACTGATACAGCCACATAGTACGTGACAGCTCAAATAATTAATCAAGAATAATCCCCCAGATATATAACAATACTCAATCTGGAAATGGCAAAGCCGACCAGCCAAGACAGAGCAGCATGTTTGTTTACTGCGGTGCGCAGCTCGTCCTGACGTTTCCTACATTTCCCACAGGCCAAAGCGCTTCACCACAAAGCTTCCGTACACACGAGGCCATCCACAAATATCTGCTGATCGTAATACGGAGAAAACTAAACTGTAAAGTCGTCCGGACACAACTTAGCACTGAACAGGACCTGCTAATAGCAGCTTTCCATCAACACAAGCTAATGCTAACGTTATACAGCTGACGGTAGATTCACTGTTATAGACACGCGGCTGTAACTGTAACTGCAGCAGGCTAAGAAAGACTAACGAAGCTCAGTTAAAGTTATACATGCTGTTCAAAAAACTTTACCCCCTTCAAATCTCATGAACCCATACTTTACTCATAATGCAACATAGAAAACATATGAGCTCATTGTGAATTTGGTGGCAGCAACATCCCAAAAAGCTTGGACTTTTGGGAGAGCATCATTTTTGTCTGATATAAGGGACAGAGCTGCTCAACAGTCCTCCTTAAATATGTAAAAGACATCATCTCCATGGGAGCACATGTTGCTCTAAAACCTGTGTATATAATTCAGTCTTGGTTCCTTTCCAAATGTGCAAGATGCCAATTCCATAGGCACTGATCTAATGCCAACCATCAGAGATGCAGCCTTTTTAAACCGAACACTGATAACAAACTTCAGCTCAGACATGTAAAGCGTCTCATTACAGACGATTTGCAGCCGGCGAGCCTTCAAAGTCTTGGGTCTGAGTTGAGTCCGTAAGAAACCATGTCGGCCGGTTTGGAAGCACGAAGCGAGGCTCCAAATGCTCCACCAGACCGCCGACAGGTCCCACACACCACAGCCGTTCTATCACGTGACACATACTGCTCCTGTGTGCTGAGGTCATGTGTTGGGTTACGCCAGTAGATCGGATTACTTTTTTTTTTTTTTTTATCACTTATATACGATCCAGTAATTTAGGTCAGTATCGGACTGATACCGATACGCAACATCGGATCGGTCCATCTCTAGTTCAGATGGCTTTTAATGAGCCTTATAAACTCTGTTAAACAGTCAGAGTGTTTCTCTAACAGCAGGAGCCTCTTTACACTCAACTTCACACAGACGAGCTGAGGAATGATCAAGCAAACTTCTTCTTCTGTCATTTTTAACAGCAGCTTGCATCCAAAGATGTTGCATTACTGCCATCTCCTGGCTTTTACTCTTACTTCTCTCTTTTTTTTTTTTTTTTTTAATATTAAACTTTATTAAGAAACAGTATACAGAACATGTATACAACCAGAACAAAATTAACATATGCCTGGGGGTGTAAAACAAAGAATTACAAACATTCAAATAATTTGTAATTACTACAAATAGTAATAGTTTTCATAGCCTTTTTGTTAAATGATCCACTAATCAATTTTATGTAACATAAAACATCATTATAGTAATGTTTAAATTAGGCTCTTTGTTACTGTATTTGCATTTGTGAAAATAAAATTTAGCTAAGATAACTAACAAGTTTATTATAAAGTAAACATCTTCTTTTTTTTGCCTTCGAAAGAAACAAAATACAACATTTTCCCATTTCACAGTAAAGTCTTTATAGAGATGTCCAGCAATGAATCTACTGAAGTCTTTCCAAAATGTTCTAGCGTATGAACAGATCCAGAAGAGGTGCTGCACAGTCTCAGGATGGCTTCCACGAAATCCACAGTTCACATTTATGTCCCTTTTGAACTTTGTCATATAATGATTAGCAGGATAAAATTTATGCAGTATTTTAAATGAGACTTCCTTCACTTTATTCGTTACCAGATACTTGTTAGGAATCGTCCATACTCTTTTCCAGTTAATGTCACTGACAAAGGAATTCCAATAAGAGACCACATATGGAATAGTTAGAGATTCTGTCTGGAACAAAGCACGAATATTCTTATTACTTTTACTATGGTTTGTTAGACAGATTCTTCCTATGTGTGAATCTAAAGGGTTGGGGAGAGAAACAGATGATATGCAAGGTTGAATACCTTTAAAAAGCATTATAATACCCGTAGGTATTGCATCAAATAATATGGCATATTCTTTGGGTGTGGCTGGAAATTTATAGGTGTTTAAGAATTCTGAATAGGACATAAGCTGCCCATTAGGATTAAACAGCTGACTCACTAAAACAATCCGTTTCTCAACCCACCTAGAAAAAAATAAAGATTTATTTTTATACACTATGTTCCTATTATTCCAAATTGAATACGTATGGGGTGTAAAGTTGTGTTTATATATAAGGGACCAAGCTAATAGAACTTGTTTGTGAAACATCGAAAGGTTTTCTGGAAGCTTATCTATATTACAATCACAACCTAAGATAAAACTTAGACCACCAAACTTAGAGAAAATGTAGTGAGGAATAAAATTCCAAATGGATACTGGGTTTTTAAGAAAATGTTTAGCCCAATTAATCTTAAATGTATTGTTTAGAGTAGTAAAATCCAAAACATTGAGACCACCGTGTTCATAGTCATTCATCACTACACTTTTTCTGATGTAATGTGTCCCGTTTTTCCAGAGGAAGTTGAAGAGCATTCGGTCAATATCCTTACAAGTTTTGCCATCCACATGCAGAGAAATTGCTGCATAAGTCAGTCGAGACAAACCTTCTGCTTTTGAGAGCAATACCCTTCCTCTTAAACTTAAATCTCTCTGCAACCATTGATTTAATTTGGTTTGAGATTTTTTAATAATTGGGGGAAAATTTAGTAAAATTCTGTCTTTTGGATCTTTGCAGATAATCAGACCTAAATATGTTGCTTCATTTTTAACTGTTATATTACAAATACTCTGAACATTACACTCTTTGGCAGGTAATAATTGACATTTATTTAAGTTTAGGACCAATCCAGACCCTTTTGAGAAATCCTCTATTACATGTAAAGCAATTGGCACTTGGCTGGCATTTTTAAGAAAAATTGTGGTATCATCTGCCAATTGACTGATGACAATCTCTCTGTCTGTTATGTTTATACCTTTCACAGGGCTATTCGAAATATGAGAGGCAAGAGTTTGGGTGCAAAGTAAAAAAAGATAAGGGCTAATCGGGCAACCCTGGCGTACCCCTCGATTAAGACTAAAACGAGAAGTGGTGCCATTTTTCATTCTAATAGAACTATTAGCATTGGAATACAGAGTTTTGATAGCTCTGCAGAAGATATCACCAAAACCAAATTTCTGAAGTGTAAGAAATATAAATTCATGCTCAATTGAGTCAAAGGCTTTATAGAAGTCCAGGAGAAGGATATATAAATGAGTCATCAGATATTAATGCTGAGTAGTCCAGAATATCCAAGACGAGTCTAATATTATTGGAGATGTGCCTGTTTGTCATAAATCCAGACTGTGTCTCATCTACAATATCATCCAAAATATATTTCATTCTTCTACCTAGCAATAGAGCTAATATTTTATAATCATTATTTAGGAGGCTTATTGGTCTCCAGTTGTCTATAAAAAGTAGGTCCTTCTTAGGTTTGGGAATTAAAGTAATAAGTCCTTGAGTGAGGCTGGGGGGAAGAGTGCCCCTTTCAATACTTTCATTATAAACCTGCAACAAAAAGGGTGCAAGCTGAGAAGAAAATGATTTATAGAATTCAGCCACCAGCCCATCTGTGCCTGGAGATTTGTTGTTTTTAAGAAGATCAATAGATGTCAATATCTCTTTTTCAGTAATTGGACTGTCACAAAAAAGCCTATCAGCACTTTTAATCATTTCAACATTGTTTACAGAGTCAATAAATTGGGTAGCGACCTTTGCGTTATAATTGGATTCATACAACTTTGAGTAGAAATTACAACAAAATTGAGAGATAATTTTTGCATCATCACTGACCGTACCATTTATATTCAGTTTATGAATAGTATTGGCTTTGGAGCTATGTTTTTCTAAGCAGAAAAAATAAGCAGAATTCTGCTCTCCCTCCTCTATCCATCTTTTTCTTGAACGAACGAAAGCTCCTTCAGCTTTCTGGCGGTAAATCTCATCCAGTTTAGATTGAAAGGACCTAAGATGTAATCTATCCTCCTCCGAGACCTCGTCTGGTGGGAGTTGATATATTGCGGAAATTTGAACAATTAGATTTTCTTCTTCTGCTGCCCTTGACTTAGCTATTTTTGCCCCATACTGTCTCAACATTTTACTCGTCTCAAATTTAAAAATTTCCCAGTTTGTGCCATAGGAATTCTCAATATTAGCCTTGTGTATAAAGTGTTTCAACAGTCGTGTGATTTCAGATTTTACAATTGTATGGCTCAAAAGCGAGCTATTTAATTTCCAATATGAGGATCTATTAATTGCAATAGTAGGAAAGAGTTGCAGGTTAATATATATTGCTCTATGGTCCGTAAGTGCAGTTGTAAGGATATTGACCGTGACACTGTCCTTTGATAGACTACTTGATATTAACCAGAAATCAATACGCGATTTCCTTAAACCAGAACGGTTACTCCAGGTAAATGATATATCATCAGGAAATTTGTCTCTCCAAATATCAGTTACATTAAATTTATCCATAAATGTTTCCAATCTCAAATTTTTCCTAAAATGTTGTGCTGGGGGCCATCAGTGTCATTTAGTGAAACATTAAAATCTCCTCCAATTATTAAGTTTGAACTGGGATATTTAGAGAGCCAAAAACTAATCCTTGTATCTAAAGAGTCAATTAAATTATCATTTTCAGGTTTGGTATTATAGCCATATAAATTGACAATTATGAAAATGGAGTGACTGTATTCTACTACCAGACAAATATAATGACCCAAAGAGTCACAATCTGAATGTAGAACAATACCTTCGAAGCTACCTTTGAGAGTTGTGACCCCAGCTGACCTCTCTGTGCCGTGCGA
Source organism: Oreochromis aureus (assembly GCF_013358895.1). Classification (NCBI taxonomy): domain Eukaryota; kingdom Metazoa; phylum Chordata; class Actinopteri; order Cichliformes; family Cichlidae; genus Oreochromis; species Oreochromis aureus. The sequence goes on from NC_052944.1 coordinate 3,768,837, forward strand.
ATACCAAACATCGTTACCCCACTGAGACTTCCAGAAGTTCACATCAGCAGATACAGAATGGCTTTCTTGGAAAAAACAAAAATGACTTTTATATTTCTTAGCAAACAAAAATAAGGCTTTATGTTTACAGATCTGTCTCAACCCCCTGGCATGAAGGGAAACAATAGAAAGTGACAATTAAGAAAACAAAAAATAAACAGCTAGAAATTTAAGGAACCAATATTGTGTGCTTAACAAAAAATAAACCTCACTAAGGGACTGAGCATTGCAAGGATGAAAATAACTCAGCAGAAATACACCAAATATTTTTTAGGATACAACTCAGGTGCTGTAACTTAAAATGTCCTCACACTATAAATGAGGCATAGACTTAATGATCCAAAACACCAGAAGGATCAATGAAAAACAGTCAACCAAGTCCAAGCAACTGTGCAACATTGTAGGGTCTTTTCTATTCCTTAGCTTCCCCCATATTCACCTCTCATTCTGAAGACGGGAAAACTTCTGTCCCATTAACAAAACCCCGGCACCCGACGTAATAGGCCTTTGTATTTTCTCTGCGAGCCTTCTCGATAATGGGCCACAACTTGCTCCGGCGCTCCCTCTCTTCTCTGGAAAGGTCCTCAGCAAACTTCAAGTCCCGGTTCTCCTTTAAGAATGGAGATGTCTTGGCTGCTTTCCACAGGCTATCTCTGGTTCTGCGGGAGATGAACTGGATGATAATAGGTCTGGGACTGGTGTTGTTTGGGCGTTTGGAGCCGACCCGATGTACGGTGTCAATGGTGTCATGAAGTTGGTTTTTACATTCAGGCAACACGGCCTGACAAATCTCAACAGCAACTTTCCATGTATCCTCCTGTTGCTCTTCTTTGACACCAAACAGCCTGAGGTTCCACCGTCTGGAGTATCGCTCGAGATCTGTGATTCTTTGCTGGTTTTTATCCATACGCTCTTCCTCTTTGGAGATTTTCTGCTCCAAAGTGCCCACTCTGCATTTGACATCTTTTATCTCTTCACATGCAAAGTCCACAGTTTTTCTGATCCCGGCAATCTGTAGTGCAAGGTTATCCATTCTTTCGTTTATTAGCTTTGATAGAGTTTCAACAATATCCACGCTATCTACCTTTGAATGCAACGCTTTCTTTGGCGCCGGAGACTGGCTGGGTGAGACGGGTAGAGGTGGAAACTCGTCCATTACGTCCTCAGTTATTGGGAGAGGTAGTGAAAGAGCCGTATAGTCATGGCAGTTGTCAAGCAGTGGGTTTACCGACCCAGTTGTTTGGCTAGCATTAGCCTTTAGCAGTAGCTTCGTTTTGGAGCTAGACGAGGGTCTTTTATTGTCATGCTGTGACATTTTGTCTCTTAATTGATCAAAATCAGTCCTTTTCTTGCTTAGATACCGAAAATGCTTCTAAGGTCTGAGTTGACACAGTGTTCCTACCGTATTATAGGGTTACATTTGCTAAGCTCAGCAGTAAGCGTGTACTTACTCGGCCATCTTGGAACGCCCCCCACTCTTACTTCTCTTCCAGATCCTCAGATCCTCTTGATGACATCAGTATTTCTCAAAAAACGAAAAACCACTCCTTTCACCTCATCATGACTTAACTGATTAACCACTTTTTCAAACGTAAGTTTCATTTCACCACCAGTTCCTACCCTCAACACTCTCCTTTGACTTTTATACTTCCTGCAACTAATAACCACATGTTCAACCGTCTCCATAGCATTACACCATCACATAACCCAGTCGGATGTTTCCCCATCATAAAAAGAGAACCATTCAGAAAGCAATGACCTGTTTGTATTCTCCTGTTGCCTATTTAACCCACGACTCCTCTGAACTTCTGTTGTGTTTTGTACCCCATGTCTCCCTTTTGTCCCATTATCCCATGCCATTCTCCAGAAATTCTTACTTTGTGTCCAAACTATTCTTTTCCCTCAGATTTCAACAATGGTATCTGCACATCTATGTCTACTTTTTAAACAGCTGCTTTAGCCAACCTATCTGCTCTTTCATTACCCACAATACCTCAGTTGAGGGGGTCAGACCAGCACAGTCTCTTTCAGCACACATGGATATTTCATCAGTCTCATAGACACTGAGAACAATTTGTGTATGAGACTGAAGAAACAGTCCACACATAATTGAACAAAAGGCCTCTAAAGTTCTGTGGTTGCTACATTCCTGAACGACTGTTTAATTACAGAAAAAAACATAATTATAATTATCTTGATTGATATTGTAATCTCAGTTTTTCAACATAATTATTCATTAACTTAAACATCCTGAAGTTAATGAATTTAAATTTTTATAGGAGAATTCCTTCAACTTTAGGTTTAATTTAAAGCAAAAACAGAAGAAAAGTGAGGGTGGTGTCGTAGGGCGTTAGGCTCTGATCACTGGATGTTTTTGACCTGAAAGTCTCACGAGGACAACCAGTCCATGCAGTCCTGCCTCCACGTGATGTCTGCAGACTGCAGCACAGCTGTGAGGCAAATAAACAACAGCTGTAGTTAACTGTTGAACTGAGTCCAAGTCACCATCAGCCCAGTATTCACAAGCACAATCACTGCCCCATCTTTGAAAACACTGCAACAGTTTTAATTTCTCACATCCTGTTGGATTTATTCAAACATCGACTGAAATCATTTCAATAAGGAGAGATCATTAGAAAACATGAACATGATTTATTGATGAACAGAATTTAGATAAAGGTGTTTGGCGGTTAGACTCTGATGGGCCGGCTTGGTGAAAAGGAACCCCACCTGTGAAAGGGATCAGAGCAGGAACCCCCGGAGCCCAGACGGTGGTGGTGGAGATGAAGATGGTGGCTTGAATGTAGCCTGAGGGAGGAGAAATGGCGATGGGGAGAAGGTGGGCTGCACAAAGGTGTCTGCAAAGGAGAATGACAGATGCAGAGTGAGATTAAACGTATGTGGCATGAATGCTAATTGGCCTGGAGAAGGACGGAAGAAGGTGATTGGACTAGTCCAGTGATGTCACAAACAGCTGGACAGCGTCAGAAAGTGGGAGTGATGCGAAGCTGAGATTTAGCCTCCAACAGCTGGGGATGGACAGATGTGGGACCACAGATGTTCCTTCTTGAACTTACACATAAGCTTCATGATGTTGGTTTTGTTTGATAGACCTCTATTACATCAATGTAAAACAAGTTAGATGAATGAATGAGCCACACAAAATCAAATCAGGGTGTCTTTATTTCTAATCCTGGCAGTGATCGTTCCCATCCTGAAACTGCTGCAAGACAGTCCAGAGGCCTCACAGATAGTTGAAATTTACAACAAAGGTTTTGACCTGCAGGTGGGTTTGTGTGCACATGAAGCTGTAAGAAATGAAACCTTTATTAAACCAATCTGACTGAAAGCTTCAGGTTTTGATGAGGCTTCATCTGAGCATGCTAGCTGCTAGAATGGCCCAGCCAATCACCTGACCTGAATCTAACTGAAAATCTATGGAAAGAATTAAAGCTCAGAGTTCATAGAAGGAGACCACAGAAGGTTTAGGACGAACGAGCCAAAATCACACCTGATCGATACACGACTAGTTTCTCCAAACAGGAGGTGTCTTGATAATTTAGTACAAAGTATTAAATACAGTTCACAAAACTGAAAGTCTTTAATAGTTTTTCCCTCTGTCATTTCTCATTATTACACATCATTTATGAACATCTGTGGTTTGATTTCTTTGCATTTGATGATTGGACAGTGTTATCTATGGAACGCCAGGACTGCCATAATGAATTAATTAAATACACCATTAAATAATTAATTAAATGTGGCAATAATTAATTAAAATTGGAATTAATTAAATAAATAAATAGTTATCACACATGTAATTAATTAATTATCGACACATTTAATTAATTATTTATGTATTTCACATTTTAATTAATTATTGACACATTTAATTAATTATTTAATGATATATTTATTTATTTCATTTTGGCAGTCCTGGCGCCTGGCTCTCACCATGAATTAATTTTATCTGTCAGCCTCACCCATCAAACTCACGGGGCGGGGTTAACGCTGCCCATGCAGCTTCTCTAACATTTGATTGGTTGCCGTGCAAAGTAAGTCAAAACAGGTCGATCCTAGATAATCGATTGCTTCTGTAGACTTGAGGCAGCCAGGTATCCCAGAATGCATTTCAAATCACAGGCAGCAATGGTGGTGGTGTAGTTTTAAAATACCCCGTTTTTCTGTCACCAACTACACTTTCAACAGTGTTTTAGCCGCGAATGTCGCACCGTAATCTTTACATTTCTGGTCAGGTTGTCAACATAGAACATGTTTGCAAAAGTGCTCAGATGTTTTCAGAGATTTCACTCGCTCTGCTAACAGTCAGCATGCAGAGTGCACCGAGGGGGTTACGTTAACCGGTTTGTTTACATATTCCACTCTCCGTGTTCCACATGTTGCATTCGCAGATTCTCATTTTCACCGAACGATCGTCTCTTTCCGCCTGGTCTTGTGTCTCTGTGCTTCTGTAACATAAAGAACGAGCTGACATGTTTCTCACGACACCAGCGATCAGCTCAACAGACCCTCAGTTTACCTGCATCCTCCTCCTCACCTGTCAGCTGTTTAACACCTGCTGCTAATTCAAGAAACACGCCCACGTTACCTGGTGATAGTCACAGTTTAACTGGGCAGCCGGTGCTCGATATAACGCAATGTCAGCGCGTTTTTTCTGCACAAGATAAGTAAATATAGTATTTTTCCCGAGCGCAGAGCTGCTGGAGCTTGTTTCCTTACAGAGCACTTTATAGGTGAACCCACTTTATCAGCGGCTGATGTCCAATCACCGCACACAGCTTTGAAACCTCACCTGAGTTTTAGCTCTCAGTGGTTAAACGCTGGACTTAATTCACTCAGGTTTTGTCTGTCGGGTCACGTTTACTTCGCTGTTTTATTTACAACTGAGCAAATCGGTTTGGCTGAGGTTAAAGTTACGTTTCATAACTGCAGAGTTTTACAGACGTTTAATGGTTCACCGTGTAAGACTGAACTATTCGCTTTTCTTTATCTGGTGTGTTTTGGTTTTAACAGTGAATTTTGAGATTAAACTGACTTTTAAAATGTTTTATACAAAGAGGAAAGAGAAGGCGCATTTCCACCGAGAGGAGCAGAGTTTGCAACAGCGTGTTCATCATGAAGATGCAACCTGGACAGAAATATTATATCATCTGTTTTTAATAGTTATTTAACTGTATTCTAAGCACCAGCGATCTGTTAGAATTTTTAGAGTTTACTTAACTAAAAATAAATGAGGTTAACATATAATTTGTGTGATTTTTTCTCTCTCTCTTTTTTTTTTTTTTTTGCTTTTTCGGTCATGTTATGTTTAACTGTCAAAGGTTTGTTACAAACTATGAAACACACCGTGCAGACTTCTGGATGTTAGAAGAAAACTAATACTGCTCATGAATGAGACTAAAGGCAGGAAGGTGTCCTTTAAAACTAAACATGTTAATAGGACCTCCCTATCATAGTTTATGATATAGCACGTGTATTTCAGTAATAGCCTACTGATTTCAGTGTAGTGGTGAACAGTCACACAGCTCACATGGGCGTTATCTGTGATACTCCTTAACTATAATTTATCCAAGTTAACTTCAGTTAACCATTCAGACAGTTCTTTTGCAATGAAAAACATAAACAGCTGTGCCAGCTGTTTAAATTACAGCTGCTTATGCAGTAACCATGGTAACCACGGACTCTGAGCGGCTGGATCGAAGGAGGTCAGACAACAATTTTACATGTATGATCTTAAAACAGGACACAGCCATTATCCATCCTGGCCTCATATCAAATGTGACCGCAGACTGAGTCTATGTTTGACGTTTGCTTTATTTCTAATCTTCCTCTCAAACATTTAAACAGCAGCGAGTCTGCAGCTGAGGGAATACAAACTCAAACTGTCGGAACAGGTTCGATCGTGGATTCATTTGGTGATTTATTAAATGTATAACTGTTATTCTAATCTGCTGCTGAGTCTCTTACACTGATGAAAATGCAGAAAACACAGATCACGAACACCTGTTCAACCAATCACTTTCATTCCACTTTGATCTGCGACAAACTGACGGTTCATCTCTGTTACAGTGTTGCGTTAGACTGCTATATTTTTTTGTTCTTTATGCTGTAGATTTCCACGTCTCTGGAATAGTTGGCAGTATTAAGGATGCTTTTCTGTAAAATCATATTGATATGACCCGTGACATATTCGTAGATGACAGTTAGATAGTCAGCTGGGAAACTGTGTGTTAACTCAGAGAGCTGAAGATATCATGGACATGCTGACCTCGCTCCGTGGTGTACAGGGCCGTTTACCCTCATGATTAATATTCACAATAAAAATATTAGCCGAACATCATGAAGTCTGTATGTGTTTCATAGTGTCGAACAACCTTTGTACAGTTAAAGCCAGCAGTTGCTACATGACGGAAACGCCAACGTTTTCTCTTTTATGCGTTTATACACAGGTCACGCTGATTATTGAACAAAAACCCAAAGATCAGCTGTTAATCGAATTTCTTTGCTCTCTCTCCTCCTTAAACATGTTTTTAATGTTAGTTATAATTCAGAATTGGCGACTGGAACAGGTATGGACACATACGAACATCAGGAAATAAAACCCCGATAAATATAACCTCAGTAAATGAAGTCAGTGTCAGCGGGGGTTATTACAGCTGTGTACCGGGGCCTGCGCTTTGTCAGCAGTAATAACAGCTCGATTGCTTGCGAGGCGAGCGGGTCTATCCCACGCTTTGCCGTGAGACTGGGCAGACATCTCCAAAATCATCGAAGCACTTTTGCAAAGAGGCTGTATCTTGACAAACCGACCAGACATATGAAGATTAAACCGCTACATTCTCGGCTAAAAAAATATTAAAACGGTATTTGGTGAGACACAAACAGGGTTTTTCAAAGTTCAGTTCTGTTAGTTTCCACATGCCGGTTGTTGTGTGCTAAAAACAATGGCCACCAGGCCAAAGCAATGGTTTTGACTCGATCAGCGTTAACCCCGCCCCCTGAGCTTGATGGGTGAGGTTGACAGATAAAATTAATTCATGGTGAGAGCCAGGACTGCCAAAATGAAATAAATAAATATATCATTAAATAATTAATTAAATGTGTCAATAATTAATTAATTACATGTGTCAATAATTAATTAAATGTGTGATAACTATTTATTTAATTAATTAATTCCAATTTTAATTATTTATTGCCACATTTAATTAATTATTTAATGGTGTATTTAATTAATTCATTATGGCAGTCCTGGCGTTCCATAGTTATCACCATCTAGTGATTTCATATCAACAGCACATTTAGAAATATATTTAAATTGGTGATAAGTTCAATACTTATTTTACCCGCTGTACGTCACAATTGTTATTTAATCTATTTTTAATCAAAGATTCAGAACTTTTGATTTTCTTCTCTGGAGAAAAGTACAGAGCTGGACTCATAGTGTTGATGTTTGGCAGACAGAGTCCTGGAGCCAAACCTACAGAGCACAGATGCTGAACTCTCTGCAGCTTTATTGCTAAACTGCAAGATTACACAGAACCTGAGAAAAAGAAAAATGATAGAAAAATCAGTTTTAGTCATCAGAAACAGGATTTTCTTTCTTCTGTTTCCCCTCAGATGGTTTGGACCGTTTTCACTCCCAAAGGGTAACATACCATCGATTTGTCACATGACATCGATTTGTCACATGGCATCGATTTGTCACATGGCATCGATTTCTCACATGGCATCGATTTGTCACATGGCATCGATTTGTCACATGGCATCGATTTCTCACATGGCATCGATTTCTCACATGGCATCGATTTGTCACATGGCATCGGTTTGTCACATAGCATCGATTTGTCACATGGCATCGATTTGTCACATGGCATCGATTTGTCACATGACATCGATTTGTCACATGGCATCGGTATGTTAGGTTTTGGGATGAGAACGTGTTGGATGGTTACCTGTCCTGGTCTGGTGGTCTCTTCCTGTTCTTCCTCCACACTGTCACCGTGTGCTGCTTTCAGTAAATTGTTTGAATGTTATTTTATGAATGTTTTTCAGATTTTATAAGAAAGTTTTATGCTCCAGAGATGAACAACGGTCAGTGTCAGGGACGACTGTAGTGACCATATCTCATGTTTCCTGTGGATTATCTGTTAGTCTTGATTACAAGTTCAGTTTGAAGCCAATGACTATGCTGACAGATTGATATTTATGTGGAGCAAACATGGTTTCACGCATATAAAACACACTGAACATAAATCTCACATGTGTGGACTCATGGACTGATGACTTCGTATGGACATGCAGCTGGAATCAGTTTGAGAGAAGTTCTGGTTGATGTGAAGCAGGACTCCAACTGGTTCAGACAGACATGGAGAGAAAATGACTTTTTCATGAACACTGAAGTGTTTCTTTCTTCTCTCTCCCCTCAGATGACTTCACACTATAACCAAGGACACCTCATAGGGGATCATCTGATTGTGGCTTCTCTAATAATCTTTCTAATAGTAATATTGTTCACTGTTATGTTACAGAGTGAAGTGAGATTTGTGCTGTAAAACTTCCATAACACTGAACAGACGCCACCACAGATATGTTGAAATCTCAGTCAAAACAAGTCAAAACAAATGAAATCCATGAATCAGAAATGCTGATTGTTGAACAGATAATTCAGTCTGTACATGAGGAGGAAACACTTTAGACTAAACTACATACAGAAACACAGGAACCAGGGCACAGTGTAAATCCAGGAGCTCTGTGTGCAACAGCTGACCTGTATGAACACAAAACATTGACTGAAGTCCACGTTGATGCTTTCTGTCTGTTTAACTTTTACATTTGAAGTAACACATTTTACTTCAAACACACAGATCAGGTAGAAAACTGTGGATTAGAAAACAAATTCATCAAGAAGGTCCTGAAGCAAAAAGTTCATCATTGCATAGAGTAAGAAAAAGGACATGAATCATCCCACAGGTCTGTGCAGTCGTTATATTATCATCACCTAAATCATGTCTGCATGCTGTGTGTGTGTGTGTGTGTGTGTGTGAGTGTGTGTGTGTGTGTGAGTGTGTGTGTGTGTGTGTGTGTGTGTGTGTGTGTGTGTGTGCGTGTGTGTGTGTGTGTGATAAAAACGTTGCACTGCTTCATTGAATATTTAATTGAACACATCTGTGGTTGAATTTGAATCTTAAATGTTTTTGATTTCAAAGATGTGGTTCTGATATGAAGGAACAGGAAGTAAATTGTTGCCATGGATACAGTGAGACAGACGCCTCAGACCCTTATTTTTTATTTCTTTTACTTTTTATTTTATTGATTCATTTCTTTATTTTTACATTTAAAAAGTGTATTTGTCTGAATGAACTAATCCCCATTTTCCATGCTTTGTGTCACTGGTCATACTGGGAACAGCCACAGAAAATGTTTGTAAAGAAGAAATCTTAAACATGAGCAGATTCTCAGGCGATTTCTGTTTCCTAACCATTGTTTCAGTGCACACGTCCCATCACTACATGTGTGTTAAAGATTTCTTTGGGATCAAAATCATCCACTGACAGTTATCAGTACAAACAGAATGCAAAAATCCAAAGTTCAGACTTCAGAGTTACTAAAACAGAGATGTGAGGAAAACTGGTTATTCACACCACTTTTCATGTGTGAACAGTAGAGCTGGTTTCATTTTCAAATGTAGGTGTTGCAGTGAGGATTGCAGGGAGACATTTGCTGAATAGCTGCAGCTCTGCTCCTGTAGACGGCCTCTGAATGTGTGTGTGCTAATAAAGTCACTTTCATTAAATGTCACCTGTCAGGGAAAACTTTGTGTTAACTGAAGAAAGTTCACTTCTCTTTCATTGCAGCTCCACTCTTATTTTTGATGCACTCATTTGTTTCATAAATGATTTCAATGATTTTGCCACACCTCTGCATTGTCGGTCAGAGCATGTGTGCTTTTGATGAAATGCTGATATGATGACGCTTGATTGGGGAAAGATTTCCACAGGTGGTGTTGTTGGTCTCCTTCTTCCAGTTTTCTTGTTGCTGCCTCTCTCCTCGCCTCAGCTGCTGCAGCTGTATCATGTATGTTGTTATGTTACAAAGAGGAACAGGAATCTGTGACATTAAAGAGTAAAGATTCTTCTAATTGTTTTCCATCTCATCTCCTACTGCTTTAGTCTGCGTGGACAATATATGAGTAAATCATTACCGAGCCAGATTATATTTGGAATATTTCAAACAGAGGACATTACAGTGAAATCTGCTTTCAATGTGACATTTACTTTGACCCTTTAAGACACAGTTTATACATCAAACTGTTTGTAGAGCGATTAAATGTTTAATATTGTTGTTAAAGTTGTACAGATGAGCGTTAATCACCAACAGCTTCATTAATGTGGATGAACTGGACGCTTCCAGGGAAACTATCAGGATCACATGCCTCCAGTGGTCACTGTGAGTAACTACAACTCTGCACATACAATAATTAAGATGAAGATATGTTTTTATTGTAGAAAGATGAACCAAATTTAGTTTGACTCTCTGACAAACGATGGCAAGATAAAAGGAGTTTGTTAAAAAAAAAAATTAAACAAATACAAACAACAGCATATCCTGATATGAGGCTCACAGATCAGGATCAATACAATACGTAGCAACCGACATTGATGTTGCCATGGTGACCACTGCCATATATAGTATTTCTGTTACCTCACTTGTCTTAAACATCAACGCTGGCTGTTTTTCATTTTACTAATGAGTCCACTCTCTTCCCTCACTTTCGTCTCTTCCTCGTGTTTGAGCTCCTCTCAGAGAGGATTTAAGAAAGAGCTTTGATGATGCTGTAGCTCAGGAGATAGAGCAAGGCATCTAATGATCAGAAGGTTGGTGGTTCAATCCCTGACTGCTCCAGCTGGCACACAAAGTGTCCTTGAGCAAGACACTAACCCTCTCCGATGCATCCATCAGAGTATGAACGTGTTAAACATGAATCAGTCCATCACCATGGAAATATCAAAGTAGAAAGTGATGTCAGTTATGATTGGCTGCACAGCTGGATCACATGACCAGGTGAGTGGTACAAATAACAGGAAGCTTCTCTTGTGGCTTTAATAATCATTTGAATTGATAACTTATGATTTACAGACTGTTCTTTATCTTTTCATTGTCGTCTGAAACACAGAAAAATATCAATGTTGGAAAATATGACATTTATATCTAGTTTCTAAAGGATGGTTTAATTCTCCAAAGGCCACCACAGACATGACAAAGTTATTTCATCATTATAATGCACAAAAACAAAAATCAGGATGAGCCCTGCTGCTCACCAAACTTGTGTTGAATAAGAATTTGTGAATCATTTAGTTTAAAACATCAACTGACTGAATCCATGAATCTCATCATGTGTTTCAGAGTGAAAGACACAGACATGTACAGACTGAACTGTTTCTCTAACAGGTAAGACTAACTACTGAAGCGAGATCGGTCAACTGTAGACCAGACAACAAACGACGGAGGCCCAGAAAAGTACAATCAAACGATGAGTTTATTGACAACGGAGAACAACCATCAGCATATAGCTTATTTGCTCTGACAAAAATACACTGAGTTCTGGTTTTATAGCATAGAGGATCACACCCCCACATACACGTCAATACAGGTCAAAAATACATTATGTCCAGTCATTGTTTACAGACAAGGGTACATCTTGTACATCTCTAATAACTATAAACAGACATATAACTTCTCTCTTTGATAACACCTTCCTTTTAAGGTAATAACTTCAAGCTTCAGGGCCTCTAAGGGCTAATAATGGACCCTCGTCCTCAATCTCTAAGTAGACAGAATTGGCGCAGGTCTCAAATAAGAAGCAGAAGACACTTGGGCCTTCGCTCAGGCCTGCTACTAGATTTATGTGTATTGTAAGCATGCATGCAATTAACCTGCTATGTTCTCATCTTCCCTCAACATGTATCACCTGGACACTCTCACCAGTGAAGCTTAAAACCCTCTTGGATAGAACATCAACTCTAAACAAGCACAGTTATGCATTGTGTATAGAATGAACTCAACCTGTGAATAGAATGAATGTGATGACAAACATATTCAATGCAATATGAACCCTGTAAACAATATTACTGATAAAATAATACTGTAGAACATGTTATTAATGCATTTATCATAAGGCAGAGTATATGGCAGCAATAAAAGAATCTCTAAATCCCAACACTACACAGAGTCACTGACCCAGCTTCAAGTAATAGTTTATACCGAGAGAGGTCATAAATGTTGACAACACTTTTTTTCAAACCATCCGATGGATCCCAGAACCCAAATCCAGGATAAAGAGGTTCAGTGAATGTGGTGTTGAAGGTGTGGAGGTGGATCAGAGTGTCAGAGGAGACTCTGTAGAAGCACAGAGTGCCAGCAGGACAGTCCACATACACTGCTACTCTGTTATGCTGGGCAGACACTGTGCGATTTTTTCAGTCGCGTTATTCAGCTTCTGCTCAGACTGTACGATTGACTCGCAGCGGTTAGAAGTTCATAGGTCACGATGCAGGTCTCACACTATATGGCCCGATGCTCTGATGCGACCTGAGTGCTCACACTGTGCGTCCATAAAATGAAGGTTATAACAGAAATTCTGTCGCTCGCTCTCCCTCTCTGTCTCTCACTCACACAGACTCACACCACCACCATCAACTTTGCTAAATCGCTAATGAAAAACATTGATCAGGCAGCTGTGATTGACCAGCAGTGTAGATCCAACTATTTTCATGGTTGTTGTGGTCGTGATAATTTTGTGAGGCCACATCGAAAAGGCTCGGATGAGCTTTCCAAAGTTCTACAAGTGCCTCCATCGCTTGTGTCCAGATCACACGCTGCACTGCCGTGCTACTCCGTCTTTTTCACCGACGTTTATGTGTTTGCGCGTGCACAGTGTGAGCGGCTGCGGTGACACCGTTGCGACGGTCGTGAGGTGTTTGAAATCCTCACGACCAAGCGATTGATGATCGGGAGCTGGTCGTGAGGTGTTAATCGCTTCTCGTTGCCCCACGTATACTACACGATGCACGACGCACGATGAAGGCCAAACTCAGGCCGATCACCAAAACGGTCGCACGACTCAAAAATCGTCTCAAAATGGGCCAAAAATCGCACAGTGTGAGCCCAGCATAAGAGACAGAGGAGGAGGAGGAGGAGGAGGAGGAGGAGATGGGTGTTTCTCTGTTATTGTGCCACACAGAGGAATAATGATCAGAACAGAAAAGACTCTGTAACTGATTCAGTACAGGTAGAGTGCAGCAGCCAGTGCATCACATATGTTGAGCTAATGCAGCGGTCATCACACCACATACTGCTTTCTATGTAAAGGAGCCTTCATTCTCAGATTAGGGCTGTTTGTGACCATAAAGTCTGTCTCACAAGGGCAGCCACTGGTCCAGGCCAGGATGCCTCCACAGTGGGATGTCTGAGGGTGCAGACATGGGTGAAGTTAGGACCAGGTGCCTGTGGACCTGTGGACCTCTGGAGATAGGAGTTATTGTTTCACTCCACCAAAAGCAGGAGAGAAAGATGTTTATTAATAATCCTTCTTATTATTAAATGCTCTGTAGAGCAAATTTGTTGAAGGTAAACAAACATAAATGATGGAAACAGCATCAACCAATCACAATGCTGCACTCTTGCAGGAGGAGGTTGTGATTTGATGCATGTGATGAATATATTTATTTCTTATTCTCCGAACACGAAAATTATCTTTTATTTTTGTATATTTATACTAACATAAGTGCATTTAAAGGCTCGTCATCTTGATTTATTTATTCAGAAATGATATCAAACAATAATACAGGGAAACCCTGAATTAAAGGACACAATTCTTGGTCATTGATGGTTACAGCTAACAGTGTCTCTGGGACCACTTTTGACAGCATTTGACTGAAGTGCTGGTTGCTGCAGGGCCACCATGAAGGCTCTTTCTGGAGCTCTCAGTGCTGCAACACATATCCTGCAGTGCAGGCTGCAGGGTAACAGGACCAGTGGTTGTTAATGCTACATCCACTTTACAGTCAAAAACACCCACTAGTCTGGGCCTAACACCAGACCGGTGACCCGGTTTCCTCCACCAGCTCCATCCCTTTGTTTCTTAATCTTTGCTGTCTGTTGGAATGATTATTTCTTATTATAATTTGAATTTCGAGGTTGATCGACCAAAGTTAATTCACTTTGACTGCATTCTATTTTTCTGTTGTTTTCTACTAACTATCATCACAAAGTCCAGAAGTCTAGTTCATGCTGGGCCAGGCTAAACATGTCCTGGACATGGTCTCTGCACACAGATAAAACTTAAAATAAATAAAGAGTGAAAATGTCAGTTCCTTTCCAGAGATCAGTTTGAACAGGCTGCACAGTTGTTGCTGACAGAGATTTTGTCCTTTGAGACCACATACAGACATCTGCTGTTTATGTCAGACCAGAATGGAAAAATGTTCCTATATGTGTGATTGTTCAAATAACACTGGTTTCCAGCATTAAGTAATCAGACAGAGCCAGTTTCCTCATCTATCAGACACTGTTTGTGGCTGTAACGGCCATCTACATACCTCAGAGTGTCCAGTCTTAGCTGCTCAAGCATCTTCACTCCTGCCTCTCCTGGGTTATTGTAGCTCAGGTCCAGCTCTTTCAGATGGGAAGAACTGGAGCTAAAAGCTGAGACCAGAGACTTGCAACCTTCCTCTGTGATCAGGCAGCCTGACAGCCTGCAGACATGACAAATACTCTCAGAGAAAAGCAAAATAGCTAAATGCAAACAGGAAATTGCAGCCAAAAATGAAACAGGAGTTAAAAATAGCCATTAGTCAGTCTAAACCTTAGACTGTAAACCTCTAAACCTCATCTACTGAACATTTGCGTTATTTTGACACAAAGATGTGTTAAAATGTGTGCATTTCATTTTTTTTTAAAAAAAGGAGAAAAAAAGATGGTATATATTATACATTTATTGAATTCCATTTGTTACTTAGCATATTATAAATTATTACAAACTGAATAAACAACAGTTTTCAGAATCTTTTTCAATTAAAATGTATTAAATTCAATTTTAGCCAAAGCTACATTACAATTTCTACTTGACAAAATCAAACAAAATTAATATCTGACTAACTTTCTAACTCTCTAGATCATAAAAATGTCAAATACATATATGTTCTCATAATCATGTCCAGACAATACATGAATTAATTTTTTTAAAGGTAACAGTTGTCATCTTCAACAAATTGTCAACATTCAACAAATGTGCAGTTGCATGCAAACAGAAAAAGATATTTACATTTTGGCAAATATAGCATCCAGGTTATACAATTTTGTACCTTGGGTTTAAATACAGCTTATTAGCATCAAAGCTTGTCACTATATATAAAGGCCGAAAATCAAACATTTCAGCCAATGTAATCAGGTCATATTCGTCTGACCTTTCCACTGCATAGGCATACAAATGGTCATCGAAGAAGCTGACTTTCAGAATCCTCACAAACACGAAGACAGACTCATTAACTGACTGTGGCAAGATATGAATGCCTTCACCAAACAAAGGCTCTTCTCTAACGTCTCTTCTTAGTGTCAGTACAGAACCAGTTCTATAAGTCTGGCCGTACACATCAATACTGTGTGACACAAAAACAGTACTAGTCAGAGAAAGGCCTTGTTTAAGGGTTTACCTCAAGTTGTCTAACAACACATCTGCTTTTTTCAGTGACCCCACACTAATTAGATAGGCACTGGGCACATCCATTTTCTTAGCTAGATTATCACTTTGCTTATAGTGATACATGTGTTGAACCTGATGTTTAAAAGCCAATGTTTCTGACACATTTTTGAAGTTACAAACTGAATGTGCTAGTCTTTTAAATGGATTGTGCTTGGCTTCAAATCGCATACACCACAGTTTAGACAGAGGTCCAAACAAAACCATCATCCTTGGATAATGTCTCATAAAATGATGTTTCGGAATAAGATTTGTGGCATACAGCTGTTTGAAAAGAGTATGGTGCTCTATTATCAGTTCTTTTAGGAATACTGCAAGTCCCCTCGTAACGACTGGTGCAAAGATGATACTGCATATCTATCTCAGGAAAATCAATAAATGCCAATGTTGACTTTTTCGGTCTACACAATCTCCCAACAAAAAGGGCAAGACCAGTAAAAGGCACCACATTTGAGATGCTGTCTGTTTTAATGCACTCTCACTGTTTCTCAAGGTCATTATAACACTTGGCTTGTTTTTAATGTCTCCACATCCATATTGAAAACTGGAAATCCTCTCATTTAGCTGTTCCAAAGTCAACAACTTCTCCTCACAAATGAAATGGCCAAGCATTAACTTAACCTCTAAAGGGGCTACACCTTCAAGTACATCATGCATGATATCAACACTTATGTTTTGTGTTACATGAAAACACTTAAGGTTATTCAGACAGGAGTCCTCTTTCACACCAGTTTTGCTTGGTTCGTTTAAGCTGACATGTTCCTGATAACTGTCTTTGGTGCGCAACTCAACTTTGTCTTCATCATATATAAACTGTGCATCTGCTTTGTCAATCATGCAAAACTGACAGAATTTGTTTGCAGAGAAACTTTCAAGGTAGCCACAAAGTGAATGAATTGCCAAATGATCTGCTGTTAACACACAAACTGTAGCATATAGTTGATGGCTATGACCTTTGAAATCCACAATTAGACCAGAATTTTCAAGAAATCTCAAGCCATCAAGAAGTGGTTTCAAAATCTTGTCAAATCCATATACCTCCCTGTCAATTGAGTTAAACAAAAGACAGGTGAATATTTGCAAGTGAGGAATTCCACTCTGGTGGAAAATTCTTCAAGGTAAAATACACAGCTCCTAGCTTATGTATTTGTGTCTTGGAACCCAAAGGATTTGTTGTTTCAAGGTCATCAAGGTAAAGTTGTATTTGAAGAGCATCAGGGTACATTTTAAACAATGGGTGTGAGGAAAAGTGAGAGCCATCACAGTAATCACGCATTTTGGCATCAGTGTTCTTCTTATTCTGAACAAAGAAGTCCTGAATGTCCTCATGTTGGAATAAAAACTTGAGCGTTTCAATGACTGATACATACTGGTATGTATCTGCTGCCAAAACCGGTTTCATCTGACCATCTTTTCTTACAGTATCTGACCTGTGACCCAGAAAGATTTCCTGTGGTTTAACAAGGGAAAACTTCTCAGTGACGTATTTGTTCATTTTATATTTTGTGTCTACATCTTCAAATATGTTTTTAGCACTTTCAAACTCCTTCATTAATGCTTGAACAGCCTCACTGTCTTGTGGTACATCCAAGCTACTCAACAAAGCAGCAGTTGACGTTTGCAAACAGTCTACAGTTTTCTCAAGCAACTCCTCTGTACAGTTTACACTTCTTGTAACATCTGTTAAAGTAATATTTGATGATGCATACATCTGTGCCACAAAAGAAGCAGCACATTCACCAAGATCAGTATCGTTTTTTAACTTTGATACTGCACCTGCTACATCACTGGGTATCTCCAAAACATCAGGAACTAGATCATCAGTTTCAACTGAACTGTTTGATGTCTCTCCTTGGTAAGAAGGTTGAACTGAGTCAGCATCCATTGAAGATGAAGTAGAATGAGATCTATGCAGGTGCTTTGAAAATGAATTTAAGTTATAATACGTCCTTGGGCAGCCATCTTGGCTACATATAATTTTCATGTTTTGTCCATCTGATAAGCAGTGTGTTTGACGAAGATGCCAAATGAGGTTTCTCACCTCTATGAACAGAGACTCTCTACATTTTGGACAGGTGAACATTTTACTTGCATGCTTTAATCTGTGCAACCAGCTCCAGTACTTTGGTTTTCCTTTGGGTGGACAGCAGCAGGTCATAGACAAACTCAAAGAAGGTGAAGACGGAGCCAAGCGCTGCTGGATAGGACAAGTTACATACCCAGTACAGTTTGAAAAGCTTATCCACAGCACACGTCAGGCCATCATTCAGAGGAATGGTTACTTTGTCATTCTTAGCAACAATGATGTACTGCCTGGTTGCACTCTTTAGATCACCAATGCATATCAGCTGGGGTTGGTGTGTTGTGGATGATGCTTCAGGATCACTGCAAAGCGATGCAATACTTGTTCCAGGCTTGGAGACGGGGAAGATAAAGATCGATTTTTAGAGAAGTATTCAGTGAGGTGTTGACAAATGCTTTCCTCAGGTAAATACCGTGAGAACTGTACTGAATACATACCAGTGCAAAATCAACCAAGTGCGTTATAGCTGATTTAAGGCTGCAACGACTGGCACCAACTGGTGGGAGCAGGTGTGTTAACACCACAAGGGCAGTGTAACAAGCCTCATCTAACAAAGAAAAGCAAGATGTAAAATGATTCAAAATACAGAAATGTGTTATTTAATGAATTATGAGATGTACATCAAAAGTGACTTTTTCTTTTGTGAATAGATGAAATCAGAAATGCAGAGGCTTAAGGCACCTCATTTGGCTTATATGTGCAGCTAATAAGGTTGCCCAAGGCCACATCATTTTAATTCTCCTTACAACCATCTCCATAGACCTCATTCTCCACCATCAGTAAACAGAGACATATTTCAATCCATTTACCAAAGGGTGGCATCTAACAATGTCTTTGAAAAAGAACAATATAACCCCTTCTTGTATAGTTGTAGTTTTTTTTAACATCCACTTACTTGTTATCTAAAGACAGTAAACAGAACTATTAATTTGATCATCCTTTTTTTCTTACTTTCTAATAGTAAACATGGGGGGGGGATACCTTCAGTCTTCTCTTCAAAATCCTTCAACAGAGAGGACATTCTTGTTTCCAGGGCAGCCACTGATTTGAGTTTCGGAATGATACTGGCTTCCCATTTTCATAAAAACAGATCCGTCCTTCCTCCTGTAAGCTTGCCAAACTCCAAGTCCAGCTTATGGAGAAAAAAAAAGTGTTTACGTTTAAAATACAGCATTAAATACATGAAATTAAAAGTACATTCTGCCCATTTGGTAGCTGTATGGCTAACATCAAACCTTACAGTATCACATTTCTGTTACCCACTTCCACATCAAGCTTACCTACACAGTGAAACAGAACAATTTACTTGGAGTGGTATTTGAATACAAGTCCATTATTCCTTCATTTTAGCTATGATTTGGGTCTGTTAAGAAAAAGAAATATTTTTAATGTGTATCTGCTCATTAGATTGTTTTATGTACTTTAATAATGAAGGCTTGCAGAGCAAGGCCACTTTTGACTCACAAACTAAGTGCTCAGCCAGACTGGAAAACAGGAAGTTTTAGTGCACAGGCATGTTAATAGATAAGACACAGAAAAGAGGAACTTTCCATATAAGCAATGTTTGAAACTGTGTGACGTGTAAAGTACCAAAATAAAACCTATATGAGGCACAGTTTATGATTCTAATGTTAGAGCTCTTGCAACTGGCGTTTGAGCTGTGCAGGGGTCTCTCTCTTCCGGAAGATGATTGAATAAAAAGAAATATCAATATTTTAACACACTGAGTCGGTTTTCTCTGTTCTGTCATGGGGACAAAAGAATCGGGGTTTAATAGGTCCCATCAGACCATGAGAAAAAAATGAGGACTTTTTAGCTGATGTTCAACTTTCTAGCAGCCAAATTCTTATTTTGTCTGTCTGCGGTTTGTCCTGTAGAGCTTTTTGCTGACAATAGTGCTGCTGAAAGCAGAGTTTGGTACAAATTTAGGTGATCTTTTTGTGGCTTTTTCACTTCCACGAGCAGCACCTTCTGCATTGTCATTTGATGTCCCTACTATTAGTCATTTGGTGGCACGACTAAGATTTTGGATCATGTGAAATGTGATGCTCATTGTAATAAAAGCCCAGTGAATAATGATCCAACTCTGAAATGATAAAACTTTCAAAACATTCACTAGGAGCTCTTAAACATACCTCCAAATGTACCCACTTCTGTTACATACTTTGTATGCAAAACACAACTGAGTGGAGAAGGAGTCCATAAACCATTACCAGGGAACCAAGCAACTTACCAGACTTGGCATGTCCAAAAACTGTGGGTACTCTCTGAATATTTCAGCAGCAGTGGGGGAGTCCTTGCTAATCCAGGCTCTGCCACTGGTGTATGTTTCCTCCATGCCTGACATGATAGTTGGAAGGTTCTCAGCTGAGGGCCGCAATCTTTTGATCAGGGTGACCCACTCATCTGTGCTGCTGGTATTCCCATCCTCTCGCCTGAGCTTCTTGTCTTCACCACAGTCATCTGTCACTTTTCGCTTCTTATAACGTCTCTGCCCCTGGTCGAGATTCAATCTAAGGTTGCACAGTTTAGTCTCTAGGAATCCACAATGAGAGACTGGATCATAACAATGCTCCTGAGGAAGAAAGAACAGAGGTATATGGGTAACAGCTGAGCAATTTGAACTGAGAAAAAAAAGCTTTAGTAAATAATGAGATAAAGGTTAAAAGATAAACAGTAAGTGGGAACAAGTGCAATTTACAGTATGTAGTGGAATTGACATGATTAAAATGCTAAATTTACTTACAAATCCTTCCCCCTGTCCTGCCACTCGGACACTCAGGGATGGAAAAGTGGTGATGATGCTTTTTGCTACAGTCAGCTTCTCTGCACTAAGAGGGTAACTGGAAAACAAAGGTAACCTTTTTTTTACTCCTGTGCACTTCAACATTTTGAAAGAAAAACATTCATTGCAAAATTTTAACAAAGTGCAGTAAGGTGCTGTACTTACTAACCACACCTCTCCACCAAATCCCCAATGCAAGTCTTCACAAGAAGCTTCCTCGATGGCACTGACAGGGTACCTGTAGTTTCATACTCCTTCATAATCTGTGGGGCTTTCCTCTTGAGTAGTGACTTCAGGGGTTGACTTTGTTCTTCTGTGGTAATAGACTTTGTAAAGGCAACACCAGACACTTTACCCCTCTGCAATAATCTTCAAAGTCATGACAGCAAATTTTCACAGAGCATAGAAGCATGAGTTTACTCAAACAGCTGCAGCAGAAGAAGGCGGTTTCTTAATTACCGTGATTATAACGCAATGACTAAAAGAAATTCTGAATAATAATTCAATTGATTTTATCTTCTGGTTGCTACTTGGTGAATAAATCTGATCCTGACTAATAGTTAATTACTGTTAAAACACATTTTATGACTTAGGAAACTGGAGAAATGCAAAGTGTACCTGATTTTGTCGAATCTCCCCAAGAGAGGTTTCCATCGGTGGCCCTCTGGCTGAGAGGAAGATATGGAATCTATCAAAGTCCTTAACGTCTACCTCACTGTCAACATCAATATATTCCATGAAATCAGTGTTATACTTTAGCAACCTATCAAGCACACAGCCCATGTGCTGAGCTTGGCTTTGACCTATGATGTCTTTGGCACTGCTGACATGAAGATTGTTTTTACAAATCTCTTTCTCATCTATAAAAGTGGTTACAAGGACTTTGACAGATTCTAAGTTGTCATATGCGTGCTGAAAAAAAGAAACACATGGCTAAATAAGTAAGATCATTTGCATGGTCAAGTTGCTTTGTTTTTTTTTAAATAACACTGACTATCCTCATAAGGTCTGCATAAAAAAAAACTATATCAGAGCATGTTTCCTCAATAAGCCTTAAAAAAGAATGTGCACATACTTTAATCATACTAGATGCAAAAACTGCTTTAACTGCTTAAAAAAATAATTCTCTCTGTCAACATGAGGTATATTTCCTGTTAACCAGTGATAAGTAATTATAACAAATATTTATCACAACACTACTAAATGTAGTCTATTAAGTGTGATAACAGAAGACAGAGGGGCGACATCAAACTAAAGTTACTCAGTCTTCCTGTTCCTATTCTGTGCGAGTAAACGAATGGTCGCGGTGATAACTACATTTGCTATATTCAGAGCTAACAACAATATTGTCATTTTACACAACACTGCAAAGGTTAGGTGCTGACTCTGGCGTTGCTCATAGACAACAGAATGCCTGTCGGAGCCGCTAGCTCAACTACCACACTGGTTCTAAGAGCAATTTCTGCATGAAGTCCAGGTGCTGGTTTTCCAGTGTGTGCGTCTGATGGCCCAAAGCTGCCTCAGAGCCGTAACACCATCCATGGCTGCAGTATGGAACAGATGTGGGTGTGTCCTCATCTCCCAGAGGAGTCCAAATCGTCATCAAACAGCCCTACAGACACAAAAACATGAAAATATAAACAACCAGACTATCAGCAGTGATTGAAATATTTTAAGAACTCTGTGAAAATTATTTACAGGATATATCACAGAATTTAAGGCCTTTATAACCACAGAGCATACAGAGAAAAGTACTAAACTGAATCAATTTCAGCTTTTGTTTTTCATGATGTATATTGTATTAATAATTAAATTTCATTACCTGTGTCTTTACCACACATGTGCCACACAGGTGTAGATACTGTAGGTTCAGTGAATGCTTACATTGCACTGATTAGAATATACTGGACATTCAAAGCTAAGATTCAGCGCACTGTGTTAGAGGCTGGGATTTGATGAATTCATCATATATACAACCTTTGATCATCATTTATGTCCAGTTGAGAATGAATCTGTGCACTCACATATTAAATGAACTGAAATCAGTAGTGTGATCTCCAGTCTTGATATAAGGAATGAGAGAACTGATAGCTGTTATTTTAATCAGCCTGTTAGAGTGAAATTGTTAAATGTTTGTTATTTTTATGTTTAGCATCTCTATATTGGTTTAACCCTGCGATGAAAGGAATTCCACTGTCCCCCTTGTGAAGGTCTGTTTGATGTTGGTAAAACTTCCTGCCCTTTGTATGGCTTCACTGTGTTATCTAGGGTGAACCATAGATTGGGTGTGGGGAGATTACCCTCTTTATGACCTAGGATGTTGTTCCTGCTTATGACCCTTCTGGTCAGCAGAACACACACACACACACACACACACACACACACACACACACACAGTGCCTTGTCTTTGTAACCAAGGGGGGTTAAGAGGGGAGGTACGTGTTGTATACTATTGTTTATTGTGTGAACGTTTTCAATAAAAGGCAGCGAGCGGAGGCCATCGTCGGGGTCATTTGTAAGGAGATTCGAAGTGCGTTTCTGTGATACCGACGAGACCTCCCTTGCGAGTAAATGGATCGATCGCTGTTGCCTTGTTTTTCTTTCACGGGAATAAGTCCTGGGGTCAGTGGGGTCTGACTTTAGACCCAACATTTTTTTGGTCCTTCGGAGCCGGAGCCCAAGAATTTTGCCGCACACTGAGGAGGGAGAGGACACGCCGCAGACTGTCAACAGCCAGGACGTTAGGACGCCTGACAAAGCCCTGGAGTGTTAAATTCGCGACCAGGCCGGTGAGATAGCGTCTGAACTCCCCTCGTGGACGGCGACTGACGGGATTCTGGGACTCTCCTGTGAACGAAACGCAACACAACGGTAAGCAAACCGAGAGCATCTCTATAACCGCGTGAGTGAAAGTTGCTAGCTACTGACTGGCTTTGCCGCCATTTTTAAGGAGGTAGAGTGGTTTCCTCGCCAAAGTTTTAAAGAGGGTTAAGACGGTTTCCCCACTGAAAGGAGGATAGAGCTCTATAAAAAATAAAAAGGATCTCTGCAGTTAGTTGAGTGTATGGTTTCTCCACCAATGGTAAGGAGGGAAAGAGCTCGCCGCGGTAAGGGAGGTTATGGGCCTATAAAGAGTGTGAATGAGCGTATGTGCGTGTGTGAGTGCCAGTCAAGTGAACCAGCAACACAGAAGGAAACCTACGCGGTGTTAACGGAATTCTGTGACCTGTTGTGTACACATAGCCTGGGTTTTGAGGTAAGGC
This sequence comes from Oreochromis aureus, assembly GCF_013358895.1. Classification (NCBI taxonomy): domain Eukaryota; kingdom Metazoa; phylum Chordata; class Actinopteri; order Cichliformes; family Cichlidae; genus Oreochromis; species Oreochromis aureus. The sequence goes on from NC_052944.1 coordinate 3,792,785, forward strand.
GTTGCCTGCCGCAAACTTGAAAGAATTGTTATAATGGGGAATAAAATGTGTAAGGCTGCCTTAGAAGGGGATGTAAAATTTATGGAGAAATTTTCACCAGGCAGCACGCAGTATGTAGGTTGTTGGCGTAAGAAATATGGATTTGAAGGGACATTAGTGGAAGTTCAGTGTAAAATGCTTGTAGAAAGAATAACTGTAAGTGCAGCAGGTAAAACAGGGACAGCTAAGCGGAGGAAGGAATTGCAGTTAGCAGTCGCTAAGTTGTGGCTGGAGCAGGCTCAGAAGAGAAGCACAGAATGTTAAAAGAGCAATATTATAAGCAGTAGTTGTGAAACCTGAGGATGAAACCACAGCTCAATCCACTGCAGTTACTCTAGTACAGGGGTCTGCAACCTTTAACACCCAAAGAGCCATTTGGACCCGGTTTCCACGCAAAAGAAAACACTGGGAGCCACAAATACTTTTTGAAATCTAAAATGAAGATAACACTGTATATATTGTTTTTTGTGCTTTGTGTGAACAACTAAAGTAAGTAAAGTTTATTTATTAAGCGCTTTTCACAGACAGGCAGTCACAAAGCGCTGTACACAAATATTAAAATAAACAATACAATCAATAGACATTATACACAATGTAAAAGATCAAATGTAAATAATGTAAAGAATATAAAATACGTAGATCAACAAAAGGCTTGTTTGAACAGAAAAGTTTTTAACTGCTTTATAAAAGAATCCACAGAGCAACTAAGGTGTGCTGCTTATGAAATCCATGAAGTGCTACAGAGAAAATTACATTTTATTTATGTAATTAACACATTTTGAACTCTTAAAGAAATATAACAAAAGGGAAAACACCCAGCTGAACTAAAATGATCCATTTTAGTTCAGCTCACAAAAACTGTTGTGAGCCGCCACCCTTATATCGACTTTGGGCTTTTGGAGCCTTGACCTGACTTTTAAAAAGTAATTGGAAAAAAAGCTCTATGCTGCTAAAAAAAAAAAAAAAGAAGAGATATTTGCAAAATTCTGCCTAAATATCTATTTTACCTGGTTAATGTGTGTGGCGGGGCGTGGTCTGCAGTGCTGCTGCAGGGGAGTCGGACGCACCTGAGCGGCACCCGCAATCACGCCTCGCCGCCTTAAAGTCTGTGCTCTCTCTGCTGTTGTGTTGTCGGGCTGTGAGCTGAAAAGCTACAGCCGGCTGTATGCGTACAGCAACCGTGTGTGAAAAGTGCTCAATAAAGAGATGCTGAAAAGCGTGTTCATGGAAACATGGTCGGGTCTGCCGTGATTTGTTTACAATAAGACTTAACGTCCCGAACCTCTTTACGCAGGACTGTAAGCTGTCATCTGTGAGGCGTGAGCGGTGTTTGTTTTTAACATAGTTCACGGTGGAGAACAGCTGCCGACATAATGTGGATCCGAAGATCCATAATTGGCCTACCTGGGGTTGAAAGTCTCGATAAATGCACGGCGTTTCGGCGGGTACACCGGCCTCCGCGAGTGTGACGCTTATTTTGAGCGATGAAAAAATAATAAGATATCATTTTATTTTTATATTTCAAAATCACAATAATCTTCCAATTTAGAACTACAAGTTTTTAAAAAAGAACTAAACACAAATAAAATGCACTTCAGCTAAATACTTCTTCTATTTTCCCAAACCACCCTGAGCCGCAAAATAAGGACTAAAGAGCCGCATGCAGCTCCGGAGCCGCGTGTTGCCGACCCCTGCTCTAGAACAACACCGTAGAAAAGCATTAGAAAGAGCAAGAATGTTAGCAGAAAGAAGAGCCAGAGAAGAGCGTGAGAGAGCAGAGGCAGAGGTGGAGGAGAGACTAAAGGCTGAGTATGGAGAGGCATTAGGAGCAGCATTGAGTCCAATACAGACTAGGCAGGAGAGGAGACAGAAAGGAAAGAGTGAACATAAACGTTGCAACCACATATCCATCCCTGATACAACAGAAAAAAACATATGGTGTTTCAGCCCCAGAGTGTGCAGATGAAGAAAGTTTTTCTCCTGACCCATTCCGTGAGGTGAGCACTTACCCCATGGTAGAGGTTGCTTTTTGGAGTGGACGGAGATAACAGCCGCACTGTTCATGTTTACCGGCCATGGACCGAGTCTGAATGTGCTGAAGCTTGTAAGAGTCTTGGAGACCCATTGACTAATGTTGCTGCAAACTTAAAAGAAGTCTGCCTTGAAAGAGGATGAAATACACTGCAAAGTTTTTATTGGGCAGCACGTGGTGTGTAGATTGTTAAAGAATGAAGTGAAAATTGTGCTCTAAGCAGCAGCGAGTGTGAGTGTGTCTGACGGCACGGTGTGTGTGAAAAGGTATCCAGCTGGGGCAGACGTGATTCTGCAGGTCACCTGCCCAGTGGACAAAAAGAAATAAAATAGTTGTGTGGATGAATGATAGCATGAAGAGTGTTTGGTGTTTCTCAGCCTGAAACAGCTGTAATGCTACTTTCTGTTTTGGAGAGAAGGACAGTTAAAAAAAAACAGAGAGATGTGTGTGTTGTTTTAAGCAGTGATGAGAATAATGAAAATGTGATGAGAGAGGAACACAACAACATACAGAAAATACATCAACCATACTAACCCTGCATGCATACACAATAAATGATACTCATGAAGACCAGACAGCATCTTAAGCATGAGATTCTGTTTGTCATCTTGTCCAAGTCACTAGTAAGATGAAAGTGATACATAGACTAGTGGATGAATATTATTAGTAGGACAGATGACTGCATCATAGAGTAAAACAGAATGCTGATGAGGGGTTTTAATGAGTGAGCTGATTGTGAGTTTCTGGTGTGTGAAGAAGTTAAACCATGGCACACATTTGGTTACATGAGAAGAAACTTATTATGTGACCAGACAACAGGGTTATGCTGTATGTTGTGTGTGGCTGACTGGATGAATGTTTGAGATTAAACTGGCTGTTGATTTGTCTTTTGTTACTAAGTTGAGCCTGCCAATTGGGTTGGTACGATTTATCCCCCTGGCATGAAAAACACGTGTCATGCCTTAAACAAGGCCTTTCTTTCCTTTGCTTTCCTTTATTTTCTTTCTTTTCTTTTTATTTTGTTACTTTCGCGGTGCACTGAAGGCTTTGTTTGATCATTTTTCTGTCATCTAAGCAGATCTGAACATTGAATAGGAAGAACTACACAACATGTGGTTGTAAAGTGAGCTTCTCCAAAATTAAAATGGGCTCAGGAGAAAGTCACTTATTTGGGACAATTAGGAAACAAGTTCCTGTCCAAAAGGATTCAATGAGGAAATCCAGTCTAAATTCTTCTTTTTCTTTTTGAAGTGTTGTTGTTTTGCGGATGTATCTCTGTGTGTGTCTTCTGTTGCAGGAGCAGAAGGAGACCACAGGAGGAAACTTGGGTCACATGACTATGTGAACTCTGCAAATTTAACCTTTTTTAGTTTAAATTTTTCTGTCTGTGAATTCACCATGGGTGTGTTATTCACTACCTTGTGTTGCTCACAGAGATTACTGTGAGAAAGAGTGTATACACCTGCGCAGCGCTAACATTTACATTTCTTTTTACAGCAGATGGTTAATCATGTGATTCGATCATGTGATTTATAGCAGGACACAACTTAATGATGTTTTTCTATCACAGGATTACTGAGATTTCATGTGAAGAAAACTGTGGTTACAGGCTGTGTGTTGGTGATGAAATTACACTGTGTTGTGGAGGAAATGTTGGAGAAACTGTGAATGCTGCAGAGGAGACGTGAATACAGTGTGACACTGTGTTTGAAACCAGTGTTACTTCTTTTTACAGCGGAGTGTTAACTTTATGACCTTTTACAGCACCTCTGGAATCTGGATGGCCGACACCTGACAACCATGTTAATGTCTGTGAAGGTTCTCAGTCATGCAGGTCATCGTAGTCAAAGGAGTTTGCAAAGAAAAGCGTCTGGACTTCTTTGAGTTGCTTGAAGACGTTTCACCTCTCATCCGAGAAGCTTCTCGGATGAGAGGTGAAACCTTCACGAAAATTTTCATTCTGACTTTAATCCTGATGCAGAAAAGTTGTTAAACTTCAGAAGAAGAGCGTCTGACACTTCACTCTGTCAGATCATCAGAAAGCTGAAGTTACTGAATGAGTTGTTTCCTTTTTATCACTTCCTTCAACTTTTTTAGATGCATCCATCACACAGTGATGCAGATCAGTACTGTGAAGTTTCCCTGATGCCGTAAGTGTGAATGAAAAGAGTTTCAGACCAAAACCTGATGACAGCTGGTTCGACCTCTGAGAGCAACACGTGAAGCATATTGAGATATTAAGATATCTGGTCAAATCATTTCATGCAGGAATCTTACAACAACAACAACCTCTCACCAGCTCAGGCAATGGAAGAAATGACAATGAAGGTAGAAATAAATAGTTCTGTTGTCTCCTTCCTGGTGGTTTGACTTCAGTGAAATTGACCAGTTATTAAAGTAAGAACGAGTCACTAGAACTCAGTTCTGCTCACCTTCACCTTCACTGGCTGCCAGCTTCAAAGAAGCTCGCATAAAGTCTGTGTCTAGGCCGTCGTAGTTGGAGGAGGGAGTGGGTTTGACTTACTTTAACTCTCACTGACTCACTGTCAGACTGAATTCACAGTGTTGTTAGAGTCAACCTGGCTGAGCAGATGACCAATGTACTGACGTTTATAGTCCTGCTGCAGGGCCTGGGTATGAATCTACCTCAAACCATGTCCCCTCACACTCCCACCCTCCTGTCTACTAAACACCACCACATTACTGCCAGCTTGATCATTAAGTACCCATACATCCAGAGCCATCTATGTGTTGTGTGCCACCCCCAGTTTATATCTGGGATCCAGTATGAAAATGTACAGATGGTTCCCACAGTTTCCCAGCACATGTGTGTGAAGATGGGAGCAGAGAGTGTTTGAAATGTAGCAATGCTGGAACTTTATGCAGGAGAAGCAGGAGCAGCATTTACAGGCTATTTATCACCAAGAACTTCTGTTCAACCAATGAAACAGTTTCCACTGCGATCTGTCGACAAACTAAAGTCATTTCCTCGTCTCCTTTTCAGTCTGTGGGTGAGCGTCAGAGCTGAACACAGGGAGTAACCAGGAGCGTTTAAACATGTGCAGTTTAAAGTGTCAGAGCTCTGATGTGCAACTTTAAAATTAGAAATAAGTAATAGTAGGTGTGTGGAGACGGCACCTTGCAGCTGGACCTTTAGCTGTGGGACACTGTGCGACAAACTGCACACAAACAGTTTGTGTGTTTGCTGATGTTTGTTAAGCTGATAGAAATGTAGCATTTGAAATGACCTGATACTTAAGAAAAGGAATTCCCTTCATGTTCCTTGCTCCTCTCAGTTAGATGCAACTAATGTATTTTTGCCCAAATCCTTCTGCCTCTCATTGATCATCACTTCGGTCTTTGTTACGTTGAGCTGCAGATGATTCTGCTTGCACCGTGTGACAAACAGCCCAGTATTCAGCCTCGTCACTGTGTCACAAACCAGACAAACGGAGGCACTGGTAACCATGACAACAAGACGTTATTTACAAACAGAGATTACAGCTATGATGTGACTCTGAACTATGATGTACGTGAGATTCTAAGGAATAGCAAACTGTACAACAAACATGAAGTACTAGGAAACTATATACATATGAATTCTGTGACACGGGGAAAAGGGAAGTCAGGCCGGGGGAACGAAAGAGGAAATATGGACATGAACTGTGCTACTTATTGGAGGTGGAGGACTGGCATGAGAGGGGTAAGAGGTCCGAGTGAGGCGGTGATGGTTCCATGCTGGTGATGGTCCGTGGTATCCGGTAACTGTGGCAGGAACAGAAGTGAGCATGAGCTGTGGAGGAAGAGCTGCAGAGAAAACTGGCGTCCAAATGAAGGTGAGTATTGTCAGAGTTTGAGCATGGGGAGCAGGTGGATGACTACAGGCAGAGAAACACGAGGTGAGCAGATAATATCACTATGAACAATATCACAAGAGCTGTGTCGGCTGCACTAACAGAGGTTAGTTGAAGATCTGGTGGCGAGGAGCTGAGAGCGCTGGTCTTAAGTATTGGCAGCTTGATTGCAAACAGGTGTGGACTGCAGGCTGTAATGCAATGACTCCGCCCAGAGGTGGAACCACCGGCTCTATGGAAAAACCCTGCACTCACCCGGACAGTGACACACGGATACATCCAACCACTGCAGAGTCATCATAAAACTTCTGAAGATGGCAAACTCAACATGAACAGTTTATAAAAGACTCCACAAAGCTGGGTGGGACAGGCCTTGAGGACACAGCACTCCTCTGGTCTGGTCCAGCAGACGTGCTTGACTGGAGTCTTTGAATCTGGTCACGAGTGAAAGTGATGGTGGAGGAGAGGCGGCGATGGTGCAATGTGGTGAGGGAGGGAGATTGCAGGCTGGCTACAGGTAAGTCAGCAGGGGGGTGAGCGTTCACTGCAGTGTGGAATCTGTTGAAAAACACATTCAAGTGTCTCGCTCTGTCCTCACTGCCCCCAGCTCCTCTGTTGTTGGATGGCTTGAATCCAGTGGTTGTCTTCATGCCACAACTCTCTCACGCTGATCTTGCCTTTCAGTAACACCTGAACCGTTCTAGCCTCGTCTCTATTGCCCGCTCTGAACGCCCTCTTCTTGTTATTGAGGAGAGCTGTGATATCCTTAGTCACCCACAGCTTGTTATGTGGGTAACAAATGATGTCCGTGCTGGGACAATGGAGCTGGTGCAGAAGGTTATGTAGTGAGTGACACACTCAGTAAGCCCACTGGTGTCCTCACCGTGAGGCTCACAGAGTGTCTCCCAGTCTGTCACCTCAGAACAACCCTGTAGTCCCACTAAAGCCTCCTCCGACCACCTACTACTGTACTTCTAGTGGTCACAGCTTCCCTCTTCACAACAGGCACATAGCAGTGGGTGAAACAGGGATTTATATAAAAGCTAAAATACTAAAGCTACAACCTTTAATACAAAGCTGCTGCTGAGCAAACATGGCTTATAATCCTACTGCTTCTGTTAACTAGACATAAAAACACTTGAGGTCACCCTCTGATGTATTTACCACCCCGTCGTAGACCAATCACAGTATCCTGAACTCTCATTGGTAGACGCTTAAATTGTTGTCATGAAGTTCAGCCTGGATATCTTAAAAAGAAGGAAACCGAACTTCTTTTCAAGCATTTCAGACTAACATGACCTGGACCTTTTTAGCGCCCTCTGTGGTTGGATTGTGGAAATGAAACAGAGCCACAGCCTGCGCACACACAGTTTAACACATCAGTAACTGCACAACATGCAGAGCAGGAGTGAACATGCTGCAACACTTCAACCTGATCATAACTGTGTCAATAAAACCATGAATGCTGCCAAACGGCTCGATGACTCAGACTGATAGCTGCTCCCTTCTCTCTGACACACTGTTGACTATTTCATTTATTTAACTACTTTAACTACTCTGACCTTTGACCTATTCTGGTATTAGTTACAGTTGTTATGGTGACCCTTGGTGACCTGGTTTGACCTCTGATGTTAAAAACACCATGAGGCTGTGAGCAGGTTAAGAGGCTCATATCTGTGTGTGTGTGTGTGTGTGTGTGTGCAGACACTGAGCAAGAAGACGATGAAGAGGATGATGAGGGTGAAGACAGCAAAGAAAATGAAGGTCACCCTGAGGATGGTGGGAGGATGAGGAGAGGACAGATTTCTTACATTTCAATTCTTTACAGTTTTTGTCCTTCGTGCTTTTGAACCATCACACCAGGAAAGCTGATTCTTTTTGTCTCTTTCTGATAATAAGACGTCGTGTTCAGCTGTCTTTATCATGCAGTATAGTAAACATGTTTCAGTGTGAATGTTAGAAAGATGAGATTTTACTGTGAAGCTTTTTTATACCAAGGGAATCATAAACACTTCAGTGATGTAAATAATTCTCTCAGAAGCTGGAAACTCCAAGCAAAACTCACTGAACCATAAATAACTGTAGATTCCAATATGATGAGAAATGAGGGCTGAAATGTGAGGAGGTTTCAGACTGTGCAGACTTATGGACGTATCATAGATTTGGATTAAATGTGGTTTATGAAAAGTTCATGACTGGTTTGTAGGTTTCCCCTCATTGGCTGTCTGACCTGCTGACTTACACAGGTCAGCTTCACTGTTTGATTCTGATAGCTGAGCTCACACAGGCTCTGTGATCTGCTGTGTTTTGTTAGAAATACTTTGACTCACAGAAAAAGCTGCTCAGCTCTTGTTCTGGACACATTTGGGAGAGAACCTGCCTCTGTGTGTAACAGCGCCCCCTGCTGCTCATGATGATAAATGTGCAGATGCTGATTCTTGCAGTGGCTGTTGATCCAACTGGAAGTGCTGTGGTTACAGGTCCAGCTTCCTCCGGTGAAACCTGCACTAGTGGGCTGCTGTTACAGACCACCAAGTCCTGATATCCAGTATCTCCAGGCCACATGCACAGTGCTGCAGTCAGTCACTGGAGACCTTAATATTAACTGGTTCTCACATACCTGTATTTAGCCACGTCCCTGCTCAAGATGATTTTGTGTGATCAACTCGACCGTAATAACAGAAAAATGCTTTTAAAGAAGGAGTCAGAGGATCATCATCCTCCTGCACTGACTAAAACTGAAGCACTGTTTGTTAACTGCAGTGAGAACTCTGACATTTCTAAAGTGAAGTTTATTTATATAGAAGAAAGTGTTAACAAGCTTAAAAGTTGATGTGAGCGGTAAATAAAAAGGGTTAAACACACGGTGTCGCTCTCAAACTGCTCCTCTTCCTGGAGTGAAGCACAGCCTCTTCTTCCTGCTCTTAAACACAGCACCTCCTCTCTGTCCACGTGTTTCCTCGTTCCCTCCCCTTCAGATCTGCACTTTGAAGATGGGTGTAACCAACATGTGGTGACGTGTAAGAGCTGACAGGCTCCACTCACTGCAGAAACACATGTTGTTGAGATCAGAGCTCAGACTAGTTTCAGTTTTAAGGAAGAGAAACTCGCACAGTCACTGACACTGAGAGGAGAAATGGCACAGAAAGGAGTTCAGCTGGACCGAGAAACCTTCTCTTGTTCCATCTGTTTGGATCTCCTGAAGGATCCGGTGACTACAGCCTGTGGACACAGCTACTGCATGAACTGTATTAAAAGTTTCTGGGATGAAGAGGACAGGAAGGGAATCCACAGCTGCCCTCAGTGCAGGAAGACTTTCACAGCGAGGCCTGTCCTGGAGAAAAACGTCATGTTTGCAGCTTTAGTGGAGCAGCTGAAGAAGACTGGACTCCAAGCTGCTGCAGCTGATCACTGCTATGCTGGACCTGAAGATGTGGCCTGTGATGTCTGCACTGGGAGGAAGCTGAAAGCCATCAAGTCCTGTTTATCTTGCCCGGCCTCTTACTGTGAGAAACACCTCCAACCTCACTATGATGCAGCTCCATTAAAGAAACACAAGCTGGTGGCCCCCTCCAAGAAGCTCCAGGACAACATCTGCTCTCGTCATGATGAGGTGATGAAGATTTTCTGTCGTACTGATCAGCAGAGTATCTGTTATCTCTGCACAATGGATGAACATAAAGGCCATGAAACAGTCCCAGCTGCAGCAGAAAGGACTGAGAAGCAGAAGGAGCTCCAGGTGAGACGACTCAACATCCAGCAGAGAATCCAGGAGCGAGAGAAAGATGTGAAGCTGCTTCAGCAGGAGGTGGAGGCCATCAATGGCTCTGCTGATAAAGCAGTGGAGCACAGTGAGAAGATCTTCACTGAGCTGATCCGTCTCATCCAGAAAAGAAGCTCTGATGTGAAGCAGCAGGTCAGATCCCAGCAGGAAACTGAAGTGAGTCGAGTCAAAGAGCTTCAGGAGAAGCTGGAGCAGGAGATCGCTGAGCTGAAGAGGAAAGACGGCGAGCTGGAGCAGCTCTCACACACAGAGGATCACAACCAGTTTCTACACAACTACCCCTCACTGTCAGCACTCGGTGAGTCGACACACTCATCCAGCATCAATATCCGTCCTCTGAGCTACTTTGAGGATGTGACAGCAGCTGTGTCAGAGACCAGAGATAAACTACAGGACATTCTGAGAGAGGAACGGACAAACATCTCACTGACAGTCACTGAAGAGGACGTTTTACTGTCACCAGCAGAGCCAAAGACCAGAGCTGGATTCTTAAAATGTTCATGTGACATCACACTGGATCCAAACACAGCAGACAGACGTTTGTTATTATCAGAGGGGAACAGAAAAGTAACAAGAATGAAACAACTACAGTCTTATTCTAATCATCCAGACAGATTCACTGTGTATTCTCAGGTCCTGAGTAGAGAGAGTCTGACTGGACGTTGTTACTGGGAGGTGGAGTGGAGAGGTGGAGGAGTTTATGTAGCAGTCGCATACAAGAATATCAGCAGAGCAGGACTCTGGGACTCTTCATTTGTAAACAATGACAAATCTTGGGCATTAGTTTGTGACACAAACAGTTACAAATTCATTCACAACAAAGTCCAAACTGTCCTCTCAGGTCCTTGGTCCTCCAGAGTAGGAGTGTACCTGGATCACAGAGCAGGTATTCTGTCTTTCTACAGCGTCTCTGAAACCACGACTCTCCTCCACAGAGTCCAGACCACCTTCACTCAGCCGCTCTATGCTGGACTTCGGCTTTGCAAAGATGGAGCCACTGCAGAGTTGATTAAAGTCAAATAGAGAAGACAGGTTCATGTTGATCCCTGATCATTATATGTACTTGTGTAGTTTCTAAATGAGGCTTTACATTTTAGAAGCTGAGAAGCTCAGAGGTCCATTGATGTGTGGAAATAATATTGCACTGATTCAAACTGTACTTACATTTATAAACCTTACATCAACATAAATCTGCATTTGTTCTTATGGCTGATAATCATGTGAGTTTAAATTCTACTACTCTTCATATTCAGCATGTGTGAAACCTTTCATCGGTCTGGTTAGTGCTTTTATTCTGGAGTTGCTGTAGCGGGTTGTCAAATGCAGTGATTCATCAGTTAGTCAATGATCAGAGAATTGATTGTTTTATCATTATTTTAGTCACATTTAAAGCTGGTTCCAGTTTCTGAAACGTGAAGATTGTTGATTTTCTTGATCATATATGACCTTAAACTTAATGTCTTTAAAGGTTTGAACTTTGAAAATGTAACAAAAAATAAATAGTTAATGTTTGACATTAAATATTATTTTTCATTTGAAAAGTTTGATCACACTTGATCATTTCTACATTAAAATACAGACAGTAAATGATACAGGCCTGTATATTGTGGAGGAGAGACATGTTTCTTTGCCCTGAGCTGTGTCTGGCAGGCAGAGCGTCTCCACGCTCCACAAATCTGATGCTTCTGATTTGGAGTAAATGAGCTGAGGGAGACACCTGGAATCTCAGCCTGGACACAAAGGGAATAAAATCAGCAGAGTTATACACAAGTGGTGATGTTGAATGACTGGCACATAAACGTCCGTTTTAATAATGGACCAAACTGGTTCAAATGGTTCCTCCAAAGCTTCTTTAGAAACTTGGCTTCAAAGAGGAAAACTGTTTTGTTGTTTGTGTTTTCATGTTTTCTTCTTCTCTCATACATAAAATACAGTTCTTAATCTTAGTAACATGAAAAACTATTTTGTTGTCTTGTTTTAAATGTGTTCTCTAAATGTGCCTTATCCAGTCTGTCCAACATGTTTTTTTAAACATCGGTTGCACAGATGGACAAACAGAAGCAGAGCAGAGGAGATTGTTTGGGTAGAAGTGGAGGACAAATGCTTTTTTATTCATGCTTTGCCTGAAAAGGCTTCAGAAGTTTTAGTGTCTCATGAAGAATGTAAAGTTTCTCTTCAGCTCATTATCTCTGTAAATAAATAGGCTCCAAATGCAGAAAAAAATCCTCAAATTGCTCTGACTGTGGTGCTTAATGCTACAATTTATACTGGGATTTTTGACGGGGTCAGAAATGATCATCCTCTCTAGAGATGGTTTGGACACACAGAGAGATGTCAGACAAATGATGCTGAACACAGAGGAGACCAAAGACAAAGTGCATGACTGTGGTGAAGGAGGACATGCAGACTGAGGCAACATGGAAGCAAGTGCTTTCTGATAAAAGTCAGATGAAGGCTGACCCCAATTTGGACACAAACTCAGGTTTTAAGGTTTTTTTCTTCTTTTTTTATGAAGTTAAAATTAGCTTTCACCTGAAAAATAACATACAGCAAATAGAACAATACTACATTCTCACACACACACACACACACACACACACACACACACACACACACACACACACACTTTGCTTTCACTTTTTCTGAACTTTAAGTCTGAAGTGTGAAGGACACAAAGATCAGCTGTTCTCTGGTTACCTGCTGGAAATCAAATGCTTGTGTATTTAAATTTTGTGGTGCCGCCACTGTAATATTATGGGACTTGTTAACAACCCCTCCCCACCCACATCACCAGTCTGAGTCATGGTGTGAGTAACCAGCTTCAGTCAGGCCACAAAACAACCACTCTATACTCAAAGTCCTTTGCATTACTTCCAAGCACTTTGTTCTCCAGTCTGTGTCTTTATATATTTCTCCTGTTTGTTATTTATTCCTCTTGTGTTACTGTTAATATTTGATTCCTGCACAGTTTGTGTGGAGCACCCATAATTGTGTTGTACATGTACAACGACAATAAAGAGCTATTCTATTCTTTTTGGAATACTAAAACAACTGAGCTAACTTTTTTCAATTTTTTAACATTGTTGATTAAACTAAAAAAGAAAATTACAACTAAAAGTTTTGCAATGAGACATTTTTTACACTGTGTGAACTTCAGCTTTCAGCAGTTCAGCTCTTGGCAGGTGAATGGTTCAGACTATTTCAGCAGTTTCCCCAAATATTTTAACACTTCAAATAATCCAACTCAGATATTCAGCTTTCAGCATTTACTCTGCATTTTCTTAGGAAATGTGTTCTCTCATTTGTTTAACATCCTCTGGTTTTCCACCTCTACGTTGGATCCTGTCACAGCTGTCACAGAGTGAGAGCGTTCAGCTTTGCAGTTTCTACATTTTCATCACTTCAAATCGTGACACATTTGAAATGTTGACAAATGACTCAGTCTGTATCCTGCAGCCTGCATGAATGCAAGAAAGGAAACCAGAGTGTAACAGTCACAGCATGAACTCAGGAGGGGTCAGAGGTTCTCAACCATCGCTATGACAACCAGTCGCTCATCTGAGTTTCTCAACATCTGCGTCACAAAACACGGAGCGTTCAGGTAGCAGGACCCCAAAGCAGACTCAGCACACCGCAGCTCAGAACTATGTACAAGTGTTTATTTAACTGAGGAATCTTTTAACAAAGCTTGGAAACGAAAAACTAAGGCTCATGCCACGGGGGGAAACGAGGAGCGTGGAGCCCAGGAGCGCCGTAATCGGGACCGTGGGGAAACTGCAACAGAAAGGGGAGACACAGTTAACAGCACGCAGGTTGCCAAAAATGAAAAGCTAGACTTCATAAGTTGCCGAGGCTTACAGGTAGAGCAGGACTGTGGAGCGAGGAGGGGAGTGATGCCCGGGAGAGAATCCTTAGGGAGGGAGGCAGTCAGGCAGGAGGACAGGCAGGCCACCGGCTTCCACGCTGAATGCTGGTCACACTGGAAGGAGACTTACGGACTGGCGAGGAGAAGCCGCCCGAGCTGGCTGAAGTAGTCCTCCGGTGATTGCCTTAGATGAGACGCAGGTGGTTTGGAGGCGGCCCAGCCCGAGGGCGTGGCCACCGCAGCCTCCCACAGCTCCCAGGATGCCGAGCCACGGGCCGTGACAATCTGAACATAAAGTGAAAATATTCTGATCATTTTCAGCTCTGTGTTTGAACAATAACTTCATAACTTAACAACAAAAAATGCTTCCTTTTCTTTTACTGGGCCTCTGTGCATTTCATATATTCAAATCTATTCATTTGGTGAAAAATCTGACTTCATTCCACCATTTGGTTATTTTATGAATGCAGATACCTGTTTGTTTAAATGTGTGAAAACAGATGATCAACACTTTTCTCTTGGCTGCCAGATCTCATATACAGCACATGGATATGTTTCTCTGTCAGACTTGAATGAGCATGCCCAGCCATACAGAGGGGGTCTCCTGAAGGCTGCAGTGGGAGTCTGCCAGGCCAGGACTGTGTGGGACCGCCCCGAGTACAACAGCTCAGCACATCATTGTGGTAAAGAACAGAGTTTTTGCATGTGTTGCTACAGCACTGCAGACATTTATGAAACTGTGTGATAATCTGGGATGTTGTGGTATGCACTCTATCAAGTGGGAATGAAGCCACTGTTTCTTGTTTTCTTAGCTCTTCTGCATTAACCCTGTTTTTCCCTTGTTTCCAGTTCACCAGTCTCTTTACCTGGTTTCTCCAGAGCTCATGCCTGGACGCTCACCACCTCCCTCCCCTCCTGGACTCCATTCTCTCTCTGTCACATGGCACCTCTGTATCCAGCATCCTTTAGCACAGTGGTTCCCAAACTTTTTTCGCTAGGCCCCCCTTTGTTTTACAAGAAAAATGTTCGCGCCCCCCCCCCTCTCTCGCGCACGCACACACGCACGCACTGACACATCCTCCAACCACACACACTCATATTTTGCTCCATTGCGGTTTATTTCACACCTCAAACATTTAGTAAACAATTAAGCAAATACAAGTAATCTGCAGGTAGTAAGAAAATAAACTACTAACTCTTTTACGCTGCGTCCGCACCTACACGGGTATTTTTGAAAACGCAGCTGTTTCGTCCACACGGAAACGGCGTTTCGAATCACCGAAAACGGAGATTTTTTAAAACTCCTTTTTTTTACGTGTGGACGAGGATTACAGAGTTCGTCAGGCAACGTTAAAGGTATGTGCCTTTTTCACGTCACGCTGTGGCCACGTTATTGTTTACATGAGATGAATTGCAGAATAGCAGATAGAGACAAAATACTGTTACTGTTAATCTATCTGCAGGTTTTACACGCTTACATACACACACACAGTTACTGTCCCTCCATTTAGAAAGGCAGAGGCGTCACGGTGTGATTATTTTACATGTAGTTGTTTTTTTCCTGTGTAATAATATTCAACATTGCTGTCAATACATTTTTCAAACAATGCCTCTCTGTGCAAAATGGGTTTAAAAACATAAACAACTGTGGGATAGTTTGTCCGTGATTTAACTGCGGTCAAGTGAGCCCTCACTTACGAAGTCACAGTCAAGCTAGCCGCACCGCCAGCCGCACCTAAAATGTGGTTGCACTACTCTTACGCATATTACAGTACGGATGAAGCCCGGCTTAGAAACGCAGTCTTTTGTGTCCTGACACTATTTTACTTCACAATCCACTCCCAGTTTTGGTTCATCTCCACTTTTCACCCCATGATCCAAAGCCCAAATTACTGTACGATTCAGAGAAAATTAACAATAAAATTTACCCAATATACAGTACTGTACTGTTAATATCTTCATCTTTGACCTCAGATTACATATAAACTGTAAGAGGTGACACAGATATTTCACTGGATTCTGACTCTGGGTGACCCCCACTCTTCACCCTGTCATCCACAGCCAAATTTACTGTACAGCTTCCCAGAAAATTGATAGTAAACGTTACCCAAATTACTGTACGGTTTTCTGATAAAATTAAATCCTAATCCATTACTGAACAAAATGAGTTCATTCAAGTATTTGCTTAACTACAAGAAATATATTTCCACACAAAATTTAAATTTTCAAAACGTCATTATTATGAAAATATTTTCACACACCACTTCAAGTAGCAACTTTAGTTTTAGACATTATTTATTCAGCGCTTAATCACAACAGTAGTCACCTTAAGGCACGTTACATAATAAGTTAAACCCTACAATAATAAATACAGAGAAACACCCAACAATCATATGACCCCCTATGAGCAAGCACTTTGGCGACAGTGGGAAGGAAAAACTCCCTTTTAACAGGAAGAAACCTCCGGCAGAACCAGGCTCAGGGAGGGGCGGGGCCATCTGCTGTGATTGGTTGGGGTGAGAAATTATATTTCTCAGATTACTGATTTCTCATATTACTACTACACAGTTTTGATATATTGTTATTCATTATCTGTCATCACACAAATCAACCCAAAAAACTCAAAAGGGAAATACTGAAAGTACGTGCACAAAGCAAGAATGTTATACACATTGTGTTTTACACATGTGTTCCTCAAAACACCAATAATAACTATAAGCAGATTATTCTAGTAGCTTTCACTGCATGTGGAATTAGGTTACACAAAGCACACACTTCCACTCTGTCTTCTGAGCGCTGCTGAGCTGTTCATTTGTCATGTCCAGGCATTCAGAATGGAACCAGCAGTTGCAGTTATCACACTGGATCTGTAAACAAAAAACATATGAACTTTCATAAACACATGAAGTAAATAATTCTATATTTTAATAAATTACAATCCTTAAAGACACAGAGTCAAATACTTTGTTGTAGATAACATAAAACTATTTTTAAAAACACTATACCCAGTCAGTGATGGAGGGTCCTGGATTGGGTGGTTTCTCCGTTGCACACATGGCACAGTTGGTGTCACTGTCAAATACTAAAACATAAATATATACATATGTTAGTGTTCATCAGTTTGACACAAACAAATATGTCCATGTGAAGAAGATCTTACACACCGGAGGCCTCAAGTATTGTCTGTGCAAATGTCCTTCGTGCCTGGGCCATCTCTTTTTTTGTCCTCAAAAATGTCATTTCTGGTTTATTTGGGAATGCTTCCATTACTGCTTTGGCCATCTGAAATGAAAACAAAAAATAACATTTCATTGAAAACATCTGCAAATGTTACACTTCCTGTTTACACAATTTAACCTTTTAAGATTATTTTAACTCCCCCACCCCCACCCCATCTTCTTATCTAATTTTACAGAACAATATTATTATGTTAATGCGGTACCATACCATGATGACCATTACCCAGCTAGAACCATCCCGTTGAAATGGATGTGTCAGTACTCCTCCTCGAAGTCTCACATTCACCCAGTCTGTTTTGTTGTAGCATGTCCTCTTCATTTTGAAGGATTCACTGTGTGAACATAATGTACATGACATTTATATACAAATGAAAGATAAACGTCACACAGAAAAAGAACATTCTGTACTTTTTTATAAATCACATAGACACATATAATACATATCACTGTGTTTTTAATGGTGTGTCAGAAAGCCCTGTGCTCTAGATTATGTTACATGAAGTATCAAAATTAATAACATGTTCTTTTAAATCTACAAATGGTAACTGTGTCAAATGTCTCACTGCTTAAACACTGTCAGGGTATTTTTATTATTTAAAATTACATATGTGTGTGATTTTGAAGTAATATTTTAAATTCTTTAAAGAACTGATAACCACGGATTTTATTACACTTTCATCTACAACCATATGTCCACCTATAGAAAAAGACCTCCTAAGTCCTCCTGTCACTTTTCTAATGGCATTACAGAGTACCAAATATTTTATGTTGTTATTATATACATGTAATAACGCATAATTACTGGAATCTTTTGGCTGCACGGTCAGACTCTTCCTGCTCCAAAGAGTTTCTTGAAGGATCGACCAAATACAGACAGCTGTCATCTGCATTTATGTACTGCGATAGATATATAAATTTTAAAAGTACATAAATTATGAAGAATGTGTTATTGAAACAAACTTTTTTTCACAGAAATGCTGCTTGTACTAACCAGAAACTTCCAGTGTACATTTCCAATGTTCACAAAGGATAAAATGGCTCGGTAGTTGTCAAAGTTCACCTGTGACATATTAGAAATTAATTACAAATTTGCAACAATACTTTTTCCATTTATCTCGAGACATTAATAAAATTTTAAAAAAATTAATTCTAGAATATATTAAAATTTTTTTACCTTGGACAAGCTTTGTCTCCTGATTAGTTCTCTCTCTCCATAGAGGATCACACCGCTCGTGTAGTGGTTCATAATGTAGATATTATTCCCCAGATTCAGCCGAATGGCCCAGTGGTGCAGGAGACTTTCAATGACCTGAGGAGTATAATAAATAACCTTTTATTACTTTGTAAACATGATAAATTTTTGGAATACAAAGGTTAATAAAGAGTTTTTTACTTACGTATACTCAGTATTCAGTCATGAGGATATGCCTGGAATGTAGATCTAAAGCAGTACTTACTGAATGTGTAGGGAACAACTAATGTTCTGCCCCAGCTTTAACGTTAACCTTATGCAGTACTTTTGGGGGAGGGGGGGGGGTTAATACCTGGATACATACCTCTCCAACAAGCCAGCTGTGTGGTCTAAGGGTCAGGAACTCACTGTGACGTATGACAAAGTTGTTACCTCTAATCTGAGATGGGACCACAGAAACAACAACTTCCGTTTCCTGTTGTTTCCACAAATATGCGACCTGTGTTTCAACAAGACAATAGTAACTAAATAAAGTTCTAAAAATTCTTCTTATGAGAACATTTATGTAATCGATTACAACGGTTTTAAATCTAATTTTTAAAAGTATTTTATGTACCTGACGCAACAACACAAAAACATCTCCAAATTTGACATAGATTTTAATGCACTTTATTTGAGATGTTAAACTACATTAAGAAATTAAAAATTGAGTCAGTTACTGTT
Source organism: Oreochromis aureus (assembly GCF_013358895.1). Classification (NCBI taxonomy): domain Eukaryota; kingdom Metazoa; phylum Chordata; class Actinopteri; order Cichliformes; family Cichlidae; genus Oreochromis; species Oreochromis aureus. The sequence continues at coordinate 3,811,513 of NC_052944.1, forward strand.
GTTTTTGTAATATTAAGGCCAGTAACATGTAAAAGTTACATTTATTGTTGGACTGACATTTGTCACTTTTCTGTGGTCTGTACTTTTCATTCATCAACACATACATATAATAAAATCTAATATATAATTACAAAAATATGTACTAACAAACTTGGTTTTTCAAACACATGACATAGTTATTGAATTGTTTGTGAGTGAGTTTGTTCGTGAAACATCACCTGTGATGCAGTGTCCTTTGTTAGACCGGTTGTGTTTCTCTCAAGGTGCTCTGTCCTTTCCAGTGTAGATGGAGAATCCTCTGGCCCCTCGATTGGTGGGTTGAATTTAAACAAAAATATTTGTTACTACATTTTAAGTAATGTTTTATTAATTAAAACATTGCATTACCTTTTGCATCAATTACACGTTATTAATGCTGATATATTTCACATAATACTCACTAAGTGCAGTGATTACAAAATCATAACAAATGAAGAAGAACAACATAGCCTGAATGTATTTAATGACAATTGCATCCACTTTGAAGGCACATAAATCTCCTTTCCATACTGTGACAGACACTTTATTAGCCATGTATGTTGCAGTTTTTTGGCAAACAGCTATTTGTTCCTGGCTGTCATCCTACAAAGATAGACACATGTCAATTTTCAGAGTCATTTATGACAATAACACACAAAACATAAATGTAGACATTAAAAACATTTCTAAAAATGTTTGACGAGCATCATGTTGTTTGTGCTGTTCCTGTTTAAAGGTTTGAACAGTGGTCTTCCCTTTTATCTGTTAACAGATAACATTTTTGAATGACTTTATATAATAGAATATAATAGACAATAGAATATGGTCATGAATGACACAAACTTGTTCTGATTTGAGATGTATGTAACGAGTGAGCATCTGTCCTGCTGTTGGTGTACCATACAGGTACTGATATGACTGTGTATGAGTGCCTAGTCCCCTTAAAGGACTCTGTCCAACATTACATCCCAAGTAAACAGAGGAACTATGAGAGAAAAACATGGGCAGTATGTGATGCTCGGTCCAGCTGTACAGAGAACATGCTAGTGTACTATTGCAAACTTGATTGCCTGCAGTCAGGCCACGCGAGCTGTGCTTAATACAGTAGGTCTCCAAAAGACAATGATCACCCTTGAAAGCTTGTTTAATTCATATGCCCTTGGCCTACAACTGCTGAAAACAAAGCTGTACATGGTGTGACCAGCAAAAAGCAAAAAACCTGAGCTTCCTCCTGCACTTGTGTCACCTATGGACATGCATTTTTTGTCATTAAAGTGGGGGTTCACTAAGGCCCATGCCTAGGTGTAATACATTGTCAAAACACATAAAGATTTCAGGTAATCAGTTGGAATACAGTTTGATAAAACATTGAAACACGGAGACGGATGATAATTTATAATTTATAATTGATGCTTCATAAATAGTCAAAGCAGACGCTTTACCCCAGAGGACAAAAGGAGTATGGCCATCGGGAGGACATCACAAGGTTTAATTATTGAAAATAATGGGAACATGATGACTTATCTCGGTTTTCTTTTTCTTCAGTGGCAGTTCTGTCACTAACGGTGACACATACACACCTTTTCGTTTAATGCGTTTGTCTTTCCATTTCTCCATTTCCACGCCAAAAGACTGTTGATTACACATACATACTTTTAATGCTTACTTATTTTATCATCTCTTAATTCTACAGTCATAGCCAAATGTTTTCACTTTTTCTTAGTTTCTTGTTCTAGTTGTATAAAACATCATTTTCATTATTAGGAAGTTATTCATACCTTTTGTCTTGATTTTTTCATGTCTGCATATTCAAGCAGGAGGGCATCGTGCATTTTCTGATAAATTTCCACAAAGTCATCAAGCCTTGTCAGTCTCCTTCTCTGGATACAGATTTTTTTCAAATCCCACTGGCTTTTCTCCATGATTCCTTGGGTTCTGTTGACTTGTGTAAAATTCTTAAATGCAATAGTACATTGTTTAATTCAGTATCTATGTATTGTAAATTTATATATAATTTATGTTTCTTTTTCACTTATTCTTCTCGCTATGATACCTGCTTCTTGGATTGCTGAATGTCACCATAGAGTTTACTGAGCTGCTGGTAAGCAGGACCAGTACCATGACGTCCAAGGTCCCCTAAGGAGAATACAAGTAATTCAAAAACATAATTAAAATAGGTAATTCAACATTTAGCACATTTACATTTATGAATAAATGACAATTTAAGATAGTAATACAACAAATAAAAAAATGTACCGAGCATCATTGATGACCACAAAGTTGCATGTGGTAGAAGGTGATTTACCAGACCAGCAACAAATTTGGGTGCATGAAAGATGTTTCTTTCACCCTCACAGTCCAGTGTTGCATTGTCAACAATTTCCTGGAAATGGGTCTTCAATGGGGCATTCTGAACATCAGTCTGTAAAACAGATATATATCTGTATTCAGTAAGTTATCAAAGCAAAGAAAAATGTATTATATAAAATGTTATTGTGGTTTAAAATATATATTTTTAAAATAATGTGAATTCATTAATTCATTTGGGACAGACACAAGTAAAAAAGTTATTAATATGATCACTTAAATAATAAATCTTAGCTAACCTTGTAGTCCTCAGCAATCACAGTCTTTTCATCCAAATCCAGGGTCCCCCTTTTTTGCATAAGGATTTTCAAGTTGTTGTAGTTTTGTTACGTTCCTTCCACTACAAGGACTGCAAAACACTATTGCTGCACTATGGACAACATCATCCATGTCTTTTAAGTTATCACAGCATGCAAGGAGCCCAAACACATGCATCCCAAGCCTGTAGTTCTCTGGAATGCTGGGAAAAGGAACGAATGAAATCACTGTTAGTAGGGCCTTTACATTACAAATCTTGTATTCTTTTTTAATTATTGATATAAATGTACTCACTGTTTTTTACAAAGGTCCTTGGCATTTTTCATGACATGGCTCAAACATGGATGAAGAATGGGAATGTTGAATTGCTGTGCTGAATGCTGGCCACTGAGTAAGACATAGTACTTCTGCAGCAGATCCTCTAGACTTATTCTGCAGAATGTCATGGAAATGGATCGGAGGAGTACCAGGGATCCATCACACATGAACATGACAGGCCTGTTGTAGGCCCGATTACCAAATGCTCTTACCAGATCAGTCTGAAAGGCCTGCAAGAAGTATGTCACAGAGGCTGTAGTGTGGTCACACGTGACATATGTAGCAACTGGAAGAGGAGAAGCACCTTTGGATGGGTTTCTGACAACCAACTCATACACATAGTATGGTGGCCTTCCAGCACTTTCTTTTCTTATTATACTTCCAGTGGCATCAAAGTACTGTTAAAATCCGGGTTCAGATATTGAGGGAGGGCACAAAAACAACAACTGGTCCAGGAGAGTCAGTCAAACAATGATTTTAATGAACACACGCGTGGGAGATGTACACTGCAACATCAGCTGTAGATCTCACCCCAAAACAGCACAACAAATTGTTTTATAACATCGGGATGTTATTTATGACGCCCCCTCATATGTCAAGAAGATACGATACATCCATGAGTTTCAAAAACACATATCCTGTTGACAACTTTTGACACATTTAACAGGACATCTTCTTCTTCCCGAGGTCAGGTCCTTCCCGGTAATCTTCTAACTCTGCTTATCCCCTGGAACAAACTGTCTCCTCTGCAAACATAATCTTACAGCCACAAGGTTTTGCAAACTATTATTTGACTATTTGAACTTTTACCTAAACATGAGTCTAACTACTGTTTGTGTGTGTGTGTGCGTCTTGACCTCAGAAAATGCACTGGCCTCCCCCCGCCCGTTGGCGCTTCTGGCCTTTTACCAGACAGAAGCTCTCTGTGATATGTGTACTAATCTTAACTAATGAACATATGTAATCTATTGAATAAATGCTTTACCAGAAGGCCACTACTCAAAGCTTAATAAAAAGGATATAAATGAATAAAGAAATACTAATGGCTAACCTGACCTATGTGTTTTGTAAGCGTGTTCTTTCCATAGCTCAAACTCCTTAACACAATAAATTGCCTGGACATTCACGCCAGACAAAGCTTCCGACCCTCCACTGGTTGACCGAGCTTCCCTCTTTAGCAAGCACAAAAATACAATGCATATATATAAAAAGGATTATCACTGCACCTGTAATAGAAAATGATAATATGAGATTATGACAATACCTGTGATACAAGTTGTAATATAAGACCGACAGCTTAAAGAAATGCTTTAATGAAATGATAATTAATGCAATGGTAATGATGATGATTAAATGAAATAATGATTAATGATGATGATTATAAACAGTAGCAGTAAAATATTTATCTAAACTCTACATCTGTTAGAGACAGAGGAGGAGGAGGAGGAGGAGATGGGTGTTTCTCTGTTATTGTGCCACACAGAGGAACCATGTTCAGGGCAGCAAAGACTCCAGGACTGATCATTTCCACCAAACACACACTCATCACTCCTTCCTTTCCTTTTGATTCCTCTGTAACTCACTGGTATCCAAGCCCTCCTCGTCCACTCGACCTCCCAGTAACAGCGACCAGTCAGACCATCTCTACACAGCAGCTGTTCACAAACATCAAATCTGTCTGGATGATCAGGATATGACTGAACCTCCTCCACACGTGTCACCTTCCTGTTGTTGTCAGACCGTTGGAGCTTTGTGTTCACTGTGTTTGTGTCGATTGTGAGTTGACAGGAATCTGATGGAGAGAACAAACACAATCCAGCTGCAGTTATTGATCCATCATCTGTTCATTGATTGACACTTTGATGATGACTCCTGACATGATGAAGATGGTTGAATGTGTGCTGCTTTGTTTTCATGAATCCCATTAAAAACACACTTACACTTCCTCAGACCTGGTCTCAACCATCGGACTCCAGCAGGCTCCACCCTGAAAGGAGGAGGGGTCAGAGCAGCACAGTCAGCATGCACACATGGACATTACATGGCTCTCACACACACACTGTTACACACTGATAAAGGAACAGTCCAACATTTTGACACATAAATGTTTAAACTTCAAAAGAGCAAAACTCATAATCACATCACATTTAATCTCCTTTATTAAGCACGATGTCCAGGGAGCATTGACATGTGCCACAGTCAAGGTTCAACACACTGTGACATTCATGCTGTCAGGGAGTGGCTGCATATTACATGTAAAGACTGGGACTGGGTACAAAAACTGATTCAGTACAGGTAGAGTGCAGCAGCCAGTGCATCACATATGTTGAGCTAATGCAGCGGTCATCACACCACATACTGCTTTCTATGTAAAGGAGCCTTCATTCTCAGATTAGGGCTGTTTGTGACCATAAAGTCTGTCTCACGAGGGCAGCCACTGGTCCAGGCCAGGATGCCTCCACAGTGGGATGTCTGAGGGTGCAGACATGGGTGAAGTTAGGACCAGGTGCCAGTGGACCTGTGGACCTCTGGAGATAGGAGTTATTGTTTCACTCCACCAAAAGCAGCAGAGAAAGATGTTTATTAATAATCCTTCTTATTAATAAATGCTCTGTAGAGCAAATTTGTTGAAGGTAAACTAACATAAATGATGGAAACAGCATCAACCAATCACAATGCTGCACTCTTGCAGGAGGAGGTTGTGATTTGATGCATGTGATGAATATATTTATTTCTTATTCTCCTAACAGGAAAATTATCTTTTATTTTTGTATATTTATACTAACATAAGTGCATTTAAAGGCTCGTCATCTTGATTTATTTATTCAGAAATGATATCAAACAATAATACAGGGAAACCCTGAATTAAATGACACAATTCTTGGTCATTGATGGTATTAAATCCCAGTTCTTTGCATTCTTTACGGCCAAAAAGGACACAGCTCAGAAGTGGTCCTTTTACTTTAAAAATGATCTTTATTCTACATGTCCGGATATGGAGACCTGAACGCACACACAAAACCCCAGGTCTGAAGCACAAACAGGAAGCCTAGTTATATTTATATACTCCATCTAGACGTCACACATACTTTAAGTTTCGATCAGACACTCTGCTTAGTTTCACTTTCCGCCTGCAAAAGCATGTAATTTCCTGTCAATCCTGTCGGCACAAACTGTACTAAGAGTTGGGCCTTTCTTATAAAGCAATATAATCAGCATATAAACATTTAAGATTATAAATTTAAACTCAACAGTTTCCCCTTTTCGTCTTTTTCTAAAAGACGTCATAAACCCTAATTTATCCCATTAAATTTACTTGCATATGAAAATAATAACTAGAATGTAACGAAACAAATCACACCCATAAATCAAGCTCTAAACCCACTTCTAATTTCTATTTTTGACCACACCCCCTCTTCGGGTAACATAAATCCAGTCTTAGCACTATTCCTTGGACAATTTACCTAAATCCTGAAAACTATTACTAAAGCTGCTCTCATTACTCTTCATTACTTTTATGCTCACATTTAACCTTAACAAGCTTCTAATTTCCTAAACAACAAATCTTATTCGACTGTGGTGCTCTGTGCTTCTTATGGGTGCCCCTCTCTGGTGGGTCCGTTCGATCCGGTGCTCCCTGGAGTCTGGCCACCCCTGTGGTTGCTGTGGTCCCAAAACCTCCTGCAAAGGAAACAAAACACCTTTCCCTACTACGCCTCCTTACCTTATTATGTTCATCAGTTGGTCTCTTAATTATTCCAGCTTGGCCCAACCTATCATGTTTAGGACTCTCTAATCAAAAGCATGAACCTAATTATGTTTTTGACTTTTATTTATATATATATTTATATATGTTCTTCAATGTAACAACATTTTAACACCTTTAACACACTTAAAGCGCCGCTTTCACGTCCCTCCAGGTGCTTCCTGTTGCTCGCTCTCTTCTCTCTTATCTGATTATCAACATCCTGAACACAAAACTGTCCCTTCTGCAAGTGCTTTAACTCTGATCTACAAGTCACAATACATGTTATCTTTCTCTGCAAGCATATTCATTGACCTCTTACACCCTGTCACCTTTCACAACAGATTACAAGGAAATCATTAGAACCGCTTATTCTACTAAAAGATCAAATAGAAAACAAACACTTTAATCAATTAAGTTTAAGCATAAAATCAATTACTTATGCGTAAGTTTGATCATAGCTAAAAGCTGCCTAGAAACAACACCTGTGTGTTAACACTAACTTCATTTTAAAACTAACATTTCCTGTGTTATAACATGTTCTTGATACAGCATATATTGATTTCATTTTGCTCCTCTTAATGTAACGGTACATTCTAATTATACTTTACCAGACTTAACCAAAATAGATATGCTTTCCTTACTTTGCTCCTGCTTTAAAGGACAAAACCTTGTTTGTTATTCTATAACTGCATTTTATATGAAAAGTCTAGCAATCCCCTATGTGACTCATAAATCTTACTTTGGTTGTAATTATTTTCCTATATAAAATGTAATTCACTTGTACAGCGGCCTATTTTGTTAGTGGTAACATGAATTATATCAAAAAGTTTCTCCCCTTTAGCATTTGGCATTTTCCCAACAATATATTCTAGTTCCCTAATCTAAACCCCGTCAATAACACAGACTTTTTAAAGCAAACACCAGCAACCCAAAATCAGCATCCCCAAAATGATGTCTTCCACTCCTCCTGCTCCTGGCAAAAGCAAAGCAAAGCCAAGCAAAGCAAAGCATCCCCTTTCTCTCCCCAACTTAGTCAATTGTTTGTTCCCCTTTATTCATGGTAACGTTGGTCCAGTTAGGGCTGTGCGATATGACCAATATCTCATATCCCGATATTAAGACATCTATCGTCCGATAACGATATAAATCACAAAAATGTAACATTTTCTGCAAATTCTGTGAATGTCGGGCAGCTCGACTTGCGTGAAGTGTTTCCAGCTGGGCGTCGCGTACCTGGAGTCGAGTGTTTTAACAGATGCATGAAACGATACATTTTTAGACATAAGTTGTAACGGCCGCCGTTTTCTTTGTGAGTATTTATCACACAGCGTGCTGCGGGGAAAAGTCTGTTCTAACGTTTGAGTCTAAGGTTTATTTATTAGCACCTGACGGCTCTTTTTTGCTTCTCATCCGTAAATACTCTGCATCTTTCACGTGATTCAGTTTATTTTGAAAAGTCTCAACAGGATCTTGAGCTTTATTGTGAAAGGTTTATGTGGAAAATAAACAAGCGGACACGAGGTGGTTTTACCGTCGTTGTTGCTAACGACAACGCATAAAAACAAGCGCTTGTCCGTCTGTAGTGTGGTTATATTAAAAATAAGAGAAAGAGAGAACTTTAGGAAATTAATATAGCCACTACAGTGACCATCAAAATGATGAAAAAATATTGCCGTAAACAGTTTATTTTGCGACACCACGAAACAAACGATAGCGTAAAATGAAACGATAGACGTTTTTATATCGTCATCCGATATATATCGTTATATCGAACAGCCCTAGGTCCAGTTGTCAGTCCAGTCACAGTCCAGTCACCCACTCACTCACACGCAGTCACTCAAAAGAAAAAACACTTGTCTATCATTTTTGGTCTGGATTGACACGCAGCAATCCTTTTAGGATTAGGATTTAGGATTTTAAAAAATTTCAGCGCTGTTAATTAATTGTTGCAGGCCTGCTTACAAAAAAAAAATCAGGAAAAAAGAGAGCTGATGATTAGCTCATCAAAACACAAAACATAATCACCTGACAGGTTTTCTCTAAGTGCACTGTTACAATTTTAAAGGGCCCAATTCTAGACATGTCCATGTTTAATAAAAGTCCCTCTATTAAAATCAAAAACAAGCCAAACCTAACTGACAGAATCCACCCATCACTCAAACAACAACCCCAAAAATCTTAAACACAGAAAAATTTCGCTTGTTAATCTATCGATATGTTATTGGGATTAGAACTTCAGGGCCACCAAAGTTTCGCCCTACTCTTGGTTTAATTAATACTTACATAGTCTGAAATCAGACTTCAGCTCGCTCCCTCTGTCCATTTTCCCCACATCATATCTAGTGGTTGGCCTCAGATTCCACAGCGTCCTGAGAGTCTGAGGTCAAATGACATAACTTCACCTGCTAAATACACAAAAAATCTTGTTAAAAGCCACAGTTTGCACACAATAATGTTCCCCTTTAAGCACTTTAACATACTTAGATTTAGCATAAGATATAAACCCGTTATAACAATGTATCATCACTAAATTATACATTTCTTGTCCAACTCTGCACTTCTGAACAGACCTGACCACCTTATTTAATTATCCTGTTACTTTACCATTATATATTTCACCAAGTGATTCTCTGCTTCCTCCATTTGACGCCTCAGTCACACAGCAAACAGGAAGCTTCTTTGTCACCACTCATTTCAGCTCATTTGCATCCTGAGTCATATCTCAAGAAGCTGCCGTGGCAAGAGAAAGGCATATTTAAATCTCACCACATTATTAAATTCTTTTCTTTTCTTCCTAGAGTAATCACTTGTTTTGCTCAGTCGACACAGGAGCACTTCCAATTCACTATTTTAAAACTACTTTAAACTTTTATTCACTTTTCATTTTCACCAACGTCACTCCCTCATCACGGAACTTCCTGAGTCATTCCTCGACTTCAGGGTTTAAGTGTGTTAAACTCACACTATTTTAACACTTATAAACACACTCACATGCTCAACATGCTGTCTGATCCTCATGAGCTCTCTTGTATTTGTAAGGTTAATGCATTTTCTGTTTGTGTGTGTGATGTTGTATATGTTTCTTTTTGCAGTGTTTCAGACTCCTTCACAATTTTCCCACTTAAGCAGTCAGTTTTCTCTTTCCCAGGTTTGCTAACCCAAATTTAGATTTCCCACCTTAAATAACAGCATTCCTTGTCTTCAGCCAGGAGTTAGAGCTCTCATGTCCGAATTAGTGACGCCAGTGATGTTAACCTATAACTTTCTTCCGACCGCTGCATGTGGAAAATTGATCCAGGTCTTTGCACCTAAAAATAACAAAACTGAGACATTTTCATTATTATCATGAGTGCTTAAACGACCCACTTCTCTTTTTCCGGCCAGAAATACCAATTTATTTCATGTATTCACCTTGATAGTGTAGGCGTGTTCTTCATTGCGTTTATGTGGTCATGTTAATCGAGTGTAAGCTGTTTCTTCATTGCATATGTATTTTATCATCAGGTTTAACTCATGCCTCTTTGCACTGAGCTGTGGATTCAAACTATCTCGTTTCTGATTCTCTCCAAAAATAATTTCACATGTAACAATTTGTATATGTGTGTTTTCTATTCATTAATGTAATTGTTATTTAATTTCTCTCTTTATTTTTACCTTTTGTTTACCTCTTTGTTGTGATGTGGTGACCATTTCTAAACCTTCATGAGTTCAGCCTTCGATCCAGTTTTCCCATATGCATTCACTATATGACGTCCAGGTTCACCTCTCACTGTTCTCACAGTTTCCTGTGGGGCCTCGCAGATCCACACAGGCCCAAATCAGCTGTTTCTTCTCTCCACTGCTTCTCTCTTGATCTTTTCAGTCTTTTCTTTCAGGATTACTCCAAGCATGGCAAATATGAAACTCAGTGTCCAGTGCTTCCACACAATTATTTATCCCACTGTTCAACTGCCCAGCCTGTAAATCACCGTGCATGTTCCATCACGTGTTTTCTTACATGCTGCTTCTGGAGTCTTCAGTGTTATAGTTCAGCTGCACTGTCTTTTTGCCTGCTGTTAATTCTTCCAGTACACGGTGTTCTGTCTGTCTTCATCTTCATCAGGAGATCGACTGTCCTTTAAGCTTCTTCTCAGGATAAGGAGACAATGAGAGGTGAAGCTGTCAAATTTGAAGCCAAAGCCTGTTTTCCTCCCAATTCTGTTAATCTATCATTTTGCCGCTGTACTCAAGTTTCCAGGTTGAGAGAAGTCCACCTGTATTAACACACTAAAGAATTTAATTAATTTCATTTTATCACTTTTTCTTAAGACATTCCTTCCAAGTCTCCTCTATCTGATCTCACACTACACACATCAACCAGTTTCCTTTTATGGGCATGCAAAGTTCCTGTCACACACACAGCAGCGCAGACCCATATTTTTCTGTTTCTCTCTTTCCTGTTTCTACAGACAAATCAATCTCTTGTTTTTTATATTTACAGTCTACAAACCCTCTGTAATTCTGCTAAGTCTTGATCTAAAAACAATGCACCCTTATTTCACACACACACACTTTTAAATATACTAAGCTCTTTGGTTTTGCAAGCATTCACATCACAATCTTCAGCGTGCTCAGCAGAGCTCTTTCAGACATCAGGACAATTAACAATTTTCCACACATATCATTCTTTCAGCTCAGTTTTGTCGCATCATTCACGCAATACTTTCATCATCGTTTTACACACTTCCCTGAACTTCGTCGTCTCACACACACTTTTCTCTCAAAACAATGTGCACCTTTAATCCTTCATCCAAATGACAATTTTACACTTCACTTATACATTCACACATTTATATATAACAAAAGACTGCCAGTAACTGCCAAGAGAAATTATTTCCATTACCATATTCACATCTTCACTTCATCTTCCTCTAGTACTAGTCATCCTACCGTTTCGACTAATTTAAAAGCCTCTGAGGCCCAGGTTCGCCCCCCTTCCTGGTCAATCAACCCGCTTCGGGAACGCCCTCTCCGATAGCGGTCAAATTTCTAGGCCCTAATTAATTTATAACCGCTTCCCGCGGCTGGACAGGAAGCTCCACCTCCAGCGTCTAAGTATCCACTTGCACCTTACAGCTTTACTTAAAGCTTACCTGTCAGTCACGTTGTATGGTTACGGCCGGGACCCCGCCCTGTCGATCAAACGGTGCAAGAAAAGTGGTGCTTGACCACTGATTATTAACGACTGTCCCTCTCTGTCGCGGGTATCACCCGGATGACCCTGTCGCCTGTCGTTACAGCTAACAGTGTCTCTGGGACCACTTTTGACAGCATTTGACTGAAGTGCTGGTTGCTGCAGGGCCACCATGAAGGCTCTTTCTGGAGCTCTCAGTGCTGCAACACATATCCTGCAGTGCAGGCTGCAGGGTAACAGGACCAGTGGTTGTTAATGCTACATCCACTTTACAGTCAAAAACACCCACTAGTCTGGGCCTAACACCCAACCAGTGACCCGGTTTCCTCCACCAGCTCCATCCCTTTGTTTCTTAATCTTTGCTTTCTGTTGGAATTATTATTTCTTATTATAATTATAATTTCAAGGTTGATCGACCAAAGTTAATTCACTTTGACTGCATTCTATTTTTCTGTTGTTTTCTACTAACTATTATCACAAAGTCCAGAAGATCAATTTGATATTTTAGCACAAACAAGTTTCAGTAGTAAACGCTCAGAAGCAGCAAACTAGCAGTGCAAAATAGCCCATTTTAGTAGATGGCCAGTTAAGTTGAGTGACCTAGTAATCCATTTACTTTTACTAATATGTTTTTCTAAGCTGGGGAAACAACTTCCCCCTAATTCTAGTTGGGCCAGGTTAAACATGTCCTGGACATGGTCTCTGCACACAGATAAAACTTAAAATAAATAAAGAGTGAAAATGTCAGTTCCTTTCCAGAGATCAGTTAAACAGGCTGCACTGTTGTTGCTGACAGAGATTTTGTCCTATGAGACCACATACAGACATCTACTGTTTATATTAGACCTGAATGGGAAAATGTTCCTATATGTGTGATTGTTCAAATAACACTGGTTTCCAGCATTAAGTAATCAGACAGAGCCAGTTTCCTCATCTATCAGACACTGTTTGTGGCTGTAACGGCCATCTACATACCTCAGAGTGTCCAGTCTTAGCTGCTCAAGCATCTTCACTCCTGCCTCTTCTGGGTTATTGTAGCTCAGGTCCAGCTCTTTCAGATGGGAAGAACTGGAGCTAAAAGCTGAGACCAGAGACTTGCAACCTTCCTCTGTGATCAGGCAGCCTGACAGCCTGCAGACATGACAAATACTCTTAGAGAAAAGCAAAATAGCTAAATGCAAACAGGAAATTGCAGCCAAAAATGAAACAGGAGTTAAAAATAGCCATTAGTCAATCTAAACCTTAGATTGTAAACCTCTAAACCTCATCTACTGAACATTTCAAGAACGCTGACCTGAGTGTTTCCAGTTCACAATATGGATTTTTCAGTCCAGAAGACAAAACTTTCACTCCAGAGTCCTTCAGGTCATTGTTACTCAGGTCAAGCTGTCTCAAACTAGAGGGCTGGGAGCTGAGTAGTGAAGACAGAGTTTCACAGCTTCACTCTGAGAGATTACAGACACTCAATCTGAGAGACAATAAAGAGAAAAATAATAATGTTAAACTTTCTGGTCTGAACCTTTGAAAAATACATGATCTAGATAAAATATCATCTCTATAGAGGTTAAATCATGTGGAGGGTTAATTAATCATCAATAATTAATCAATGAGAAATCATTAAATAATTAATTAAATGTCATTAATGGATTAAGTTCAAAATACTTAATAAATTAAATACATACATCATTGATTTAATGCCAAGTAATTTCCAATAAATTAATTTCAAATTTATTGATTTTTAAATATATTTAATTAATCACTTATTGACACATTTAATTAATTATTTAAGAATCTATTTATTTAATTCATTTGGGCCCTTCTAGCCCTGCAGCTGTGCATGTGCTTACATATCCACTGGTATGTATCCTGCAGGTATTCTCACAGCAGTGCTGCTGAACATTAAATGACCAGCAGATGTCAGTTCTTCATAATAAGCAGTTAAAGGAGGCTTTGTGTGATCAGAAAAATTGGACACATTCACAGAGCTTTACCACACCATCACTAGACAACAATGGAATTATTTTAACTAAAAACAAATAATCAGAAAGTCTTCTGCCTGGTCTCGTACCTCTGTGTTTCTGTAACAGAAAGAATGAGCTGAAACTTTCCTCACGACACCACCGATCAGCTCGAAGGGCCCTCGAGTTTACCTGCATGCATCCTGTTCACCTGTCAGCTGTTTAACACCTGCTGCTTATTCAGGAAACACGCCCACATTACCTGGTGACAGTCACAGTTTAATGTTTGTCAATATAAAATAATTTAGTTCCAATATTGTGCACATAATTTGCAAATGCACCATATTTTTCGGACCATAAGGCTCACTGGATTATAAGGCGCATTAAGTGAAACAAAAATGTCGCATAAGTCAAACTTTACTCAGCTCATTCTTCTTGCTTCCTCCACTTCCGTACCTTTGATTCATTAATGTTTAATTCTCTCACAGCTGCTTTATTCCCATGTTGGGAAGGGCGATGGACACTAAGATAACTACAGAATACTTTATAAGTGAACCTGTTGCTTTAATAAGGATTTGGGCTATTTGCATTTAAATTAAATAGATTTATTGACAGACATCAATTAAATAAGTAAACTTGTACCTCAGTAATATAGTTCTGCCACTTATCTGCTCTAATGACTGGAAATCTGATATCCAGTCACCAGCACAGCTCACTCACTTACACTCACTTACTTCACTGTTTTTGCTCCTGAGCAAATCAGTTTGTTTTAGATTAAAGTTGTTTCATAACTGCATAATTTTACTGAAGTTTAATGTCTCAGCGGAGCACATGTGGAACTGAACCATTCGCTTGTCTTAATTATCTGATGTTTATATGTGTTACACTTTTTTAATCTTTAATTTTAAATTGAAACTAACATTTAAAAACATTTGGTACAATGTGGAAAGAGGAAGAGTATTTCCACCAGGAGCAGAAACGTCTGACTCAGCATGACGATGCTGTTGGTGGATACTGAAGAGCTCAGCCTGTCAAGACAGGATTAGGTTATCGTTTTTAAACATGTTTATTCAATTATATTCTGAGGCCAGTTATCTGGTATAAGTTTTGGAAGTCTATTAAAATTAAAATAAAATCAGATGTGTGGTCTTTGGTTGTTTTTGTTCAATAAGCAGATGTTGGTGTTTCAGCAATGCAGTAACTTAAGTTTAAAAGGCTTGTTAGAAACTATGAAACACATCATACAGACTTCTGGACAATAGAAGACAACTAATAATCATCATGAATAAGACTAAAGGCAGGAAGGTGTCCTTTATAACTAATAATATTAATAGTGGTTGGCACCTCTGTTAAGAGATTTTGGGGTTTTTACTATGTTATGCTTAAAGGTACGTTTCATTATCTAAATGTATTTGCTCTTTTCAGTATTCAGCTTAAACTCTGCAACTCTGTGCAGACTCCTAAATGGGGAAGTTACACAGGAAGCCTGCAGTTCTATTATCTCTCTTCCTGTATGTGCTTTTAATAAAAGACTGCTTCTTTTTGCTACGGTGCGAGTCTCTCTGAGTCTCCCCGTGTACACGTTAACCTGTCTGAGCGTTTTATTCCGACCTGGGTTGCAATACAGGAAAAACTCCTGACAACCTCCAAATTTATATCAGAGTCTGTCTGCAGCTGAGACAATACAAACTCAAACTGTGGGGAGAAGATTATATCACTTCAGTTTAAATTGACCTGGAAGCGCCACATTTTCACAAACTTCTTTATTTATAGCATTTTTTACATGCTGTATAGTTTATACAGTTAGGTCCATAAATATCTGGACAGAGAGAACTTAATTTCTAATTTTGGTTCTGTACATACACTAAAATCAATTCTAAATGAAACAACTCAGATGTGTTTGAAGTGCAGACTTTCAGCTTTAATTCAGGGGGTTGAACAAAGAGATTGCAGAAAAATGTGAGGACAAATGAGAGAGGTAGGAAGTCCTCTTCCTCTTTTTGGGTGGAACAGCCAGGCCCCTCCAGTTCTCAACTGCATCTTCATCAGCCGGAGGAATTTTTGTGGCAGCATCAGATCCCACAAACGGGTGAGCATCCATTTTTATTTTGTCTTCTGCACTGTGAGTCATCATGGATCCAGAATTGGCATCTGTGACTTTCAGTGATCCCACTGTTGCCTCATCTTTGATCTTTTCTTTTGCAGAACAAATCCGCATATTTCCCTCGATGAAGGAAAGATGACGAGCAATGAAGCGATCGACTCGAACAGGCAAGTTTTCATGTTTGAAAAGGCCGTGTTTTATGTTTTTGAACTCAGCTTCAACAGTGGCTGAACTTGCTGTGATGCTGGTGCTTTGGAAGAGAGGGACCATTATTCCTGTCCAGAGTGGCAAGTAACTTGTGAGTCTTATTATATGAGGAATAATCTCAGGGAGAAAGTGAATATTAGTCCCACTGGCATATCAGTTTGATGCTTTCAGTTGATGCTTCATAAAAGCTTTAAACTGCTGGTGGTGCAAATGAATACTCAGGGGATCTAAACATTATATTCTTATGTTCTGGGGAAAAGCTGTAGCATATTTTAATGCATCAAACAATCATGTCAAACAAACAGAAACAATCATGTTTCTCTGACAGCATTTGCACCACTGGGACACTGGGCCAATTGTTTTCTGTCAGAGTACCTTGATAAAGGAAGATATGACCAGATTTGCCAGATTTGGACTCAGCAGTTTTTTCCCAACTGAACCGGTTGCATCAAAACACACAGTTGGGGGAGATTTCTTTGACAATGTCTTGTAAACATGCATCTGAGTTTGACTCCAGCAGTGACAGAAAAACCTGTCCAGGCCAATATCTCGATGCTACCACTGTGAGGAACACTATATTTTAACAATTGCAGGGATGCAATGGAGTCCTTATCTCCTAATTCCAAGTCTTTTCTCTCTTGTTTGGCTTTTCGCAGAGTGGCCAAATTTGGAAGGTGGCTTGGCTCAGGATCTCCAACATCCATCAGATCTGCTGCCTTCGCTGAGCTCCATACAGCCGGTTCCATTCTGCCCTCACACAGCTCTTTAGCCATCTGTTCACGCAGGTTTCCAGACATGAACCGCTTGGAGTGGCCAGTGTGCAGGGAGAGATCTGTATTTCTCATGAAACCCTGGAGCACCATTGGACTATTGATTGCTGGCTGTCTGTCACATGACACTCCTTACAGTCGCCTCTGATGTCCAGATAATTATTGGTGACAGTTGGATGGACCTTTGCTCTTCAGAACACAAGTGCACATGTATTTTTGATCTTCTTCCAGATAAGATTGTTGATGATATGAGTCCAAGTGCCAGGCTTCAAAATTGTGTATTCCCTTTTTTAAGAAGGAGAAAACTTGTCATTGTATTCAACCTTTTCAGGAATAAATTTAACCCAGTCCTCAAAGGTTTTCTTGTCCAGGAGAAATGCAACCTGACTCTAACTCTCCTTCACTATTACTTTCCTGATCACTGATTTCCAAAGCTGACCAGATGTTGTGTCTTTTTAGCTTCACAAAAGTGTACAGGGCCTTTGCTGAGATCTTGTCTTCTAGCTGCTGACTCAGCTCTTTCCAGACTGGTGCAGCTGGAGTGGCTATTTTGCCATTTTGGACTATGGCCTCTTTTGAATTGCAAAGAATTGCAAAAATGGAAACCTTGTCTACAGATGGCTTTCGAGGCATCTAAATAAAAAACCACACTATGATTATAATGGAGCAAAACATGATTTCTGCCCTATATATTCAGCCAGGAGCAACCCCTCCACCAAGTTCTCCACCAATCTACACTTTCATATTTTGTGGAATTATTGTTTTTAAGATGGAGCTATTGAATTTGTGAGTTTATTAAATTGAGTGTGAGTGTTTAACCCACCAACATGTACTGTACAGCACTTTAGTCCAGTGTACTAAATGTTTTAAAGTGCTTTAGAAACTTTTTCTTGGATTTGCAAATTTGCAATTGTTGTATTTTTGAAAATGTTTAACATTGAAACAAAATCCCTTTGATCCAGACAGTTCGCTATAGCATGTATGAACTCAGTAACTAAAAGCTCAGTATTTTAAATGTAAGCTGACCTTGTTCAGAAACCAGATGTAACAGCTGTTCTAAGAATCCTTCAGACACTTTATGACAAATAATACTTTTTTCTGCCAGAAAATGTGTATTTGATGCAAAAGACTGCTAGCTTGTTCGTTTCTCAAAAGTGTTAAAGGGAGTGTAAAATGTTCAAATGTAGTTTTCAATAAAGTTTTTAATCCACTCCAAAAAAATAAATACTCAAGCATTTGCATCGTAGTTTTATGAACGAAAAGTGATTGAAGTAAAGAAATTGAAGTTAAAAAAATACACTCGTTACAAATTTAGCTGATTAAATACAATAAGAGTTTTTTTAACAGAACTTTATTGAACAAGTGTATATAAACAAGTTTATAAAATAAAGTTTTATATCTCAAAAACCGTAGCAGCACAAACGCTACTTTTACCTGCACAAATCTGCACAAACGTAGCACTAACCGCTCCGCCTGTTTCCTTTACGTTCCAAGTGGGTGGGGGTCAGCGTCACTCTGCTGCGAGCTGTCGGCTTTCAGCTCGTGTCCGCGCCGTCGGGTGAGAAAGTCACATCTCAGTGATTCTGATGCGTCGGCGGCTCCGCGCTTTGTGTTCACGTCTTTGTGCAGAATCCGTGTTCCTGCTCTCATTTTAGCTGTTTGGTGGTTGTTGAAACTTTGGGAGGTTTAACCTGAGATTCTGGCGTTTCGGGCAAAATAAATTTATATTAAAAAATCGATTCAGGATTTAAATGAATCGATATCACGTTATCCAAGTGAGAATTGATTTTAATCGATAAATTGATAATCAAAACCCACCCCTAATGCATATACACGGGTCACACTGCTTATTGAAACCCCCCAAACATCAGATCTGAATCAGACAGGTTTTTGTTTTTTGTTTTCAAAGTTTAGACTTTGCTTCTATTGGACTTTTTATCAGTAACACGTGCTCACTTTTTGCAGGAACAGTTGAAACTAACATAAATAACTCGAGAGGTGATAGTCAGCAGGGGGTTTACAAGTTGTGTGCCGCGTTGTCGGCAGTATAAGCTCGACCACTTGCAAGGTGAGCTGGCAGACATCACTGAATTCATCAGAGATGATCAGGTTCATTTTGACAAAGTGAGCAGATATTTAAAGATGGTGCCACTACATTCTTGTCTAGAATATATTAAAGTGTATTTGTTGACACACAAAAAAATAGTTTAAGTATAGTTTGGGTCCAAACATGTCCAAACCCTGGTGTGTGGGCCTACTTAGTTTTGAGAAATTGTCATGGGACCGGGGTCTGGGTGACCCAGGGCCTGTAAGAAGTTATGGACATGTGTGTTTTTGGTGCTGCTGTCTCCTGTTTCCATGTTTGTGTATCTAGGTGTGTGTGTGTGTGTGTGTGTGTGTGTGTGTGTGTGTGTGTGTGTGTGTGTTTGTCAGCCAGGAGCCTGGCCACACCTGTGGAGGAGAATTACTCACACCTGCAGCTGATCAAGCCTCGTCAGAGGAGCTACTTAGGAGTGTGGTGGAGCTCTCTCTGATGCAGGATCATTGCGTGACTTCACGTTAGTCTCTTGGCGAGTTAGTTAAGGTTAGTCTGCCGCATTGTGGTGTTGCTGACGGCTGCCTCTTTGTTCTTCCCCAGGAGGAGTGTGGAGACGAGAGGGCAGCGAGCACGGGGTGCTCAGACACTGAGGAGCGGAGACAAAGAACACTAACACTGGCAAGAGGACATGTCAGAGTCGGGAACGCACTGGGGATTTATTGTTGTTTGGATTATTTTGCATCACTGTAAATAAATGCACTGAGCTCATCACAGAGTCCAGCATTTGGGTCCTCCTTCCCCTCATCATAGTCTGCCACGCAGACCGTGACAGAAAAGCCCACTAAAAGAACGCCCACCAGACCAAAGCAATGGTTTTGACTTGATCAGCATTAACCCCGCCCCCTGACTGTGATGGGTGAAGCTGACAAATAAAATGTATTCATGAACAGCGATGCAGGGCCAGGAGTAGCAACGTGAATGAAATAAATACATCATTAAATAATTCATTAAATGTGTCAGTAAAATAATTAAAATAGAAAACAAACTAATAATTGATTAAATATGGAATTAACTAATTAGAATTGTATATAAACAAATAATGAAACATTTTAAATGAAATAAATAGATAATTCATTATCAATATATTTTTTAATTGATTATGAACATTTTTAAATTAATTACTGAAATAATTAATTCATTAGTGATGTCTTTATTTAATACAACCATAAAATACCATAAAATAGCTAATTTATTCAAAATAAATTTAAGACATCAATATTAAAGGTTAAATTATGATAATGAACACATGCAACTATAACTGATGACATAAAAATGAGGATTTCTTAAGCTAAAGCCAAAGTGCTGACTCATTTGGCATGTTACTCTCAAATGTTTTCCCTAATAACAATAACATAATTACACTTTAGCCACAAGAGGGCAGCAGCATTAATACAAGTCACATGTATATAAAGGTACAGTGATTATATTACAGTGATTTTGACAAAAACAAAACAGAAGTTGATGGCAGTGTGTTTTTCCATGACAGAATAATTACGCACACCCCACTTTGCAGTTATTTATTTGTAAAAAATGTTTGGAATCATGTATGATTTTCGTTCCACTTCTCACGTGTTCACCACTTTGTGTTGGTCTTTCACCTGGAATTCCAATAAAATTGATTCATGTTTGTGGCTGTAATGTGACAAAATGTGGGAAAGTTCAAGGGGCCGAATACTTTTGCAGCCACTGTAAAGTTCACTATCAGTAACATCACAGCACCACCCAGCTGTATAGAAACTCCGTCATGCTAGCTAGTACGCAGTACGAGTTATTGTAACTGACTGTAAAAAGTCAGCACAAGGAAAATAAACTCCACCTAAACTTGGTTTATATCTGACCCGGATAGACTGCAGGTCATAACTTCTTACCTGAAGTTCAGTTCACCTGACACTCGGACCGGCGGCCGCCTCGGGTCTCTGCTCCTCCAGGGTTGCCGACCCCTGCTCTAAAGCATCTGATTTGGATTCCTGAGATCAAATATATTTTCCTTTGGCTTTGTTTTCTTCCCATTTGTGGCTTTAATGTAGTGTTACATCCTGTTTGTTTGCTTCCATCTGTACACATGTCCAGATTCACTGTTATGTTTCTATTCTTACATTGCTGTGTGATCACTGTTCCCTCTGCTGACTGATGTGACCTTTTGTATCTCACACTGATACTTGTCATATTTGTATCTGCGCCTAAAAGATAAAAAGTTTTCCATGCTAAAACACAGCTCCACCTCCTGCAGTTCTCCCTCTGAACCACTAGATGTCTCTGTTATCTAAATGAAGACGTGCAGCACAGCAACCACAGCAGCGCTCAGATCACACGTGTCCTGTTCTTATGTATAAAAGCATGAAACAGGTGAGACAGGTGGGATCAATATTAATGTTGTGGAAATATATGAAAAGCAACAGAAGAGTGAAAACATTTGGTGTTTCTAGAAAGATCTTTCAGCTCATAGCTGCTCACAGACTGTATTTACAAGTGACAAACTGCAACTCTACAGTACATCTACAGTATATATCAAATCTATTCTGTATTCAAATCTATTGAGTGATGTTTGAAAGTCTTTCCAGGTGAGTTTGATCCAGGAGGGTCTGAAGCCAGAGTCAGACAGAGACTGTGCAGAGACTGTAGAAGGACAGAGCAGCAGCAGAGCAGTCCAGATACACTGATGATCCTCTGTCAGATCCAGAGGGACACACAGGGATGATGCTGGACTCTACATTGTGTCTGACAGTGGAGCTGTTCTCAGAGCAGTTCACTCTGCAGCACTGACAGTCATCTGCACTTCATTCCTCTGTCAGTCACTGCTGGATGAAGCTCTCCTCTCCACCTCCCAGTAACATGGCCCAGTCAGAGCGTCTCTACACACAAGCTGCTGCTGCTTCAACCTCTCTGGATCATCAGGACACAGCTCCTCCTCTCTCAGCACACACACCGTCCTGTTCACCATCATCACCACCTGCAGAGAGAAGAAGGAAGAGCAGAGGAGATAAACGAGTGTTTCCAGAGACTCTTCATCAGCTGTCAGTCAGTGATGCAGCACATCCAGTATAAAGAGCAGCAGGGACTTCAGTGCTGGGACTGTACTAGGACTCATTGTTGCTTCACTTTTTCTAATCTTTGGATTTTTATTGAAGTTGATGAAAATGTTTTTCCCTCCTAGTTTGAGTTTGGACTTTCATTCATTAGAAGAACCTTGGTGTGTCCACTCTGAGCTCTGTAGGAACCCCAACAACAAGCCCAACAATCCAGATGGGCGCTTCCAGCTGTTAACTGGAGGAATTCCATCCAAACATCTGCTCTCACTAAATTCTTCCTCACCTACAGACTGTGTTCTTCACTGCTTTAAACTTGGAAATGAATGCAGTCATTGGTCTGCGTGCTGCTTTGTTCAGAGAGCTGATTGGCTGTTGACAGTGTTTGATCAGAGCGTGTCAGCAGTTACTATGGTGACCATAAAGGTGAGAAACAGGAAGTGTTTGTGTCCAATCCTGAAGCCTGTCACCATTCTCCTCTCACAGCTTCACTGAGAAGCTGCAGCTTTACAGGAAACACTGGATCTTTGTTTCATACTGACTGTGTTTAGTACAATACTGCTGACAGCACCACCCACTCACTCCATCACTCTACTTACAGCAGATACTCCAGTCTGTAGTCTGGACTCTGCTGAAGATCAGACAGCGGCTTCACATCTAGATCCTTTAGGTTGTTTCCCCAATGGACCAGCTCTCTCAGATGGGAGGGGTTGGACTTCAGTGCTGCTGCCAGATAATCACAGCTGATCTTCGACAAATCACAGCTCCTCAATCTGTATAAAGAATGAAAGATGTAAGTTTATTAGACAAAGTGTGAGCTTGAAATCATTCAGTGTTTCATCATCTGTTCAGAGCTGAAGAAGGTTCAGAATGTAGAAGTTTAGAAAATGGAAACTCCAAACAGCTGAAGCCAACAGGAAGCAGCTTCAAACAAACACAACAAGAGAAAAAACTCTGAATGTTTCACATTAAAGTCGTACATTTCTCATAAAAACAGGACAAAGACTTGAAAAAGTCGTGTTTTTCCTTCCAGGAACCACAAGGCTTCACTTTTAAAGGTGAAGTGTGAAAGAAACGGACATATTTGAAGTCCAACACCTTTTTCCAGTCACATGATTAAAGCAGACAAACTACAAGCTCATTTTCATTCCAACAAGTCATCTTCTGACCTGGACTAACAACACTGGTCTCTATGTGCAGCTGGCTGTGAGACCAGTGCTCAGGGAGCGCGTCTACAAAGTGCAACACTGAAAGAACATCACACACTCATTTGCTTCCAGCACTTTCACACAAACATCTACTGTCATTATTGTCACCAAACTCTGTGGATCCTTTATTGCAAATTCAAATGGGATCAAATGGTCAGACAAAAGAGGGTTATGAGGAAATACGATGAAATGTTGTGTATTAGCAGCAAGTTATTGAATCATTTTCCTCAGAAACCAAACAAAATGATTGACAAACATGTTTTTACAAACTCAGTGTTGGACTTGGATCAGCAGGATAAGCTGATGTTTAAAGGCATTTGAGTCTCGCTGTATGAGAGTCCAGTTATTCCTCAATATTTATGGATGATGTTCTTTCAGTGTTGCACTTTGTAGACGCTCCTGAGCCTCACAGCCAGCTGCACATGGACCAGCTGACATTACCCAGCATTAGAGGCGGCTGTAAAAAATGGATTTTCCTATTTAAATGGTTTTAATTTGAATAAAGCGATGTTGATTCATTCAATCCTGAAAGGATTTTAATATAAATGTATTTTGCCAGAATCTCAGGTTAAAGCTCCCAAAAGTATTTCAACAACAAGCAAACAGATAAAACAGTAAATGAGAGCAGCTAAACACACAAAGATGGAAACACAGAGCGTGGATCGCTCACTTTCGACGGCACGCACACACGGACACGCCGTCGGGGCTGAAAGTGGACAGCTCACAGATCCTGAAGATGCAGGTTTCATCTGTCTCCAACCAAAACTGAGTGAACCAGCAGCAAAAGAAGATCCAAACTACGCTTTACGTTTGATGAACATCGTCATGAATTCTCTCTGACTTTGACCTTTACTTCCTGCACAGCTCTCTCTCTCTCTCAGTGTACTTCAAGAACAGTTTACCTTCAAAAATCTGTTTTCTGCATTATTCACTGCTTATTACGCACCAGTCTGCTGTTGTGTTCACTGCTGTCGGCCTCCGAAAACAAAGCCTCATTTCTGCTGTTCAATACTGAAGAAATTGAAACCTTTTAAAATGATGACAGATTACAAACTCTCAGCTGTGTCTGTAATCAAACCTCTGTAACTTTGCTTCACTTCAGCAGCATCAGCTCATGTTCACATGTTGATTCATGGTTTGCTTCAGTTTTTGATCGACTGCAGAAGATTTTGAAGGTTATCTGCTATAAAAAGCCAGAAGAGGAAAATCTGCTTCATGTGTTTCTGTTTGATCCTCAGTGACTTTGACACAAAGGCCTCTGCTGTGATGATCACACCTCTGATCAAGTCTCACAGTGTCAGCTTTGTTTTTATACATATGGATATGTGCTGAGAAATGATCAGAATTAGAATATTTCCCACTGTCTGCTGTGTGCCGTGACCTTTGACCTGCTAAAGACAGTCAGCTGTGGATTATTCATTGTTGTGTCTGATACTTAGAACTGTGAGGAAGAACACTACACAGTTAATCAGGGTCCCCTCTCTCTGAATCAGGAAAGGTGGGCAGGCCGCGTGTGGGCCGCGGGCCATACGTTGAGTCTCACTGTTTGAAATGTGAACATTGTTCTGCTGCAGTCAATGGACTAAACCAGAGAAGAAGAAAACAGACTTTACCATGAAGATCCTCAGTGTGGATCAGTATAATATCAGCCTGATGTCTGCAGTTTAGTGTCAGCACAACTTTCACATCATATTCATCTCAGCACAACTAAAACATGCTGACTGACCTCAGAGTTTCAAGTCCACATCCTGGACTCTCCAGGAAACCACACAGATGCTTCACTCCTGAATCCTGCAGCTTGTTCTCACTCAGGTCCAGCTCTCTCAGATGGGAGGGGTTGGACTTCAGGGCTGCTGCCAGATAATCACAGCTGAACTTTGACAAACCACAGTCGTTCAATCTGTATAAAGAATGAAAGATGTAAGTTTATTAGACAAAGTGTGAGCTTGAACTCATTCAGTGTTTCATCATCTGTTCAGAGCTGAAGAAGGTTCAGAATGTAGTAGTGATGGGTCGGTCGCGAACAAAATGGCTCTTAGAGGCGGATCTTTGACGTGAACGACGCGAGCCCGCTCCTTATCGTGAGGCGTGGATTTTTTTTTTCTTTCTCTCACCCTCTCTCTCGCACTTTTTTTCCGCTTCACTCTGCACACCAGTCTTGTGCTTTGCTGGGCAGAGGGGGTAGGGGCAGTAGTTACAGTCGCAGTAGCACAGGAACAGAGCAGGAGGAAGAGAGAGAGAAAGAGAGCCAGGGACAACAACGTCACATTAGAAAAGTATAGTCAGTTGCGGATGATAAAGGATTCAGAAACTTTATTCATGCAGGCCCATATGACAGAGAATATGCATCTTCTTTTTCATATTTTAATTTATATTTAATTGTGTTGTGGTTTGCAGTGTTTTGTGTTGTGTCATTTTAAATTTGTTTTAAAGGAAAAAGCTGAAAATTTAAATAGTTAAATGTTGAACTGTGGCTAGTTGGTATGTGGAGTGAATAAATAAAAGTATATTTATGGTGGCCCCTAGAGACAAAGCAGCACGTACATACTCCAAAACACATAAAAACTCAGGCTACGTCCACACGTACCCGGGTATTGTTGAAAATGGAGCTTTTTCTATGTGTTTGTACCTTTAGTCCACACGTAAACGGCGTTTTCGGTCACTGAAAACGGAGATTTCTAAAAACGCCTGCCAGGGTGGAGATTTTCGAAAACTCCATTTTTGCATTTACGCGTGGACGAGGAAAACGGAGAAAACGCAGCGTCAAAGATGTGCGCCTTTTTTGACGTCACAGTGTGCGCCACGTTTTGTTTCGGTGAAATGAATTTCTACAATACTGTTACTGTTAATTGTACTCTCTGCAGTGTTTAAATGCTTACATATACACACACAGTTACTGTCCCTCCACACATACGACTCAGTTCTGCTTCTATGCCCCATCTTTGTTTACTATTTCCCACCGAGGCTTCTAGACTTCTGATTGGCCAACATTTCTACACGTTTAGGAATATATCGGCACCTGTTGCTTTGGCATGCTCCTAGCAGCGTTTTCCTTCATTTCTGCATTTACATGTGGACGGGATTATTTTTTAAAACGAAAACAGAAAATCTCTGTTTTCAAAAATACACGTGTACGTGGGGACGTAGCCTCAGAAGCACGTAAAAACTCCAAAACATGTACAAAAGACAACAAAAGTGCTCCAGAATGCTATAAATACACAAACAATACACACATGCTTTCAATTGTGCAATTTAAGTGATCTAGGTAGTGATCATTTTGTCTCTAGGGGCCACTGTATATATTTATATATAAACATATATAAATAAAACCACTTTTTTACATTAGTGATTCCTTTTGTGCATAATTTTATATTATTGTAATAATAAATTAATTACAGCAACAAAACAACCCAAAGAGCTGGTTCGGAGCCGAAAGAGCCGGTTCTCTAAAAAGAGCCGGAAATCCCATCACTAGAATGTAGAAGTTTAGAAAATGGAAACTCCAAACAGCTGAAGCCAACAGGAAGCAGCTTCAAACAAACACAACAAGAGAAAAAACTCTGAATGTTTCACATTAAAGTCGTACATTTCTCATAAAAACAGGACAAAGACTTGAAAAAGTCGTGTTTTTCCTTCCAGGAACCACAAGGCTTCACTTTTAAAGGTGAAGTGCGAAAGAAATGGACATATTTGAAGTCCAACACCTTTTTCCAGTCACATGATTAAAGCAGACAAACTACAAGCTCATTTTCATTCCAACAAGTCATCTTCTGACCTGGACTAACAACACTGGTCTCTATGTGCAGCTGGCTGCTAATCTGGAGGCTGTAGCAGCAGCTCACAGTCACAGTGGATTTCCAGTCATGAAAAAGCTCTGGCTGCTTGATTTCTCATCTCATATCAGAGACTTTAGTGAAGCTGTACTGTGATGCTTCCATATTCCAGTGAGGCCTCCATAATGATTTCAGCTGTTCTGTACACACACTGTGTGCCCTGTATGGCTCAAAGTCTCTGCAGCCTGTTTTTATCTGCTATCATCAGATCTTCATCATCCTCATTCACATCCCTCACACACTCTACAGCCTCATCAGCACTGACTTCATCTTCACTGATTGATGGAGCACAACATGAACCTGTGGAGGCTGAAACACTGTCCTGTCAAACATCTCCCCGTCACCACTCCACTTCTGTCAGCCTTTAAATGAACCCTGCTCAAGTCTGTCACTTCTGTTTGGAGCCAAAAGGAAAAACTGTTGTTCAGTCGTTTGGAAAGACAACATTTCTGAAAGCACTCAAACTTCTTCACATTTGTCTTCAGAAATATGTCTGTGAAGGTTCTCAGTCATCCAGGTCATCGTAGTCAAAGGAGTTTGCAAAGAAAAGCATCTGGACTTCTTCAAGTTGCTTGAAGACGTTTCACCTCTCATCCGAGAAGCTTCTTCAGTTCACCGCCTGTATCCAGGGGATGCCATACCCTGCATTTATGGACTTCCTAAAATCCACAAGGAAGGGGTCCCACTCAGACCCATAGTCAGTAGCATAAACTCAGCCACTTATAACATTGCGAAACACCTTGCTACCATCCTTGCACCTCTCGTGGGAACACACCCACACCACATCAAGAACTCCACCGACTTCACCGACAAGATCCAGAAACTTACCCTGGATCCAGATGAAACCATGGTGTCCTTTGATGTAGTCTCTCTCTTCACTTGCATACCCACCACGGAAGCAGTGGAGACTGTCAGAAAACCACTACAAGAAGACAGCTCCTTGGAATACAGGACCAACTTCACACCCGATCAGATTTGCACACTGTTAGACCTCTGCCTCACCACAACATACTTCAAATACAACGAAGGCTTCTACAGACAAAAACATGGCTGTGCCATGGGCTCCCCCGTGTCACCTATCGTAGCCAACCTTTACATGGAAGAATTGGAAAGGAAGGCTCTTGGCTCTTTCAAAGGAAGAGTACCCAGCCACCGGTACAGATACGTAGATGACACCTGGGTCAAAATCAAGACACAAGAAGTGGAATCCTTCACTGCGCACATTAACACTGTGGATAAAAACATCAAGTTCACCAGGGAAGACCCAAAGGATAACTGTTTGCCTTTCCTGGACTGCGCCGTGCACATTGAAGAGAATGGCAACCTCAACATTGAAGTTTACCGGAAGCCCACACACACGGACCAGTACCTCCTCTTTGACTCCCATCACCCTCTGGAACACAAACTTGGAGTAATTAGGACCCTACACCACCGGGCAGAACATGTTCCCTCTAAGCCTGAAGGGAAAAAGAAGGAACACACACATGTAAAGGAAGCACTCAAAACATGTGGTTATCCTAACTGGGCGTTCATAAAGTCAGCAAAGAGGCACAGAAAAGAAGATCAGACACCAGCGAGGGAGGATAAGAAAGACAGACGCAACAACGTTGTCATCCCCTATGTAGCCAGTGTATCAGAGAAACTCAGGAGAATTTTCTCCAAGCATGACATCCCAGTGTACTTCAGACCCAGCAACACACTCAGACAGAAACTGGTTCACCCGAAAGACAAAACTCCAAAACACAGACTGAACAACGTGGTGTATGCTGTACAGTGCAGCGAGGAATGCCCAGACCTCTACATTGAGATGATGAGATAGCCTTTATTTGTCAGTTGCAGGTCTTTTGCCCACAACCGAGATGACAGACCTTGCCGACCGTACATACAATACACAAACATCACATTGGGGAGACAGGTCAGGCTAGGTAGCGAGGAAAAAAACATCGAAATGTGTAACACAAAAGGATAATACAGGAATGGACAGATATCAACACACCATAGCACAATAAACACAGACAAGCAACATGGGAAAGAGTTCCAGTGTGTACATCTGATCTGGGACCGCTGCAATCTGTCGACTGCGCCTCCAACTGACCCGATGTCCACATCAGAGGGGAGGTAAGCGTTGGAGGTGGTGTTGGATCCGGGGTAGGGAGGGTGATGCGTCGGTGAGTGCTTATCAGTATCAGTATATGTATGGGATATGTATGTATATGTGTGCGTGTCCAGAGTTCAGCTGAGACAGTGTCCTTCGCCCTGCCAGGCTAAGTAAACAGTCTTCCAGCCAACCCAGGTGGCCTTGCATGGAATGGGAAGGAACAGTCTAAACACAGTCGTTATCAGGGTGTTTTGTTCAGCTCCGGCCTTGCAGCTGGCGCCAAAGGGGTATCTGCATAAGTGATGTTATTTTTTTACTTTAGTGCGAACAGCTCATATGAATTCCAAAGCAGTTCAACAGACCAACACTGGTCTCTCAAACTCCCGTTGGAGAGCTGCGAGCTTCGCCATACTTGCGTTCTGTGATGTTGTCACTTCTTGTGCTCTAGGAGCCAATCTTTTAGAACTCACGGCAGTGTGCCTCCCCGAGATGTCATCCAATTTTGCGCCCAGAGATGTTATTCCGGGCTAGCCCTTCCGAGATGTATCCAGTCTGCAGTCAGAGATCTTATTCTGAGTATTCACAGCAGCCGTAGCCTCTCCAAGATCTTATCCTGACTCAATGAGCCCATTTTGAGAAACTCACACCTCTCCCATCGTTCCAATCCCAGCGGGCAGCCTTGTGGGGGTTTGAACAGCCGGTTCCGCTTTCTTAATTCTTTGATAAGTCAGGGCCAAGCCAGCTCCGATCAGCCAGAACCCTGTTACCATGGTTCCGAATAGGTAGATATCTTCACCACTCAGGCTCACCCGAGCCCAGACTTCTTGTTGAGAAAGGGGTGTCAATTGCATTCAGAGACCAGTTGATCCAATCCATAATTCCTCTTTTAGGTTTTAGAGAACAGACTGTGAGAGAATGTTCCAGGGAAAATACAAAAAAAACCACGAGACTAGACAAGGACATAAGCAGGGAAGATAAGGGAGAGGAGAAAAAAGTGCGTCCGCCTCCTCCGAGAGCCAAAGAAAGACAGAACAGCCACTTCACAAGCGCATGGCACAACATAGAAGAGCTACCTCCAAAGGACAAGACTCAGCAGTCCATCTGCATCTTAAGGATAAAGGTCACTCTTTCGAGGATGCCAATGTTCACATTTTGGACAGAGAGGACAGATGGTTTGAAAGAGGAGTGAAAGAAGCATCTATGTCCACTGTGAGCGACCATCTTTGAACAGAGGCGGTGGTTTGCGACACCAACTGTCTGCCATCTCAGTTTTGAGTTCCCTCCCCAGACGCCTTAATGCCCACTCACATCCTGGGCCATCTGACCTCAGGAATTCACATGACAAGGTGGGGCCAGGTTTCACAATGAGCTCACCCGAAACCCTGGCTGATTAGGTCCCACACCTGCTTTCACACCTTGACTCATGTGATTAGAGGATCACCAGGGGGTCCTTTGTCCCTCTTTGGGGGGAAACTCCCACTGGGTTTAAATCTGGGACTCTCGGCCATTTGACCTTAGAACTGAAGAAGCTTCTCGGATGAGAGGTGAAACGTCTTCAAGCAACTTAAAGAAGTCCAGACGCTTTTCTTTGCAAACTCCTTTGATTTGTCTTCAGACACATCCTGAACATTTAGGAACTAAAGAAAGTTTCAAACATCAATCAAAGACCTGAAATATAGAAAAACAACAACAGCCGCAGTCAGTGAACTCACCTCAGAGTCTCCAGTCGACAGTTTGGACTCTCCAGTCCAGCACACAGAAGCTTCACTGCGGAATCCTGGAGGTTGTAGTTTCTACTCATGTGCAGCTCTGTTAGATGGGAGGGGTTGGACTTCAGAGCTGAGGCCACAACTTCACAGTGAGACTTTGAGAGTCCACAGTCAGTCAGTCTGTGATGATAGAAAATATAAAATGTGTTATTATAAAAGCAGAAAATCTGCATTATAAACACAGACTGAATGTATATGAAGACAAAACAGAGTGAGGTCATAATCTGATGAATCTGCTCTTCACATCTGTGCTTCAGCTTCTCTTACTGTGTTTGACATGACACAACGATTGAGTCTCTCTCAGACCTGCAGACTTTTAATGAGAATCTTTGTTTGACTTTAATCTGCAGATGAAGGTGTCACGACCTGGAGGTTCAGCTGGTCGCTGATCAGCTGTTTCTCCCTCTTTCTCTCTAGTTCTCTCTCTCTCTCTCTCGCCAGGGCTGAACTCATTATGGGTTCACGCCCTCGGAGGAAGAAACACCTGTGCCTCATCAGTGTGGATGGTATTTAAGACAGGAAGCAACGGCTGTTCTTCGCTGGATCGTTGTGAGAATCGCGTCAGTGAAAGTCGAGCATCTAGCAAGTATTTTCCCGTGCAGTGTGTGTTTAGAGTCTAACTAGCCTTTCTTTGTGTACAGACCCCCTGGACTGTTTCCCTGGTGTGCGAGTGGATTCGTGTTTGGATTGTGTGGAGAGAGATGAGCGTGTACCCCTGGATTTTCCCCGGAGCCCTGCCCCCCTCACCTTTTGTACATAGCACTGCCCCGCACCCTTGTATATAGCACTGCCCCGCATCTATGTATATAAACTCATTGGACATTGTTCTTTAATACATTCTCTTGTGTGCATCATCCCCGGAGTCCAGCGCGTGAGTCCACCTTGTACTTCGTGACAATAACGATCCAGCCACCTCATGGACTCAGCGAACTCAGCCCCCACCCAGCAGCCGGTCATCTCCACGGAAGCTATCTTGGACCGCCACGAACAAATGTTACTGCACATTAATCACCAGCTGACAGCACTAACTCAAGCCATTGCTCAACGGATACCGCTGGTAAGCCCGCCCACTACATCTCCACCTGTTGCTCCACAGTTGCCGGCTCATGAGCTCTCTGCGCCCGGGTCCTCCGCTCCTCCACCGCCGGCCCATGTGGAGCCTCCGGAGCGGTCGCTGCCCATACCGGAGCCATTCTCGGGTGAGTTCCGCAAGCCTGCGGGTTTTTTAACACAAGTGACATTGCAGTTCAAACAGCTATGGAGGACTTATGAGACCGATGAAGCTAAGATTGCTTTTTTCGTTCAGTTGCTACTGGGTCAGGCATTAAATTGGGCACAGGCTGTACTAAGAACGGACCCTGAAATAACCTATGCTGATTTTCTCGCTAAATTTAAGAATGTCTTTGAGAGAGGCACCGGGACCGAAGTGGCGGCTCACCGACTGCTTAAATTGAAGCAGGGAAGACGGAGCATGGCCAACTACTCGATTGAGTTTTGGACTTTGGCAGAGGAGACCGGGAGGGGGCAGTCGGCACTAATAAGTACTCTGTTGAATAACCTGTGTGACGAACTAAAGAGGGAGCTAGTTATGAGGGAATTACCTGTTACTCTATCTGATGTTATGACCCTAAGTGTGAAGGTGGATGAAAACATGCGAGCGCGGCGCTAGAGACTACAGCTCCCAGAAGCCTCTAGGACGAGAGGAGATGGGCTCCGGCGGAGGTACGGCAAGTGGAATGGGAGGACGAGACAGGAACTATGAAGACGAGGGTGAGCAACCCATGCAGATAGGGCGCTCCAGACTAACGCCGGAGGAGCGACAACGGCGTTGGAGAGCTTGTGAGTGCTTCTACTGCGGCCGTAAGGGCCATATGGCCGTTTCCTGCCCTTACCAGCCAAAAGACCGCGCCCGCCAGTAGAGGGGAGAGTACGGGTAGGCGAGGTTTCCTGTTCACAATCTCCTCCTCGCTTGATGCTTGCGGCTAAGCTAATGGTTCGTTCGGTTTCTCATCCACTCCATGCACTAATCGATTCAGGCGCCGAGCAGAATTTCATTGACGAGTGCCTTGCTCGAGAATTAAAACTAAACACTAAACCGCTGCCACACTCACTCCAAGTTACCGCCCTCAGTGGGCAACGTCTCCCGGATATCACCCATATTACGGAGCCAATATCATTAACCCTCTCTGGTAATCATTCTGAGACGTTGCAGTTGTTTGTGTTTAAGGCTCCTCTTACACCACTAGTCTTAGGGTTCCCCTGGTTACGTCTACACAACCCAGTCCTGGATTGGAGGAAGGAAAGCATTCTGGGGTGGGGAGAGGAATGTCATATGTCTTGTCTAAGAGCCGCAACTCCACCCGCGAACCCTCTAAGTAACCACCCGCCATCTGAACCACCCGATCTCTCGTCAGTACCCTCAGTCTATCACGATCTTAAGCAGGTTTTTTGTAAGGATAGAGCACGTTCTCTTCCCCATCACCGGCCGTACGACTGCGGAATTGATCTCCTCCCAGGCGCCCTACTTCCTACTAGAGATGGCACGATACCACTTTTTTATGTCTGATACCGATACCGATATCATAAATTTGGATATCTGCCGATACCGATATGAATCCGATAAGTGTGTTTTTTAATCAATAAAACTATTTTTTTAATATCTTGCTGCATTTTGTATAAGTTCATACTCAAGTTTAAATAAACAACAACACCAAAGCTATTCTGTTATACCTGTATGTAAAAAACACACTGCACCCAAAATATTTCATAGTTCAGCAACACTGATCAATCTAATAAACTTAAACCTACTCCATCCTCCCTATTCTGGTATTTTAAAGAGTACTTAGCAGAAATATTAAGCAACCTAACTAATAGGGTTGCAAACTCCCAGCAAAAGAAAATAGGGAACCACCCCCCACCCTCCACCTCATGATGCTTAATCGACGTAATCAACTTTAATTTGATGCAGGGTGAAAAAAAATGCACAGAAATAAATTATTTTTCAAGAATAATTAAATAGATTCAACATCTTTCTTCAACAGAATTGCAGACTGCACAGATGGTACCTTCCCAAAGGAAAAAGTAGTATAGCTTACTAGGGTATATTAGACTTAACAGTTACTATATACAGTAATGGACTTCTATACATTTTACATCAGATTAAAACTTTGGGTGTAAGATTCAGATAATTATTTATTAAAAGCTAGACATTTTAAATGAGAATAAGAAAGAAAAGTATATCTTTGTGCCCCCTTTTCCCTGTTCATGCCCTATCGGCCCCCCTGGCTAAACTTTGCTAGATCCTGCACAGTTACCAGCCGTCAGCTACGTAGAAAAGGATCCTGGTGTAGAAAGTAATATTAAATACATTCTAACAACAGCTTATCAAGCTTAAACGTGCTGCTGTTGTTCAGCCGCTGGTTTCCTCTTTCTGGTGCAAAGTGGGCCAAAAACAAAGAAGAGAGACGGACTCGCGACAGAAAAGCCAATCAGCTGATCATTAAGCAGTTTCACGATTGAAGTAGCCGCAGGAAGGTGAGGGAGAGAGGCAGTCGCTCCATATATCGGTTGTTAAGCTTAATGTGGGAATGCTTTACAAACATTCAGAGATGAACTTACACACTTGCTTTACTTCTCTCTGGGATAACTTCCTCGGAGATGAAATGCTGGTTTGGTAGCGAGGCTACAAATACACACAGCCCTCTATCACGTGAAGCACACTGCTCCGACGTGCTACGGTTATGAGCCGAGTTATGCCATGTCGCAAGTTTTGTGAGGTGCTTTTTTGATATTTAATGGATCGGATTAAATTTTTTATTTCTCGCCGATATCCGATCCAGTAATTTAGGTCAGTATCGGACCGATACCGATACGTAATATCAGATCGGTCCATCTCTACTTCCTACCAGCCGCTTATACAGTCTCTCTCAGCCTGAACGGGACAGCATGGAGAAGTACATTAACGAGTCACTCACCGCAGGTCTGATTCGCCCGTCATCATCCCCTGTTGCGGCTGGGTTCTTTTCTGTCGCTAAGAAGGACAAGAGCTTACGGCCGTGTGTTGATTATCGAGGTCTCAATAATATCACCATCAAAAATAAATACCCACTACCACTACTAACTTCAGCCTATGAACTGCTCCAAGGGGCCACAGTTTTTACTAAACTGGATCTACGTAACGCGTACCACCTGGTTAGGATACGGGAGGGGGACGAATGGAAAACGGCCTTTAACACACACTTAGGCCATTTCGAATACCTCGTTATGCCGTTTGGTCTAACCAGTGCCCCAGCTGTGTTCCAGGCCTTTGTCAACGACGTGCTCTGAGACTTCCTTGACCACTTTGTGTTCGTCTACCTCGACGACATCCTCATCTTTTCACGCTCCGTCTCTGAACATGAACGCCACGTCCGGCTGGTTTTGCAACATCTTCTCGAGAACCGTCTTTTCGTGAAGGGCGAGAAGTGTGAATTTCATGTGACCACTGTTTCATTTTTGGGCTACATCATTGAACAGGGTAACCTCAGGCCCGACCCAGCTAAGGTCCAAGCGGTTGTTGATTGGACCGTCCCGACAAACCGTAAGCAACTCCAAAGTTTCCTGGGCTTTGCTAATTTCTACAGACGTTTCATCCGTGACTACAGTAAGCTTGCTCTCCCACTAACTCGTCTCACATCTCCTAAGGTTCCCTTCTGCTGGGAGGAGTCAGCACAAAAGGCTTTCAGTCTCCTGAAGGATCGATTCTCCTCCGCACCCATCCTGGTTCAACCTGACCTCAGCCTGCAGTTTGTCGTGG
Source organism: Oreochromis aureus (assembly GCF_013358895.1). Lineage (NCBI taxonomy): Eukaryota > Metazoa > Chordata > Actinopteri > Cichliformes > Cichlidae > Oreochromis > Oreochromis aureus. Next base: position 3,847,261 of record NC_052944.1, read on the forward strand.
AGGTGGATGCTTCGGACACGGGGGTGGGGGCCATTCTATCCCAGGAACAGAAGGGCAAGCTCCATCCCTGTGCCTTCTACTCTCGCCGTCTCTCATCTGCTGAACAAAATTATGACGTTGGGGACAGGGAACTGTTAGCTATTAAGCTCGCCCTGAAAGAATGGCGTCACTGGCTGGAGGGCGCTGCCCAGCCGTTTCTAGTTTGGACAGACCATAAGAATTTAGAATATATCCGGTCAGCAAAGCGGCTTAATGCCCACCAGGCTAGGTGGGCCCTGTTTTTCACACCTACAGGCCAGGTTCCCGCAACACTAAACCCGACACTCTCTCTCGTCAGTTCACTGCCTCCGGGGAGACTACTCGAGACTCTCCCATAATTCCCCCCTCGTGTGTCATTGGGGCCCTGACGTGGGAGATTGAATCAGCCATTAGGGAGGCCCAACGAACAGAACCTGACCCAGGAACGGGCCCCCCTGGACTACTCTTTGTGCCCTCCTCTGTCCGGTCACAGGTGATACATTGGGCACACACAGCAAAATTCACCTGCCACCCGGGGATCCACCGCACTGTTTCATTCCTTCAGCGCTTCGCTTGGTGGCCCTCCCTCATCAAGGATGTCTGAGAGTACATAGCAGCCTGTTCAGTCTGCGCTCAGAATAAAGGTGTCAATCAGCCATCCTCTGGTCTCCTTCAGCCCCTGCCTATGCCTAGCCGCCCCTGGTCCCACATAGCTGTCGATTTCGTCACGGGCTTGCCACGTTTGTCAGGTAACTCTGTCATTCTGACTATCATCGATCGTTTTTCTAAAGCAGCATTCCGTCTCCATGGAATTCCGGCGGACGTAGTCTCGGACAGGGGTCCGCAATTCACATCTCGCGTGTGGAAGGAGTTCTGTTCTTCCCTGGGAGCTCAAGTCAGTCTATCTTCTGGCTTTCACCGGCAGACAAACGGCCAAACGGAGCGAGCCAATCAGGAGCTTGAGGCAGCCCTCCGATGCGTGGCACCTACCCATCAGACCACCTGGAGCGAGCAGCTCCCTTGGATTGAGTACGCCCACAATAGCCTCACCTCCTCGGCCACCGGAGTGTCCCCTTTTGAGGCGTCTCTGGGTTTCCAACCTCCTCTGTTTCCGGCTGTTGAGGGTGAGCATTTCGTACCTTCTGTCCAGCAGCACATCCGGAGGTGTTGGCGCGCTTGGAGGGCCACACGGGCTGCCCTTCTCCGCATGGCTGAGCGGAACAAGCGCCTGGCGGATCGCCATAGGACCCCGGCACCAGTTTATGCGCCCGGACAAAAGGTTTGGCTGTCGACCCAATTCATTCTGCTAAGGGCAGAGTCTAAGAAACTGTCTCCTACCTTTATTGGTCCCTTTGTGATTGACTCTCTGGTGAACCCGGTGTCGGTCCGCCTTAAGCTGCCCCGGAACATGCGTTATCCACAACGTCTTTCACGTCTCTCAGGTGAAGCCCTGTCTTTCTAGCCCTCTGTGCCCTCCTTCCAGGCCCCCTCCGCCCGCCCGGGTCATCGATGGCCATCCGGCCTTCACCATCTCGCGCATCATGGATGTCTGGCGCCGGGGGCGTCGTTTGCAGTACCTGGTGGATTGGGAGGGCTACGGCATGGAAGAGCGGTCTTGGATCCCGCGTGCGGCCCTCCTGGACAGGAACATGGTGCGGGCGTTCCATGTCGCTCATCCTGAGAAGCCTGGGGGTCGCCGGGAGGCTCCCGTTGGGGGGGGGTTACTGTCACGGCCTGGAGGTTCAGCTGGTCGCTGATCAGCTGTTTCTCCCTCTTTCTCTCTAGTTCTCTCTCTCTCTCTCTCTCTCTCTCGCCAGGGCTGAACTCATTATGGGTTCACGCCCTTGGCCCACACCCTCGGAGGAAGAAACACCTGTGCCTCATCAGTGTGGATGGTATTTAAGACAGGAAGCAACGGCTGTTCTTCGCTGGATCGTTGTGAGAATCGCGTCAGTGAAAGTCGAGCGTCTAGCAAGTATTTTCCCGTGCAGTGTGTGTTTAGAGTCTAACTAGCCTTTCTTTGTGTACAGACCCCCTGGACTGTTTCCCTGGTGTGCGAATGGATTCGTGTTTGGATTGTGTGGAGAGAGACGAGCGTGTACCCCTGGATTTTCCCCGGAGCCCTGCCCCCCTCACCTTTTGTACATAGCACTGCCCCGCACCCTTGTAAATAGCACTGCCCCGCATCTATGTATATACACTCATTGGACATTGTTCTTTAATACATTCTCTTGTGTGCATCATCCCCGGAGTCCAGCGCGTGAGTCCACCTTGTACTTCGTGACAGAAGGAAGAAGATGGTGTCACATTTAGGCTTCCATAATGTCCACAGTCTGTCACTGAGATCTGATCCAGAGTCAGAGTGAAGACACACATTTGGACCGTTTCCTGTTTTGACTCCAGAACATTTTGAATGAGTTCAGCTCAGTGAAGAGTTCCAGCTGGAAAGATGATCTCTGTTTGCTACCTGCTGTCAGGTACGACTGTTCACGTCCACACGCAGGAAAAACCTGCTGACTGTTACCAAACGGAGCAGAAATCTCATCACTGGACAATAATGATGAATGAACTCAGAGCTGCTGATATCAGATCTGATTTCAGGGGAACTAAACACAGAAATGATTGGCTCATTTTAGCTTTCTGAGCCATTATCTGCTGGTGTGTCGCTAGTTGGCAGAAAATGATTTGTATTCCTGTTCAGGGCTTCAGTGTTTATGAGTCCAGATCCAGGTGACAGCAAGTCAAAATGATGTTACCTGTCTGTGTCCAGCAGCAGCCTGTATTCACTTTGAATATTGTTATAACCTGAAATGGATCAGTTTGTCTTTGATTGGTCTGTAAATGTCACTGTTTCATTGGACCTGAGTGACGGTACAAAGACAGAGAGGGAGAGAAAGGAGAGAGAGGATGGAGACAGCAAAGAGAGAGCAAACACAAACAGGTGAGAGTGGACAGGTGACCAAGGTCAGCAACCAATCAGAGAGCTTCTGTTTGACCCACAGTCACTGATGATGACTGCACATAACCAAGCAGTGTGTTACTCTGATATCAAATATGGATCCTGCTCTTATAATAATGATCATCAGATGATATTATTGTGTTATTTTGTAGCTGAATACGATGTTTGTGTGATTATCAGTGAAAGAAGCAGTGAGGAGGATGGAGAGAGAGAGAGGACAGAGGGTGAAGTTAGAAACACTAAAAGGATTTTTCATGGATTTCATGGATGATTTGAGTGATTTCCAGCAGGACACTTAAACATGTCAGTGGACGTCCTAAAGAACATATTCACTGATATGAAACGTGTCATTGAACAGGATTAATATCAGTGGAAACATGGTGGAAACAGCTGTGACTGCATGGATGTGACACACTTCAAATCTGTTCTCCACTCTTGGATTTGGGATCCATGGAGCTGCTGCTGAGTCTGTACAATAAAGGATAGTGATGGTAAATTCGATTCTTTTTACTGAATCGAGTTTTAATGAGTCACTCACAAAAGTGAATCGGGTTTCTTGAGTCATTTGAGTCACTGAGTCAGTGGACCAGAGAGTGCAAAAATGTATATTTTCACTCAAACTTAATTTGTTTATCTTTTAATGTAAATCCTACCGCTAAAATGAATGATTGTAAAAGAAAACAACTATTTTCTTTAGAACAAAAAAGAGCAAAAAAAATTCTAAAGGGAACATTTATTTTTATTTTATTGATATTTTCCTTAAATGTGTCAAATATATATTTTTTCATCTAAATGTCCACTGAGCTGTGAGCCAGGGGGCGGTAAAGTGCCTTAACATGGTTTCCAACCAAGAAGAAGAAGAAGAAGCTGTGAGCCAGGAGGGAGGGGTTGAGTGAGTGAGTTGGTGAGTCAGTGATTCGTTCAACTCGTTTGAGCTGTGAGCCAGGAGGGAGGGGGTTAGTGAGTCCTGAGTGATTCGCTTATGCCATGATTCAGCACAGCAAGGGAGGGGGTGAGTACCTCAAATGTGCTGTTAGCATGCTAGCTGAGCGATGCTACTGTGAACAGAGGAGCTATTGTCTTGATGTGAGCTTCTACTCAGGGTTTTTTCTAACAGTTCAGAGCAGGAATGTTTTTGTTAATAAACTGGCTGTTGTTTTCCCCCCACAATTTTAATTATAAGCTAGACATATTTCTACTAATGGAATTAGTTTGCTAACAGCAACAGGGATGAGTCAGTGAGTCAGTTGTGATTGTGAATCATGATTCACGAGTCAGTAAAGTGATTCTCGAGTACTGAACGATTCGTTCACGAATCGAACATCACTAATAATCAGAATCAGAATCAGAATACTTTATTGATCCCTAGGGGGATATTATTTAAAGGAATGGTGTGGAAGGTTGCAGCGTACGGACACAAACACTTTGTGGTTACAATCTGATTTTATTTTCAAAATTAAACTACTAACCTACACTGATCAATGATGTTAATGATCACATCTGGACTCACCGAGCCTTTCTGCAGTTCCTCACAGCTGGAATCAGTCTCTGTCGTCCCCGCTCTGATGTGTTGTACTTCTGCAGGTCCAACTCATCCAGAACCTCCTCTGACATCTGCAGCATGAAGGCCAGAGCTGAACACTGGATCTCAGAGAGTTTCTTCTTTGATCTGTTCTCTGACTTCAGGAACTCTTGGATCTCCTGAAATAATGAGAGGTGGTTCATCTCCATCAGACAGTGGAAGATGTTGATGCTTCTGTCAGGAGAGATTTCATCACTGTTCATCTTCTTCAGGTTGTTGATGACTCTCTGGATGGTTTCTGGACCGCTCTCTGTCTGACCCAGCAGACCTACTAAGAGTCTCTGGTTGGACTCCAGACAGAGGCCATGAAGGAAGCGAACAAACAGGTCCAGGTGGCCATTTTTACTCTGGAGGGATTTTCTCATGACTTTAGTTAAAAAGACATCCATATAAGATCCATATAAGACATCCATCCTATAAGACCTGGAAGATCTGTTTTTGTATTCTTCTCGGAAATTCCCTAGAAAACCTTCTACCACCTCTGTCTTCCTGTTAATGTGACAGTGGAACATGTAGACTGCAGCCAGAAACTCCTGAATGCTCAGATGAACAAAGCAGTAGACTGGTTTCTGGAAGATCACACACTCTCTTTTGAAGATCTCTGTACAAACTCCTGAGTACACCGAGGCCTCTGTCACATCCAGACCACACTGCTCCAGGTCTTCTTGGTAGAACATGATGTTTCCTTTCTCCAGATGTTCAAACGCCAGCCTCCCCAGCTTCAGAAGAACTTCCTTGTCAGCCTCCGTCAGCTCCTGTGGACTCGTCTCATGTCCCTCATGGTACTTGTTCTTCTTCCTCTTTGTCTGAACCAGAAGGAACTGTGAGTACATGTCAGTCAGGGTCTTGGGCAGCTCTCCTCTCTGCTCTGTAGTCAACATGTGCTCCAGAACTGTAGCAGTGATCCAGCAGAAGACTGGGATACTACACATGATGTGGAGGCTCCTGGATGTCTTCATGCGGGAGATGATTCTGCTGGACGGCTCTTCATCACTGAATCTCCTCCTGAAGTACTCCTCCTTCTGGGCGTCAGTGAAGCCTCGTACTTCTGTTAGCCTGTCAACACATGTAGGAGGGATCTGATTGGCTGCTGCGGGTCGGGAAGTTATCCAGACGAGAGCCGAGGGAAGCAGATTCCCCTGGATGAGGTTTGTCAGCAGCTGGCTGACTGATGACTTCTGTGTGACATCAGACAGCAGCTTCCTGTTGGTGAAATCCAATGAAAGTCTGCTTTCATCCAGGCCGTCAAAGATGAACAAAAGCTGAGAGACAGCCAGCTTCTCTGCTGTGACCTTCTGTAATGTTGGATGGAAAACATGGAGCAGCTCCAGAAGACTGTACTGCTCATGTCTGATCAGGTTCAGCTCCTGAATGAAAGCAGAACCACCACACTGACATGTTGGTTCTCCAAGCCCTCTGCCCAGTCCAGAGTGAACTTCTGCACTGAGAAGGTTTTTCCAACACCAGCCACGCCGTTGGTCAGAACCACTCTGATGGGTCTCTGTTGGTCAGGTAAGGCTTTAAAGATGTCCTGGCACCTGATTGGAGCGTCATGGAGGGCGTCCATCTTGGAAGCTGTCTCCAGCTGCCTCACCTCATGTTGGTATGAACCTCTTCACTCTGTCCCTCTGTGATGTAGAGCTCAGTGTAGATGGTGTTGAGGAGGGTTCTACTTCCTGTTTCATCACTTCCTTCAGTCACACGTTCACATCTCCTCCTCAGACTGATCTTATGTTCATCTAAAACCTCCTGCAGACCAACATCTGCTGAAAGAAAGAAAAACAATGAGACTAAAGAGAAAGAAAACTCTTCAATGTCTGAACAACACAAGAAGTCCAGTTTTCAGAAATGAGTCCATCAGCAGACAGATGTTCAGTCTTACTTTGTACACAGCTGCTCTGACTGGCTGTCTGCAGTCCAGCTCTGCTTCTGGATCTTTCTCCACACTGTGCAGAAGCTCTGATGGTGACACAGAAAAGTCAAAGTGGAGATACTTCTGTCCACCTTTGATTAGACTCATTATAAAAAGGAAACAAAGTTTGAACACAGTCATGTTTCCAGTTCACTGACTTACATTTATTCCATGGACACTCACTCTAACCTGAACCACAGCTACAACCCAACATTGTTGAGGCCTCATCTCCTCCTTTCCTGACTGTAGAGCTTAAATATGCAACAACCAACAAATAAAAGAATTTGGTTCATTTCAAAGAAATTCACACGGTGACCAAGTAAAGTAACCGTAGTAAAGGAGACAACATCCCGTTGATGGTGGGATTATTTGAAAGATTTGCTTTGGTCACGTCACCAAATGCAGTTGAACCACCCGTGGATCCATGTTTGACCATCTACCACTCTGAGCTCTGCTTTTTAATCATTTTATTATTATCATCATTCATTCATTCATTCTTTGGAGGGGGGCTATTTCCTAATGCCGCCCTAATAAGGTGATGTTCAAGGGGAAATATAACAGAAACTCTTTCAGTGTTATTCATGAATAAATTAACAGATAAACTGTGAAGAAGAAAAAACTGAGATTTAAAGGAGAGAGTGAGAAACTTGATCATCCATCCTCATAATCCATGTTTATCAGTATCTGCTGTGACCATCCTGCAGTAATAACTACAAGTCTACATTTCTGTGACTGTTGATCAATCACAGCAGGAATCTGAGCTCATCTCTGCACACAGAGCAGCTTCAGCTCTGGGATAAACTGCTCGCTTCACGTCCTTCTCAGCTCACAGACACTCATCCTCATATTTTCCTTTAACATTTGATGGTATCATTCATCTGAGTTTACACTTTATCTGCATAAATACAGAAAAACAGGCCCAAACACCATAAACCATCAGTTTCACCATTTAGAATATATTGTTGTTTCCTTGCTTTTAATCCAGAGAAAAACTCTGATTTTGATTTTCTCTGTTCTCTTTGCCACAGCCCATCCCAGCAGCAGCTGAAGCAGCTGACTGTCACAACACTGAATAACCTGGCTGGCACACATGTTAATGTTAGCCATTTAAATATTAGCAGTTAGCTGAGGCCACAAGAAGAAGAGGCCCTAGAAGAACAATGGATGATAAGATTAGATTTTCAAGACTAGGCAGAGACGTGTTTTCCTTTACTGTCTCTTACAGAGGAGGGAGCAGATACCAGACGAGGTCACGGAGGTACGGGGAGGATTCACAGCAGACAGCAAGACTGCCACGTCCATGCGAGAGAGCGATGGCTACGATAATCTCTGTTTTTGTCTCACTATATAATGTTGTACAGCCCAATTGAGGGTTATCCTCTCTGTGAACCAGATGCTTGATTTCACACAGAGGTCTACAGCGCTGTGTAAACTTGTAATTTCAACTGCAAAAGCAAATTAAATCTTTTTAAATGTAAAAAAGCAAACCCAAACCCAGATAACTAGAAGGGTTGCATCAGGAAGCATCAAACACATGGATCCATCTACTGCTGCAACCCCTGTGGAAATATGGGAGCCTCCCAAAGTACCTTTAGCCCATAGCCACATTAGCAGTCTGCTAAGCTAGAATCAAGGTAGCTGTTAGCTGCTATGGCTAATAAAACAGCGAGGCAACAAACGTTATGGTTGTCCTGTTAGTCTTTAACATTGTCATAGATGGAGTTAATTTAACAGGAAAACAGTTCTTTATGTTTCTCTCACAGAACCTGATTGAACAGCATCAATGACATAGAAACAGGATCAGCCTACATCACCAACTGAATTTGATCAGTTATGGAACGATTTACCTCGACAGGCTTCTTCACTCGCTGCTTTTAAACCTCCTTTAACCCTTTAAGACCTACCATAGAACCAAGTTCGCCAGAGCTTATATTATATTTTTACATGCTGTAGTGCCATTTTTGGGAGCATTTGTTGATATACATCAATACAACCATTATAGCCCAAATTTTAATAATATGTATGCATTAAGTGCATAGTAATCACATAAATAGCAAAAAAGTGCAATAAACTACAAAAAAATTGAAAATCGTTTTAGTTTTTTTAATATATATTTCTAGCTAGAGAAATTTAAGAGGCTTATCCCTCAAAACTGTAAATACAAAAAAGTTGCACAAAATAGCTTCCCACCACAGGAAATTTATTCTAAATGCCTTCATAGTTTTATTTTTGAAAATCACCAATTTGTATATACTGCAGGAAAAACAAAAAATAAATATTATAATGTAAATTTGCAAAAAACAGCATGTGCATCAAAATAAACTATTTCCAGCAGTGCAATATGAGTCCTAAGCATCCCAGAAACGACACAGAAAGTCAGAAAGTCAAACATAACTTTTAAAAACACCAGTATAGACTCATGAGGCCCTGAAGGTAAAAAATACATTTCCGCAAAATGACATCACTTCCACTTTCGGGCAGGTCATGGCAGACATGCGATAGTTCGTGGTGATGGACGTAGGAAGTGTTATGAACAGCTGATCGGATCGGCAAAGCCTGTTTCTGGAATATTATGTTTTTGTTGCTGCAAGTGCTTTTTATGCAGTTTTTGCAAAGCTATATGTGGAAGGAAACTGTGACCGAGGACAAGCTGATGGCACAAGATGTAAGTGCTACCGGGATTTAAAAATAGTTACGCAAAACGGAGCGTGCCCGCTCCCACCGGCTTTAAAGGGTTAAAACACACTTTTACTCCCTGACCTTTGACCCAGTGTGACATGTTGACTCACTACCTCAGACAGCTTAAAAATAGTCTTTTTGTTTTTTGGTGCTGCCTAAAAGAACCGTAAAATATCTGTCCTATATACAGTTATGTTCATATATTTTTGTACTACATCAGGAAACTCAAAAATATAGTTTGTAATATTTTAATGTTTTTGTCATTTTTCTTCTCCCATTGCATCAAAAATCATTATTTACACTGAATAAATGAGTCAGCAGCTCTCTTACATTGTTGCTGCAGGTTCATTACTGAACTTTGGAGGTTTTTCTTTGGACCGGTCACTCCTCACAGACACACAGCTGGATGCTGCAGATCCTGCTCCATCCTCTTCCTCCATCTTCTTGATGTCAGGGTGGAGTTAGTCTGAGAGGCAAACACACACACTCAGAGGTGCTGTTGTACTGGAAGCATCACACTGACGGGTTTCTAAAGTTCTCATTGATCATTTCATGGAGTTTCTGTGGTAAACACTGTCCTGTGACGTATGTGTTATGGTGAGGGTCATGAGGGCTAACCAGCCCCACTCCTTACTCCTCATATTTCAGCCTGAAGCACAAGAACAGCCTCAACCTAACCAGGAGGCTGTAACCTCAAAGGGACTTCATGGTTAGAAATAAAGGTTCAATGAAATGAAGCAGATCATAAAAACATGAGTTCCAACTTTAAAAGAAGCATCCACACGATGACGGCACAGCAGAGGAGCACTTTCTCTAACACACTGATTCAGTTCCACTGACACAAGGACACACACAGGAAGGCACACACACACAAGCCTTTATAAGAAACAACACAATCATCTGCGCTTGACTTGTCAATCCAAGTCCTTAGCCCATGAGCCCGCGGTATCACACCACAGATATTCCCTTACTTTGAAAAAATAAAGACAGTTTTCAGAACAGACCTGATGTTTATGCTACAGCCTGTTTACCAATATAATCAATATCAGATATCAGAGCAACAGAAACCTCGGTGATCAGGACGCTGGGACTGAGAACAGGAAGTGGCTCAAACGTCACAGTTTCATGACGTCAGCCTGAACTCTAGAGAGAGAAGAGGCGCATCTAGACCAAGATGGCGCCGAGTATGGCAGCCTCGTCGCGAGCTCCCCCAAGCAACAGCTGTTTTTTGTGTTTAATTTTACTTTTTCTTTATTTTTTCACGAGTAGCACGTCTCCTTGTGTACGACCGACAAACCTTACTGGACATAAAAGACGGACTTTCTCATCACTTTCCGGAGTTCAAGTTTTGCAACACGGACCCTCCGTTTGCAGACCCCCCATTCATCTCACCTGAGACGCCTTTGTTCTGGGCCCGTGGAGGCCGCAAACGCCGACGCAGAGGGAGAAGATCTGGCGTTCTGGTTCGACTGAGACGGCGCACTAACAGACCACCGTTACCCAGCTTATTACTGGCTAATGTGCAGTCTCTGGAGAACAAGCTGTGCGAGCTTGAACACGGATCTCATTCCAGCGAGAGATGCGGGACTGCTGCGTGATCTGCCTCACAGAAACCTGGCTATCGGACAAGGTACCGGACTCCGCAGTACAACTACCGGGGTCCTCTGTGCACCAGCGGACAGGTCACAGGAGCTTACTGGGAAAAGCAGAGGCGGTGGTGTGTGTTTCATGATCAACAACAGCTGGTGTGATTATGCGAACGTGCACCCAGTCAAATCCTTCTGCTCACCGGACCTGGAGTACCTGATGGTTAAGTGCCGGCCATTCTGGCTACCGAGGAATTTACAGCAGTGATTATTACGGCTGTTTACATTCCCCACAAGCCGACACTGACCGAGCACTCAGGGAACTGTACAGCGCGATCAGCAGTGAGGAAACCAAGACACCCAGAGGCGGCGTTTATCACGACCGGGGACTTTAATAAGGGTAACCTGAAGAAAGTCTCACCAAAACTCCACCAACACATCCATTTCAACACTCGTGGAGACCGGCTTCTGACCACTGCTACACCTCTTTCCGGGATGCGTACAAAGCCCTCCCCACGCCCCATTCGGCCAATCAGATCACCGCTCCATCCTGCTTCTACCCGCCTACAGGCAGAAGCTGAAACAGGAAGCTCCAACCCTGAGGGCGGTGCATCGTTGGTCGGACCAATCGAGTCTACGCTGCGGGACTGTTTTGATCACGCGGACTGGGAAATGTTTCACGTGGCTGCTAATGACATTGATGAGTACACAGACTCAGTCTGTGGATTTATCAGAAAATGCGTGGAAGATGTCGTCCCATCCAGAACAGTTAAATCCTTCCCAAATCAAAACCCTGGATTAACGGAGATGTTCGCGACGGCGCTAGCGGCACGGAGCACCGCTTTTGCCTCCGCGAACACATCGGACTACAAACACGCACATTACCAACTCCGGAAGACGATCAAAGCAGCCAAACGTGAGTACAGGGACAGGGTGGAGCAACAGTTTGACAACCCTCGGAGTATGTGGCAGGGACTAAACACGATCGCAGACTTTAGAGGAAAACCAGCACACCGCAGACCACGGCCTCTCTGTGTGAGGATCTAAACGTATTCTACGCTAGATTCGACACAGCGAACACCATGAGACCGGACAGTGTGCGCACCGCGGATGACGCCAGTGCGCACACTGTGTCTGAGGAGGATGTGCGGAGGTACTTCAGGAGAGTGAACGCATGCGCAAAGCTACTGGTCCGGACGGGATTCCCGGCCGCGTCCTCAAGTCATGCGCGCGCTCAGCTGGCTGGAGTGTTTACACACCTTCAACCTTTCCTCTCTCTCTGTCTGTGGTCCCAGCCTGCTTCAAAATGGCCACCATTGTCCCTGTACCCAAATCCTCCACCATCTCCTCATTGAACGACTGGCGACCTGTAGCCCTGACCCCCATCGTGAGCAAATGCTTGAGAAGCTGGTCAGGGACTTCATCTGCTCCGCACTACCCGACTCACTGGACCCTCTACAGTTCGCATACCGCCACAACAGGTCCACTGATGATGCCATAGCCTTGACACTCCATGCTGCCCTGTCACACCTGGAGAAGAGAGACACGTATGTGAGAATGCTGTTTGTAGATTACAGCTCAGCATTCAACACCATCGTTCCCTCAAAACTGGACAGGAAACTGCAGGATCTAGGACTGAGCAGCTCCTCTGCAGCTGGATCCTTAACTTCCTGTGTGACAGACGCCAAGTGGTCAGACTGGGCAGCACCACCTCATCCCCATCACACTGAACACTGGTGCTCCACAGGGGTGTGTACTGAGCCCTCTCCTGTACTCACTCTACACCTCACGACTGCACGGCCACTAACAACTCCAACATCATTGTGAAGTTTGCGGACGACACTACAGTGGTGGGTCTTATCACCAACGGTGATGAGACAGCCACAGGGAGGAGGTCAGCGCCTGACCCACTGGTGTCAAGACAACCATCTCACCCTCAACGTCGCAAAGACAAAGGAGCTGATAGTGGACTTCCGGAGGTGCAGAGGAGTACACCCCCATCACCATCAACGGCGCCGCTGTGGAGAGAGTGAGCAGCTTCCGCTTCCTTGGTGTACATCTGGCTGAGGATCTCACATGGTCAGTACACATAAACAAAACAGTGAAGAAGGCGCAGCAGCGCCTCTTCTTTCTCAGGAGACTGAAAAGATTCGGCATGAGCCCCCACATCCTCAGGACCTTCTATCGCTGTGCCATTGAGAGCATCCTCACTGGATGCATCACCACCTGGTATGGCAACAGCACCGCTTACAACCGCAAAGCTCTCCAGAGAGTAGTGCGGTGTGCTGAACGGATAATTGAGGTGAGCTTCCTCCTCCAAGACATCTACAGGAAGCGGTGCCTGAGGAAAGCGGGGAGGATCATCAAGGACTCAGTCACCCCAGCCATAAACTCTTCAGACTACTTCCATCAGGAAGGAGGTTCTGCAGCATCCGGTCCCGAACCAGCAGACTGAGAGACAGCTTTTTCCACCAGGCCATCAGACTGCTGAACACGTCATAGACACCTCACCCTCACTACTGGAACTTCAACATTATGCACTCCATACTGTACATTAATGCCACTGTTTTGCACATACCTACCTCTGTATATTTTATATTTTATATATCTTATTTTATTGTTTACTCTATTTCATTTGTAAAACATGTATATACACACTCACACACACACACACACACACACACACACACACACACACGAAAAAAACATATTTAGTACACACATTCAGTAATGTATATACCTTTATATATGGTACATATATTTATTACTTTTTAGATTAACCATTTTTATATTTTGCTTGTTGCACGTTATTGTATTTTGCACAACTCTGTTGCTTGTGAAGCTTGCACACAAGAATTTCACTCGCATGTACTGTACCAGTGTACCTGCACATGTGACGTGACAATAAAGGTGATTTGATTTGATTTGATTTGATTTGAACTCCACTCACGGAGTTTCTGTCGCCATTGTAGTTTTTAAAGTCCCGTGATAAAGGCGGGTCTTTCTGTGAATCCGCACGCTCATTGGCTAATAACTCGAGATTGACACATCGTTATCCAATGAGTGTGCGGGAACTTCCGACATAAAGTTGTTGTTAGGTCTAATTGTTGAATGTTGCCATTGTGTTTCTTAAATTTGTACAGTCTTAGTTCAAGCAGTAAGATCAAAGCCATTCCTTTGATCCTGAGCACCTCTAACCACTTTGTGTTGGGGGAGGTTTTATTGTAGATACATCCTATCTGAAAGATCTGTTCCTTGTGTTGTAAGCTTCCTGCTTTTACAACCCTTTGGTCAGCAGGAGGTCTCTCTCTCTCACACACACACACACACACACACACATTCCTACTTACATATAAAGGTTCACACATATACATACAATGCCTTAGAACCATGTGGGCGTTGCTTTGCTGTGTTTTGTGTGAACTGTCTCTCAATAAAAGGCAGCGAGAGGAGGCCGGATTTGGGGTCATTTTCGTGCTGGACACAGAGGAGGCCTCCCTTGCGCAAGTAATCGATCGATCGCTGACTGTCTTGTTTTCATTCATGATGAATAAGTTTCTAGAATTAGCGGGGTTTGTGGGAACAGACCCAACATTTATTTGGTCCTCCGAGCCGGAGCCTAACACATCGCATCCACCGCGAGGAGAGGGAGAGGACGCCACCGCAACGTCTGGGATGATTGACGGAAAGCCCTGGTGCCTTGATGCTTGTCACCAGGCCGGAATGTTTGCGTCTGAACTCCCCTCGGGATGGATGGCGATTGACGGGATACAGAGACTCTTCCCATGAACAGAAACAACACGAACAGTAAATATAGAAGGCCTTAGAGAGCGGCTACGTGACCCTGCGTTGATCGCAGGTACGGGAGCGCGCTAGCCGCGTAAGAGAGACGCAGGCTTCTCCGCCGTGTGAGGCGTGTAGACAACCTAGGTTCGGTGACTCCCCCGTGAGGAGTGTTCGGAATCCTCGCCATTTGGGGCGTTTGGAGAGTGTCCGACGGTTGAATTCTCCGCCATATGGGGCGTTTGAGAGTTTTCAACAGAGAGCGCTGGCTGTGCGTGTGAGCGCAAGCCGATAGGCCTATGTGTGTGTGTGGGGCCAGACGTGGTCTGCGTGAGTGTGGCTGATTGTTGTCTTGTGTGAGAATAATGTGTAAGGCTGCCTTAGAAGGGGATGTAAAATTTATGGAGAAATATTCACCGGGCAGCATGCAGTATGTAAGTTGTTGGTGTAAGAAATATGGATTTGAAGGGATATTAGTGGAAGTTCAGTGTAAAATGCTTGTAGAAAGAATAACTGTAAGTGCAGCAGGTAAAACAGGGAAAGCTAAGCAGAGGAAGGAATTGCAGTTAGCAGTCGCTAAGTTGTGGCTGGAGCAGGCTCAAAAGAGAAGAGAAGCACAGAATGTTAAAAGAGCAATATTATAAGCAGTAGTTGTGAAACCTGAGGATGAAACCACAGCTCAATCTACTGCAACTACTCTAGAACAATACCGTAGAAAAGCATTAGAAAGAGCAAGAATGTTAGCAGAAAGAAGAGCCAGAGAAGAGCGTGAGAGGCAGAGGTGGAGGAGAGACTAAAGGCTGAGTATGGAGAGGCATTAGGAGCAGCATTGAGTCCAAAACAGACTAGGCAGGAGAGGAGACAGAAAGGAAAGAAAGTGAACATAAGCGTTGCAACCACATATCCATCCCTGACACAACAGAAAAAAAACATATGGTGTTTAAGTCTGCCTTGAAAGAGGATGAAATACACTGCAAAGTTTTATTGGGCAGCACGTGGTGTGTGGATCATTGACGAATGAAGTGAAATTGTGCTCTAAGCAGAAGTGATTGTGAGCGTGTCTGACGTCACGGTGTGTGTGAAAAGGTATCCAGCTGGGGCAGACGTGATTCTGCAGGTCACCTGCCCAGTGGACAAAGAAATAACATAGTTGTGTGGTGAATGATAACACGAAGAGTGTTTATGTTTCTCAGCCTGAAACAGCTGTAATGCTGCTTTCTGTTTATGAGAGAGAGGGAGAGAGAGAGAGAGAGAGAGAGAGAGAGAGAGAGAGAGAGAGATGTGTGTTGTTTTAAGCAGTGATGAGAATCTGATTGGATGAATGTTTGAGATTGATCTAGCTGTTGATTTGTCTTTTGTTACTAAGTTGAGTCTGCCAAATGGGTTGTTATGATTTATCCCCCTGGCATGAAGAACACGTGTCATGACTTAAACAAGGCCTTTCTTTCCTTTGCTTTCCTTTATTTTCTTTCCTTTGTTTTTATTTTGTTACTTTCATGGTGCACTGAAAGTTTCGGTTGATGATCTCTGTTTGAGCAGATCCGCACGATTAGAACAGAAGCGCTATACGACTCGTCGTCGAGAAAACTGTTGCAAAGTGAGTTTCTCCAAAAATCAAAATGGGCTCAGGAGAAAGCCACTTATTTGGGACAATCAGAAAACAAGTCCCTGCCAAAAAGGATTCAGCGACGTAATCCGATTCTAAAGTTTTTCTTTTTCTTTTGAAATGACGTCATTGCTGGCAGTAGAAACTTATTGCGTCACGAGACCTTCTACTGTCAGCAAATAAAAAATGAGTGGAAAAATTGACTGACAAAAGCTGACAAGACTGACTGACTTAACACCATTGTGTGAAGTTAACCCCCACCTGACAAAGGTGTGGCTGTATCTCTGTGTGTGTCTCTACTGCAGGAGCAGAAGGAGACCACAGGAGGAAACTTGGGTCACATGACTACGTGAACTCTGCAAATTTAACCTTTTTTAGGTTAAAATTCTCTGTGTCTGTGAATTCACCATGGGTGTGTTATTAACTACTTTGTGTTGCTCACAGAGATTACTGTGAGAAAGAGTGTATACGAATGCGCAGCGCTAACATTTACCTTTCTTTTTCCACAGCAGATGGTTAATCATGTGATTCGATCATGTGATTTATAGCAGGACACAGCTTAATGATGTTTTTCTATCACAGGATTACTGAGATTTTGTGTGAAGAAAACTGTGGTTACAGGCTGTGTGTTGGTGATGAAATTACACTGTGTTGTGGAGAAAATATGAATGTTACAAGGGAGAAGTGAATACAGTGTGACACTGTTTGAAACCAGTGTTACTTCTTTTTACAGTGGAGTGTTAACTTTATGACCTTCTTGATCTCTGGAATCTGGATGGCCGACGCCTGACCACCAGGATGAACGTGTGTTTGGCTAATGTTTGTTTTTCTTTAAGAGTGCTTGTAAAGGATTCAGCACAGACAGACAAGTGACAATTGAACAAATGTGCAGTGGTTACAGAATAGTTGAATATGGGCTCATTAGCTGGCCACTATTGAGCTCACAGTGATAAAATGAGTGGAGTGACATTGCTTAAGGAAAGTCACCGATTAAATTGTGGAATAAATTGGGATGATTCATGATTTGGGACAAATTATGATAATAATAGTGATTTAATGATTTGAGAATATCTGCACATGATATTTGTCTTTTATGCTGAATACTTTATTACTCTTATGATCTATAGTTGGTTGAAAATGTGAAGTTTGATTTAAAGACTTTGTCTTCCAGGATACAGGCTCCATGTGGAGCTGAGAGTTAGACAAGCTAAACATTTAATTGCTGACTGATGTTTTTACACAGGGTTACAGGTTGGAGTATGGCTGCTCCAAGGGACAAACCCTGGAGATTGTTTTAGATTTACATTAAAACCCCTCTAGTTTCTCAGAAACTGGCTAATTTAGAGACTGTTACTCACTCCAGGGCCTCCCCAGAGGCTGGGTTTCGGCCCCCAGCTGACTATGGACCCCTGGAGGTTAAGAAGCCAGCTGAGGACTGCACCTGGCTGTCGCTGCCTGAGCAGAGTCAACGCTTTGCGCAGCTGCAGTCTGCTATGTGTTTGCCAGAGGCCCGTGCGCCTACTGGTTCTGCTCCGTTCCTGCCAGAGGCCCACGTGCCGTCGCCTGGCCCAGCTTCAGCTCCACCCATGCCGTCGCCTGGCCCAGCTTCAGCTCCACCCATGCCGTCGCCTGGTCCAGCTCCAGCATCATCACTGTCGCCTGGTCAAGCTCCGGCATCATCCTCGTCTGGTCCAGCCTCCGTGTCTTCATCCTCGTCTGGTCCAGCCTCTGTGTCTTCATCCTCATCTGGTCCAGCTCCCACATCAGCTCCAGCCTCGCCTGCAGTGGCCTCCTCTTCAGCTTCATCAGCTTCGTTTGGCCCGACCTCTGCATCAGCTTCGTCTTCACCTGGTCCAGCTTCAGCCTTGCCTGATTCAGCCTCCCCATCCGCTTCGCCTGCAGCAGCCTCATCATCCCCTCTGCCTGGCCCAGCCTCGGCTTCAGCCTCTGCCTCGTCTGGTCCAACCTCCGCCTCGCCTGGTGCTGCAGGGGCCACGCAGCCTTCAGGTCCCCTACTACCACCTCCACATCGTCGGTCATCTGCCAGGCCGCTTGTTGGGCATCTTCGCCACTGTGGACGACGTCCTGAACGCCGCCACTGCCTTCCGCGTGGCCGGCCTCTGGACTTGCATTGCCGTCCACACCGTTGGCCTCCCGAACCGATATACAAGTCTCCCCCGGCTCTATGCAGAGTTATTATTAGCAATGCAAACTTGGGTTTCATCATGCATTGTGTGAGATAGCCTTTAACGTATTGCAAGGTAACATTCCACTGACCAATCAGCAGTACAAACAGCTAAAAAAGAAAAAATGGGCTGAAGGATTTTATTGCAGAGAATGCTTTGACACACATACCTAAAAGGAGAAGGAGGAATGCAGAACTCATTCTCTCGTTGGCCAGACTTGATTTCTTACAATGACAAAGGCGAAATTGGTGTTGATAAACACACCATCCCGGGTTCACACATTTACGACCTGATTAAAGCCGTCACAACCACACACACACCTTCAGACCTATTGGCTGGACAGAGTTTTTAAGGGCTGTTTCACATTTAAACATACCGTTATCAGCCAACACCGGCATACGTAAGACCATTGCCATGTATAAAACTGTTGTTTTTCTACTGTAATGGGTTTTTTTTCACTAATTGCTGCTAGATTGTTTTCTTTTATTAACGTTAAATATGTTGTCTTTTATTACAGGTTAATGTCTTCACTTTTCTATTATTACTGTTAAATATATGTTTTTCTATTAGTAGTGTTGAATATTTTGTGCCCCCACAAAAAAATTCTAAAAGTTTTTGTTATAAAAACAAAAATGCTCTGTTTAAATAACTTTTAATGAACCTTATAAATAAACACAGTTTAAAAACATCGAGCTACTAAATCAAGCGTAGCCTGAACTTACAGTCACACTGAACACAGCAGGTGTCCCTGCTCTCAGATACAAAACCTGCCTTTAAAAGTTAAGAGTAATAAAATCAGCAGTCCTGATTCGATCATTTGTAGTCTCACACACCACTTGTGCATTTTTGTTGTTTTGATTTACATACGTTGATATTCTGCTGTAAACAACTAATGAGAGCATTTTATAAAAGCTTTGAGTGTCCATCAGGATCCTGTAGAAACAGCTTCCATCTCAAACATCAATATTCTGAATTCTGTTTAGAAAGAAAAAGATTTCTAGAAAATTCTCTAAAGAATTCAACATCTGTTTTCTTTTCTACTACTTAAAAAAAAAAACTCACTCTAGCACAGATTTCTTTAGCCAAACGTCTTTCTGTGTCTTCTATAGAAACGTTAAACATCCAAACTATGGGCAGAAATCTGTGCCATCAGAAACTGAATTTGAATAAGTTAAATTTGAATTTGAATTACTCAGATTGAATCTGAATTGTAACTTGAATGAAAGCTTTTGAAAACTGAATTTGAATTAGTCTAATTTGAAATTGAATTTATAGTTTGAAAATGAATTGATTTGCTTTGAAACTGCATTTTATCCTTTAAAAATTCAGCTCTCGAATAATTTCAGATTCACTTCTCACCATTCAGTTTCAGTTCTACAATTCAATTTCAGTTCCAAAATTCAGTTTTTTGGGACTTACATCCGGTTCCGGTTCAAGCGCAGATTAATAGAACTACGGACTGATAGCGTTACTGACGGAATCTACAGCGTCTTGAGCTGAATTAAGACTTCAGAAGTCATTCGTCATGTCGAATGACCAGCGGATAAACTCTCAGGTTGGTAATAAATGTATTACATGTATAAGAACAAGTGTCATGTTAACAAATGATAGCCGTACAGTAACCTTTATGCTTATTGTAGCTGCTAGCTAAAAACGCTAATTTAGCGTAGTTTGCCCTGGATTCAGCTTTGACAAACAAATATGATCGACTGTTTCTAGTAGAATTCCAAAGTTGTCATCTTGTACCCTCTCAGAGCCCTGTATGCTTGCAGAGACCCTACAGTAGGGAAACATGCAAAACGCTGTCCAAACCTTTGTATTTTAGCTTTATTTATGTCTTACACAGCATCCCAACTCTTTAGCTTAACTTAATAACTTTAGCTAAAGTGAATAGTTAGTCTAATTCATTAGTGCAGCATTACTGGATCACCTCTGTTTGAAGTAATATAATATGATATACAACTATCACTGTGTTTAACTACCATGATAATTCTTAGGGTACTGAGTGCATGCTTAATTAGATTTTTTTTTTTAAACATACTGCTCCATTGCTATGTTTGACAGGCTGAAGTTGTCGGGTCACCTCCTAAATCGACCATCTTTTACAGGTGTTTTGTGCCAGAAATGGAGTGTCCACTGAAGACTGAAGATACTGAATCTCTACGCCGTGCCATTGATCCCTCCTGTGCCTTCATCTAGACAAGAGACATTAACTTAACCACTCTCACATGCTCTGTACCTACATCACCTTCCCTGACAGTCGTAGCTTGGCTCATCTGAGGGTGAAATTATAAGAATGTGTTATTTTGCAAAGTGCTCTCTAGGGTTCCTAAATAAAATATGGCATTGAGGTCATTTCTTTTGAATTAATCCCTTCTTCTGAAATATAAGAACCTCTCCTGGTTTAAATGGCACTTTCTGTTCCTTACTTCCTGTTCCACTCCCAAACCCAAATAGAGCTGACAAGCTGACACAGTAATATGGAAGAGGGAGAGAAGCTGGAAAGGACTACTACAAATAAACCCAATGCCTAACAATGAAAAATGTAAAATAAGAACAATAATAATAATAAAGATAAAAGATGAAGTAACAAGTTTTTTGTTTATTCCAAATGATCATCCAGATGTCTGTGACATGTGATGACAAACACCATAATGGAAGGCCTTTGTCATCACATGCTTAAACTCATCATATATTTTTGCATATGCTGAACAGGCAGTCAGACATGCTGTAACTGGGGTAGAAAACTGCATGAACACCATACAGCAGGGGTCTCAAACTCCAGTCCTCGAGGGCATGGAAAAGTTGCATGACACCGCCCTCGAGGACTGGAGTTTGAGACCCCTGTCATATTCCATATGACAGGTGTGGTTGAACTTCATGGAGACTCTGAAGTTTCTCTTCTCTTCTGGCAGGACAGGAATGTGGCCTTGTCCTGTGAGCCACCGTAAGGATGTACTTAGAGTAGAACTGGACTGTCACCGCCCTCAGGCTCTTCACCTTTTCAAAGACAAAGCAGTCATTTAGATAAAATATTAGATATTGTTTACCTGTAAATGCACAAAGAGAATTTAGAAATGTAATTATTGTCAAGAGTGAACAAGCACTGATAGTGTAATTTACAGCTGTGGCCAAACGTTTAGAGAATGAGAAGTGTTGTTTGTTTATTTACAAAGTTTGCTGTTTCAGTGATAGTTGTATATCATATTATATCACTTCAAACAGAGGTGATCCAGTAATGCTGCACTAATGAATTAGACTAACTATTCACTTTAGCTAAAGTTATTAAGTTAGCTAAAGAGTTGGGATGCTGTGTAAGACATAAATAAAGCTCAAATACAAAGGTTTGGACAGCGTTTTGCATGTTTCCTTACTGTAGGGGTCTCTGCAAGCATACAGGGCTCTGAGAGGGTACAAGATGACAACTTTGGAATTCTACTAGAAACAGACGATCATATTTGTTTGTCAAAGCTGAATCCAGGGCAAACTACGCTAAATTAGCGTTTTTAGCTAGCAGCTACAATAAGCATAAAGCTTACTGTACGGCTATCATTTGTTAACATGACACTTGTTCTTATACATGTAATACATTTATTACCAACCTGAGAGTTTATCCGCTGGTCATTCGACATGACGAATGACTTCTGAAGTCTTAATTCAGCTCAAGACGCTGTAGATTCCGTCAGTAACGCTATCAGTCTGTAGTTCTATTAATCTGCGCTTGAACCGAACCGGATGTAAGTCCCAAAAAACTGAATTTTGGAACTGAAATTGAATTGTAGAACTGAAACTGAATGGTGAGAAGTGAATCTGAAATTATTCGAGAGCTGAATTTTTAAAGGATAAAATGCAGTTTCAAAGCAAATCAATTCATTTTCAAACCATAAATTCAATTTCAAATTAGACTAATTCAAATTCAGTTTTCAAAAGCTTTCATTCAAGTTACAATTCAGATTCAATCTGAGTAATTCAAATTCAAATTTAACTTATTCAAATTCAGTTTCTGATGGCACAGATTTCTGCCCATACCAAACACTCAACACAGCAACACTGAAAGCATTTGAGTGTAACTTTCATTCAAATTAAACTTTATACACAATTACAAAATGGAAAAAATTACTAAATAGTAAAACACTACAACCACTGAAGAAACAAATAAAACCAATCACAATCAACATCAAAATATGATCATAGAAAAATAGAAGAGACATATCATACAATTCATATACAGGGAGTGCAGAATTATTAGGCAAGTTGTATTTTTGAGGAATAATTTTATTATTGAACAACAACCATGTTCTCAATGAACCCAAAAACTCATTAATATCAAAGCTGAATGTTTTTGGAAGTAGTTTTAGTTTGTTTGTAGTTTTAGCTATTTTAGGGGATATCTGTGTGTGCAGGTGACTATTACTGTGCATAATTATTAGGCAACTTAACAAAAACAAATATATACCCATTTCAATTATTTATTTTTACCAGTGAAACCAATATAACATCTCCACATTCACAAATATACATTTCTGACATTCAAAAACAAAACAAAAACAAATCAGCGACCAATATAGCCACCTTTCTTTGCAAGGACACTCAAAAGCCTGCCATCCATGGATTCTGTCAGTGTTTTGATCTGTTCACCATCAACATTGCGTGCAGCAGCAACCACAGCCTCCCAGACACTGTTCAGAGAGGTGTACTGTTTTCCTCCTTGTAAATCTCACATTTGATGATGGACCACAGGTTCTCAATGGGGTTCAGATCAGGTGAACAAGGAGGCCATGTCATTAGTTTTTCTTCTTTTATACCCTTTCTTGCCAGCCACGCTGTGGAGTACTTGGACGCGTGTGATGGAGCATTGTCCTGCATGAAAATCATGTTTTTCTTGAAGGATGCAGACTTCTTCCTGTACCACTGCTTGAAGAAGGTGTCTTCCAGAAACTGGCAGTAGGACTGGGAGTTGAGCTTGACTCCATCCTCAACCCGAAAAGGCCCCACAAGCTCATCTTTGATGACACCAGCCCAAACCAGTACTCCACCTCCACCTTGCTGGCGCCTGAGTGGGACTGGAGCTCTCTGCCCTTTACCAATCCAGCCACGGGCCCATCCATCTGGCCCATCAAGACTCACTCTCATTTCATCAGTCCATAAAACCTTAGAAAAATCAGTCTTGAGATATTTCTTGGCCCAGTCTTGACGTTTCAGCTTGTGTGTCTTGTTCAGTGGTGGTCGTCTTTCAGCCTTTCTTACCTTGGCCATGTCTCTGAGTATTGCACACCTTGTGCTTTTGGGCACTCCAGTGATGTTGCAGCTCTGAAATATGGCCAAACTGGTGGCAAGTGGCATCTTGGCAGCTGCACGCTTGACTTTTCTCAGTTCATGGACAGTTATTTTGCGCCTTGGTTTTTCCACACGCTTCTTGAGACCCTGTTGACTATTTTTAATGAAACGCTTGATTGTTCGATGATCACGCTTCAGAAGCTTTGCAATTTTAAGACTGCTGCATCCCTCTGCAAGATATCTCACTATTTTTGACTTTTCTGAGCCTGTCAAGTCCTTCTTTTGACCCATTTTGCCAAAGGAAAGGAAGTTGCCTAATAATTATGCACACCTGATATAGGGTGTTGATGTCATTAGACCACACCCCTTCTCATTACAGAGATGCACATCACCTAATATGCTTAATTGGTAGTAGACTTTCGAGCCTATACAGCTTGGAGTAAGACGACATGCATGAAGAGGATGATGTGGACAAAATACTCATTTGCCTAATAATTCTGCACTCCCTGTACGTTCATGTGATCTCTACGATTAAAAAGCCAATAACCTTGAATCCTTCATTTAAATTACATTTAAATCTCAGCTGGCAGCTGTTGGAGTCAAATTGTTAAATGTTGTCATTGTGTTACTTAAATTTGTAAGTCTTAGTTCAAGCAGCTGATCAAACACATTCCTTTGTCTTTGACCACCTCTGCAACCAGTCTGTTGGTGGGGGAGGCTGTAGTGTTTTATTATAGGGACATCCTATCTGACGGTTCTGTTTTCTTGGTTAACCCTTGTATGGTGTTCGTATTTTTGTTACTCAGCCAGTGTTCATGGGTCTGGTGGACCCGCTAGAGTTTTGGCTTTCCAAATTAACACTATCAAACAATTTTATGTTAAATTACTCAACAGATGTTTACTTCATCCCAATTACAGCCATATGAACAGCAAACATGGTTAATTTTTTCCCTTTCCCTTTGTTAGATCACATTTATGAATTAATGTGCTTCTCGTTTTTTTTGTAAAATGTTATAAAAAAAATTAAATCAGTTATAATCAAGTGGAGTGAGTGGAAAGACACAACACATTTACACGTGAAGCAATATGTTTCACAACTAAATGGGATCAGCTGCTCATAAATGGTGACATTAGGCCCAGGGTTGTAAAACGGGGAGGCAATGCACCCACTTATCCCACACTGTCCTGATGGCAGCTAGCTTAGCTCTCTGCCGTCGAGCTGGTCTGTCGTCTCGGTTATCAAAACGGATAATCCTGGAAATTTTGTGGAAGCTTTCCAGAGACATTGATGCACGGAAAGGTTCTTGCCGGTTTCTGCATCCCACCGGGATTCTGTGGATTCCCCTTTGGACCTGAAAACTCCAGCAAGGATAAGAACCCCAAAGTAGGCCTTAGGGTTCTTATTAGATCAATTTGGTCCATCTCCTTCCAACTCTCTCCAAAAACACACCTTCCGTCTAGATTACTGCAATCCAGAATAATTTTCTGGATGGAATCTGGGATGAAAAGCTCAAATGAAGACTTGATGTCCTGCACATGAGTAACTGTCAGCCGTGTTGGCCCTGGCTTATCACAGTAGCAGCTCTGCAGGGTGGCTCAGTTCTTGGGCAAGAAGACCATTCAATTTCACCATTTATTGACATCCATATTTCTTCACTTGCTGTCTGGTGGGCTTGTTCTGGTCCTGGAGCTGGCTGTTGATGGGGTACTCATCTTCGTTTTGTTACTAAACGGTGCTAAACCTCATCCTCTTCTTCAAAGACACTGTCAGACTCTGAATTTTCAGAAATGTGAAATATTCTGAAACCTCTTTGCCAACATCATCATCCGAAGCTCCTCTCTCTTCCAAAATCAATTGGAAGGTCCTCGCAGCAGATAATCTTTTGCCATCTTGATCAGTTGTGAAAAAGAACCACACTGGCAAAGTCTTATTTATAGTATTATTCCCCTAATTTGCAGGTGGGACAGGGTATGAGAAAATAAAATTTGGATCCCTCAAGAAAGAGGGTAAAATGTGCGGGAATGTAAGAGCAGACGGTGTCGATAGTTGAATTTTCAACAAAGTTGCAACTTTGTGCGGGAGCGGGAGGGAAAGAAAACACTATCAGCAGCACCAGAAAGGAGGAAGACAGAGTATGGGAACACAGGACCTACACTTTCAACACTTTTATTAGACCTGGGTCCAGTGGACCCGAACACCTTGTATGTAATGTAAATGCGTGGGGGAAGGTACAGTATGAGGTCATTGAAAATTTGTTCGGATTTATGTTCTTCACAGAAAATAAGCCAAAGCCAATGAATTTCAGGTTGAAAAAATAATTGTCTAATTTTTCTTTTGAAAAAAACTGAAAACGGGTCTCACAGACCCGAACACCATACAAGGGTTAATATGTTTCCTGCTTTTATGACCCTTTTGGTGAGCAGGAGGACACACAAACGAAACTCCAAACACAAATACACACACACACACACACACACACACACACACACACACACACACACACACACAGACACAGTGCCTTATCCTTTGTAACCATAAGGGTGTTTTACCCTTAGCGGTCAAAAGTCTGGCTGTACTTCACAGCAAAAGATGCAAACTCAGCAGCCTGCAACAAGCGCTTTAAGGTGATACTGTGATGCTGTCAAAGGAGGTAACACCTCGAATCTGAGTAGTTACATGAGGCTGTCTTCTTGTTTGATAGAGTGAAACCATATATACCCTATAGCTGCAGAAAAGGCTAACATTGTTATCTTTTTTTAAAAACCAGCTAAACATGAGAGGTTTTAGGACAAAGTTTGTGTTCGAGCACCGATTAAGCACCGGCACCGTTTCAAAAGTATCGGTTTGGCACCGGTATCGGATAAAACCTAAACGACACCCATCCCTACTCCTAACATGCCTCCTTCCTCCTCTTCCTTTTCTTTCAGCCATCAGTAGCATGACAGTCTTATTCATTATGATCCACACATTTTATTTGGTAAAGCTTTAGTTCAGAATGCCCTTACTAATGCAACACTCCCCATTTACCCAGGCTGGCACTTGAGTACACTGGCTTGTGGCCCCTTGTGCCAGCATTAGTGCTTTCCTCCTTTCTGCTGCTCACATTCACCGATCACACTTTGACTATTACCATTAAAACAAGAGTCAGAAAATTTAGCAACAGAGCTACGATACTTTAAATGTTAAAGTTTCATGATTCACGTGTGGATGTTGCATAAGAAAAGCATGATGTATAAAGTATAAGTGTTTCTGACCAGTTGTTCATGTTCCTTCATTTTTCCCTGAAATCTATCAAATACTGTCCAACAGACTGATGGCACAGCAGTGCAGAGGCTGCAGAACCTGCGTCTGAAGCCTCTGGTTTAAAATAGTTCAAATAAATAATCCAGCTATAGTTGTCAGTGTTTCCACTGGTGCACAGGAAATAACTTTATTATAAAACACAACTTGTACATTCACACAAGCACTTTTTCCATGTTTCTAAGTGCTTCCTGTCTAACATTCACACTCTAATGGATGCATCGGAGAGCAACATGGGGTTAGTATCTTGCCCAAGGACATCATGCAGACTGGCATTAAACCACCAACCTTCTGGTTAGCAGGTGACCTGCTCGACCACCTGAGTTACAGCCACCTCATCAAAGTGACCAATCACATTAGAATCCTGTCCTGCTTTAGGCTCCGCCTCCAAACCATCCAAAGCGGGTTTATTTGCACCATGTATGCAGGTAAACTCAAACATCCATTCAGCTGCTTCAGAAGGAAAATGTCAGCTTGTGGTTTCAGTCACAGGAAACTCACAGGTTAGAGTCCAGCCAGAGGGCTGCTGTTGTTTATCTGTAAAGTCTTTACATTTACAGAAATAAATAATTATGTGGACACATCTGGAGCATCAGCAAACATGAAACCAGGCGACCACCAGGACCAAGCTGACTGCTGACACAGAGTTCATACTCTAACTGCTAGCTGCTCTGCTAGCTAAGTGAACTGATGTTAAAGGTCAGAGTAAAGAAATGACGTGATGCTGCTGGGAGTGACACCACAGACTAGCAGCGTTTAGTTACTCAGCATATAATGCAGTTAATCTGAAATCTCTTTTCTCTCTGAAACAAAGTGACAGCAGACTGAGTCAAAGACAGAAACCTTATTTAAACAGCAAATATTCACCGGCTTCACTTCCTGATCCAGGATTCAAAGAGGACGTTGCACTTACTCAGCTTCTTCCCATGAACGTCTTCACTCTGCAGCTCTGCTGTCTGGACCAGGTCTGTGTAGAAACAGAGACAATCTTCTGCTTCATCAGTCCTCTGTGTCTGCAGGCTGAAGTCACATTAAACACTTCACACCAGCAAAGAGTCTGAAGCTCACAGGTCAAAGGTCAGCTGCTGCACCTTGTGTGATATTGTTTGATCAATAATTAACCTGCAGCAGGTTTCTGCTCCAACTCCAACACACTGAACAACCCTGAGAACAAATCAGATGATGTGGGTGTGTCTGCAAGCTTCAATAGTATTAAACACCTCACACCAGCAATGAGTCTGAAGCTCGCAGGTTAAAGGTCAAAGGTCAGCTGCCACACTGTATTTAACATTTCAACATGTATACAACCTGACTGTGTGCGTGTGTGCAGCCATAAACAGTTTAAACATTAAACACTGAACCATAAAAAGAAGCTTAGCTGCAGCTCACAGGTCAAAAGGTCAGCTGCTACAGCCAGTTATGACTTTACATAAATCATCATGTTTTCCTCTCAGCACTTGGGCTGTTTTGACTCAGCTACACTATGGGAAATGGCCAATGGTTCCACAGCTGTTCTTGTTCACAGCATCATCCAGTTAGAGAGGAAACTGTATAATGCAATGACCCATACGGTAAAAAAATATATTTTAAAATATATTTTGAAAGATATTTCAAAATATACAAAAAATGGCCAAAAAATATATGTGTTAAAATATATTTTATATTTTGAAATATGTTTTAGCACATATATTTTTTGGCCATTTTTTGTATATTTTGTAATATATTTCAAAATATATTGTAAAATATATTTTTTACCGTATGAAATATATTTCAAAATATATTTTAAAATACAATTGAAAATTAATTAAAAATCTTTCAAAAATATATTTTACCCCTCATATATTTCAGTCGAAGAAAACACATTCACATGTAACAACTGAAAATCTTTATTTGATATCTAAAACAAACATAGCATATAAATCAAGCTAGGAACATACATTATACAACTTTATTCTCATAACATTATTAAAAATTGTAAAATAATAAAAAAAATACATATCTATATCTCTCTCTATATATATACACACACACATATATATATATACACACATATATATATATATATACACACATATACATTATGCTATACAAAATGCAACTGCAACAAACACTTATAAATAACAATACTGTGAATTAGATGTGAACTGCTATTAACACAATAAAGATGTGATTACTCAAAGATATTTACTGATCAATAACAAGCAGAGGAATACACACACACACACACATATATATCTATATATGTCTATATATATATATATATACACACAAACACATATGTGTATGTGTATGTGAACATAATACATACTTAAGATGTAACTTTTTTCTTCTCCAACAGTCTGAGTTCCCCTAGCTTTGAATTGACTGCAATCCCCAAAGCCCCTCTGGATACATTGGGGAACCTCTTCCTGACTGCCACTGTAACAAACAAAAGTCACAGTTGTAGTACTTTTATCACAGTTAAAATAAAAACATGATTTAAATTAGCTAGCTTCATTTAGGAAACAGATATTTCCGTTTATAGAGATACAGATATATTTTACACATAATTTTACCTTTTTTTTCCCCCCGATGGAAATTCTATCCAGTTCACATTACAGTAATACTAACACCCCTTTTGGTCATCTATCCTTACTCTCCAGCATTCAATCTGTTGACCTTCTTCGTCTGAGTCACACTACTTCAATGCATCATCACCTCTTTGTGCAATTTTTATTGTTGCAAAGTGAGTTACTTGTGCAGTATGCAATTTTACATACACAGTCTTCACTTACTATATATGGCTGTCATGGTTTCTTTATCAAGGGCAGTTCTTCGCTCTGCGCCGATGTCTGTTTTGCTGTGTCCTATAAAAAGCATGAACATTTGAGTGTCTGACTAGTTTTAGATTTCCAAAAATCTGATCTTTGTTCATCTAAACATTTGAAGTACAACATTATGCTTTTTGGTAAAGAAACTGGTGACAGAGAAGTAGGCTTTTTAAAATACTGTTAGCTAACCATTGGAACTAAATTTCAAAGCTGTTTACCTTTTAAATTGCTCTGGATCAAAACCTCCAGTGGGAAGGCAGCCATCAGAAGAACACGCACCATTGAAGTGGGTGTTTTGGCCTGAAGAGCAGCAGCCCACTGATGTTTAAGAATTTTTACTCCTGTAGCATGTGCTATCTCCACCTGTGGTTGCAATCACATAAAAAGAGTGTTTCAATATAAATTGTTTTTAAAAAACACATTTGAGTATGCACCTACCTAAATTCTCAGCAAAAATTACTTACATATTCAGCATCACTGGTACCCTTTAAATAAAAAAAATACATACATACGAAGTCAATAACTTAGATGATTGAGTCTTTACACTTTAATGAGAAAGATTGACATTTCTCGGTGGCACAAAGCAGAAGCAAAATACTTACTTTAGCATCACCAGATGTAGAAGCTTTGCATGAAGAGTTGGGCACCTATAAAGGATAATATTTAAAGATTAAAAAAAAAAAGACACATAGCATTGACCGCCATAAAATCACTGAATAAATATCAGAATGTGACAATGTTGCACAACTATCTAAACCTTCTTCTAAGTCATGTGACATATTTTGATGACGTAAATATATCTATACAATTCAAGTAAATAGGTACAGCATACATGTTCTGGAGAAAAAAACAACAAACAAACAAGCAAAAAGCAAAACAATATATAAGAATCCAGTAGGGTAAAAAATCTCTTCTGAAGCAATAGAGTTCATTTTGGGTGAAAAACAAAACATTTCTCTAAAATATATATACTGACACCAGCAATCAACATCCTGATTGAAATTATTTCCCTCCTAGTCAATCTACTGCTCTGTGCATGTGTCAAGCACTACGATTGTATCTATGCATATAAATTCACCATATACATCCTGCAAAAATGTCCCAAAGCGCTCACACATTCAGTCATCAACCCATTCACACACTGGTGATGGCAAGCTATATTGTAGCCACAGCCACCATGGGACGCACTGACAGAGGTGAGGCTGCCGGACACTGGCACCACCGGGCCCTCTGACCACCACCAGTAGTAGGTGAAGTGCAAGGTACACAACAACCGAGACCGGCAACCTTCCGACTACAGGTGAACTATTCGTTATGTACTAGCAATCAAGCTTATTTAACTAAGAAGCTTGAGATATTTGAATGTAAAATAAAATAAATAACAATAAAAATAACATGATATAACAACGTACATTAAGGATATCTGCATTTAAATCCACAGGCTAAAAGTAATATAGTAAATGTGTTATTAATAGTACAGGTATTTGTGCAAAATAATTTACAGTATATCTCCAAAAGTTGAATCTGTTCATCTTTACGTAGCGTTTTGTGGGAGAAACGTTTAAACACTCATCCAAGTGACTTCTTCAGTCTCAAATTTCCAGTATAGTACTTTGCATGTACAGGTAGCTGTGGTGTGAATTGTAACTGAATATCAGATGAATGTCAGAGAAATGAAATGTATTCATTTTTTGTATTTATCAATCATAAAACCTTCTGTTTTGTGACAACAATAACTACTTTTTGTTGGTCGGTATATTGCCCCATAAACAATTGCGACAAGTAATGTCATTGTCATTTTAAGACCATTTAATGCCTTTGAGTGTATAATCATAAAATAACACCATAATAATGCAAGATCTACACACTTTCAATTGACAAACAAACTACTATTTCTTAAAATATTTAGATCATGGATATTAGGTATGAAAATATTAGATACCTTAAAAAACTTGAATAAATAGTAAATTTTCTAACAAATAGAAAACAAAATGCACAAAGAGCTTTTATGGAGATTTTTCCATCTACAAATTTTTCCCTTTTTTACTGTGAAAAACATATCGTGCTGAAAAACACAATCTTATTAAGCAATGTATAACTAGTAGTACCGGTGTGAATGACGACAAACATAGCTAGTGTTTGGGAAATCTGTTATAAAACAGTTATTATTTCAATAGTTATGCTTAACATGTGACATAATATCACGTGACACAGACACTGCGTAAAAAACCACAACAACTAATACTTACTTTAGGAGAATGAGGGAGGGTAGCATCAGGTTGAGACTTTGACATCTGTAAGAGAAAAACTGATGTATTAGAAACAACTCGCTTAAAAATACATTAATGTGGCAGACTGTTCCCTGTTCCGATGCACTGTACAAGTACAATCAGAGCTATCACAACAATGGGGGCGGTGCCACGTGGCTGCAACCCTAGGTACAATGTACAAGTACATATAACTACATATTATGTGAATAAAGCAAGAATCTGTTTAGGTTACGCACACTGCTGACTGATGCTTGTTAGGTTTATATGATTGTAAACTGCACAAAAACAACAAAGCAACAAAATTAATGATAATGACAAACAAATTGATTAGATTTCACTTACGTCAGGAAGATCTGCATTCATTGTCATGGGCTGAAATAAATAAGCACAAACATTAATGCTAAACAACCAAAAGAACCTCCAGAAGGCCTTAAAATGATTAAAAAGGCAAGGAAATTTGGAACATTGTAATTAGTGATTATTAGTGAAGCATAACTGTGCTTTGTGTCTAACCTTGGTAAGTAAATGTTCTGTAGCCTGAAGGAGAGGTGGGATTTCTGTGAAAGTCAAATTAAATGTGAATAGGTTTTGATAGTCTTTGTATATAACAAGTGTAAACACACACATAACACATGCAATAGTACAGTACTTACTTTCAAGTATTTCATTTTTCAGCCTCTCGTTCTCTCTTTTTAGATTCGAGTTCTCTTCTCTCAACTGATTAATGACACGCTGTAGATGTTCAATTTTCTTTTCATTCCATAACCTTAGATCGTTTTGTTGGTCTGTTGGGTATGCCTAAAAATGAAACAAAAACTCTCTCTTTAAAAGCCACCTTAGTGATTCTGTATGAAGGAATGATCTCAGAGCAGTTGTGGCAAAATGTTGGAAAAATTTTGAATAACAAATTGTTTAACTAATAAATTCTTATTCTCAAAAAGATAAACAATAAGCACAAATGTATGTGTGTGTGTATGTATACAGTCAATTCACAATTTATTTAGACACCTTCAACTAGGGCTGTGCGATGTGTCCAAAATCACATATCCCGATATAAGACATCTATCGTCCTGATAACGACATAAATCACAAAAATTTAACATTTTATGTAAATTATGTGAATCTCGGGCAACTCGACTTGCGTGACGTGTTTCCAGCTGGGCATCGTGTACCTGGAGTCGAGTGTTTTAACCGATGCATGAAATGTTACATAAGTTGGATGTTATGTTGTTTATTACACAACGTGCTGCGGGGAAAAGTCTGTTCTAACCATACTTGCCAACCTTGAGACCTGAGAATTACAAAGACATTCAAAAGGGCTGTTGGGGGGGGGGGTTACATATATATATATATATTAGTATATATTTGTGTGTGTACCTGTGGCAAAACACTCACCTTTTTCTTAGCTGCTGGTTCGTCTACCTCTGTGGCCTCAAGGAGTTTCATAGAAGGTTTACTTTTTCTCTTAAGCACCTCTGGCTTGGGTAGTTGTTCCTCAATTTCCTTAAGTTTTGTTTGCAAGGTTTTTTCCCTTTCTGAGGAGGCAGAATAATAAAAAAAAAAGGCTAAAGTACATCATAATAAAATTGATTAAGTTACATATTTTGATTAACAAATAGCGACAATAAAGTAATATTATATTGGAGAAAAGGCACCTGCTAGCTTGATGATGGAGGCTTCATAGACCGGCCACCGCCTTTTGGCTCCTTGGCGCCTTGTCGCCACTCCACCAAATAAACATCCTTTTCCTCCAAACCGTCCAAGTATTCCTCCTCATCAAAATCCCGAATGTGTTCAGTTGGCAGAATTGAGAACTTTCCATCTTCCGACCACTTAATTAACGCGAACATTATCCGCTTGTGTCTTCCCGTCTGTATCGCGCCATTCCACTCACTGTCGGAAATTGCGCCTCAGAGGTCGGTTATATTTAAAAAAAAAAAAAAAAAAAAAAAAAAAAAACAACAAAAACTAACAAACAGATTTTTTTTGCTGTTGTTGTGTTGTTGTTTGGGAATATTTAAATATTTACTTTTACGTATTACTTTTTATTTTATCTTAATTTATAAAAAGCACAATGGCAACGCGCATGCGCATACTCTGCTCTGCGCATTAACCTACACAGATCTAGAACGAATACGCTGCATTTTTTGAATAATCTCTGGTGAGCATAGATTTCATAGAAAAAAAACATACTATATTGTTTTAAGTGTTTACCTTTTTCGATTAATCCTGTGACGTACAAAGACTGACGTTTTAGGACTTTACGTTTAAGTTTTTAAAGTTTTTCTTAAGGTGTGCATTGCGCGTGCAGACCCTCTCGGAAGCAAACGCTGCAATTTTGCGAACTCCTGGAAAACTGCTCGGTAAGCATATATTTCACAGTAACATGCTACATTTATTTTATATGTTGCAGTTTCTGTTTTACAATCCTCGATGTTTTCTTCAATGTAATTTTAATTTCATCAATAGGTCACATGTGAGTCAAAATGAGCGAGCCTCCTGAAAGTATTTCGTATAAACGTTATCTAACTGATCCTGAAGAGGAAATTCCTTCAAGAACCAAACGGAGATGGGCACAAAAAGAAAGGTGTGTTGGTAATGTAATATCCTCACTCTTTAACATTAACGAATGCCATAGGGCCGCACAATCAATTAATCTAGTGGCAATCACTAAGGATGACACAATTATGTAATCGTTCAAAGTGGCAAATAATCGTCCACTGCATGCTTAAGACGTTTGTTTGTTTTCTATCAAGAATAAACAAAGCCAATGTGTAATAGATATTTGGGGTTTAATACTCCAGAATAGCATTGAAGGATTTACAGTTAGTGTTTTCAGCTTATGTTCTTGTAAAATAGGACATGCAGTTGCTTAAAACAACATAATTCTAAGTAATTTTTATATAATGTCATTAATAACCACAATGAAAATATTAAGGAAAAAATGACAATCTTTATAAATTACCATAGCATAAGGTACGATAAATGTACTCTGGCTCCCAAATGAATGATCTGGAGTTTTAAACAGCGAGGCTATGTCTAATCTGCTTATTACTGATCAATAAACATCTTTATAAGTGATCACATCTTTATCGTTTTAATAGCAGTTCACTTAGAGTTCAAATATAGCAATAAGCAATTTAGATTTTCTTTCTTGTATATTTTCTTTTTCAGAATTAAGGTTGCAGAAGAAGAACTTCAGAATGTTATCAAGGAATGTGAAAAGGTATGCCTTATGATATAATTGGTGGTTCAATTTGCATTTTTGTAAATTCATATATATATAAGTTGTTCTAAACCTTTATGAATTTCCTTTTAACATAAAATAATGTTGATAATCAAACAGTTGCTGGTCCATCTTGACATAGTATGGACATAGTATAAAATAACAATACTATGGAAGTCAGTAGGGACAAGAAACTGGTTACCAGCATTCTTGAAAATATCTTCTTTTGTGTTCAACAGAACAAAGAAACAGGTTTAGAACAACTTGAGGGCAGTGTTGGGCAAGTTACTTGAAAAAAGTAATCAGTTACTAATTACTGATTACTTCCCCCAAAAAGTAATCCCGTTACTTTACTGATTACTTATTTTCAAAAGTAATTAATTACTTAGTTACTTAGTTACTTTTTAAAAACACGATTTACAACCTGAATAGGTGATAAAGCGATAGATCTTTCAGCCCAATTCTACTTTTTCTGCATAATCCATCATACAAAATGTAATCAAATGGAAAAGTCTCTTTTTAAAACTTGTTTTATTAGTTTTAATCTTTTAACTTTATCCATCAAGCAAAAATTAAATTATATGCAACATTCTCTGACTGGAAGAAATTTGTTTAACATTTAAACCTATTTTCTGCACATTCCAGCACATAAAATAAAATATTTTTTGTGTTTACACTCAGTCTTTCAAATAGATGCAAGTAAAACACAGCAGAAAATAAATAAAATCAAAGACTAGCGGTCCTGTTGCTCTATTTTCACCTGTAAAGCAGGACTGGGGTAGGCGGAGGTTTACCGTGGTGCAGGTGTGCCGCAGCGGTCAGTGGAAGAATCCGCGAGTTTCTCTGTGAGTTTCACATTACGTCATAGTACACTCGGTGCTTGCTTGGAAGTTTAGGGGTTTTTTCGCTGTAAAAGAAGTTTTCTTCCACGCTGGGACACTAATGTTTTTGTCACTTTTATGGAATCAAACTCAAAATAAGGTCAGTACTTCCACGCTGTAAACGCTGCACGCTACACTCTGTCCCGCACTCGATATATTATGATCTGCAGACAGCTGTTGTCACGAACGTCGCACTCGCTTACGTCACTGTCATGAGACGTTCTCGCAAAAAATCACGGTTTTAGTAACGCAGTAACGCAGCGCGTTCCTACGTGAAAGTAACGGTAATCTAATTACCGTTTTGCAATAGTAATCCCTTACATTACTCGTTACTTGAAAAAAGTAATCCGATTACAGTAACGCGTTACAAGTAACGCGTTACTGCCCATCTCTGCTTGAGGGTGATGATTACCAAAATAAAGTTTTATTCCTTTTTCCTTTTTATCTTATCATCCATTTTATCATATCCCTTAGCATTTAATTACTTCAGTTATACCAAATAATAAATGACTGATTAATATTACTATTAATAAATGATCTTATTGGTCTCTTTTTAAGGTTAGTATTGGAATACAAACATTTTGGGTTGTTTGTAATAAAAACACTTTTAATGCATAAATCTAAATTGGATTTATCATGAATATTGGACTATAGATTTGTTGAAATAAGTACACCATAGTTAGTTGAATTTTCAAGTCAAGAAATGAAATCAAAAAGATCATTAAATTTCTAGACATTATTTTTTAAAGAATATTCATGAATTAGTGCATTGATAGAAAAAAATAAAACAAGTAATCATTGTTCTAATTATTATTTTTACAGTAATTTCTACTTTCTACTGCAATCATATATTCTTACAGAATTTATCATGAAAGAAAGCACTAAGCATTCATTTTGAGAGTTAATCTTGGACAGCCAAAGCCCACTTAAATTTTGGCAAGACTGAATGGACATGTCAAATAGTGCACAATTAGTGAATAAGACCAATTTCAAATGTCTGCTGTAATGTTAAAAAAAGAGATGCATAAATACAGTATATATATATTGGTGAGATATAATGTCTATATCTCACCAATATAGACATAAATGCGTCTATGAGTCCACTAGGCTGATGCTCTTACACTGAAGATTTGTAATGTGATGTTTACAGGACCCATAATTCTCACTCTCTCTCTCTTTTTCAAGGAAATCCCAGACACCCTTCCAGAAGACAGAACTCTGCCGATGACTAATGATGAAGAGTGCACTGCAGGTCCTGTTCAGATAGAGGTCCCAGTGGATTCAGGTCAAACTAAAGAGCAAAATCAACTACTACTTCTGGCACTTAAGCTCAAACACAGTTTGACCAATGACTGTCTTGAAGATATCATGAAAATCCTTAATCTTGTTGGTGGCAGTGATTCAGCATGCAGGACAAAATATTCATTTTACAAAGCTTTTGATGATACAAAAGACATCATGAAAATCTGTTATGTGTGTGAGCAGTGTAGTAATATAATGTCAGCTGAGCTGGACCAAGTTCATTGTGTTCAATGCAACATCACCTATGACAAAGCAAGTAGGTTTACCAATAACTTTTTCAGATACCTCTCCTTGGAAGATCAAATCAAAAATCTCTTGAGAATGCCAGGAATTACAGATGAATTAACAGGAAGGCAAACAGAAACATCTACTTCTCTCAGTGACATTTGTGATGGTTTTTTGTATCAGAAAGCTTTAAGTGGTTCAGAAACGGCCCTTCAAACCCTCAGCTTAACATTTAGCTGTGATGGTGTCCCAGTTTTAAAAAGTCCCTTGTAGTATTTGGCCCCTTTATGCACCATTAATGAATTGCCATTGAAAACAAGACAGGATAATGTACTCCTTTGTGGACTATGGTTCGGGGATGAGAAGCCTCACATGAGAAGTTTCTTAAAACCTTTCATTGATGAGTGTGTGGACCTACAGGACAGTGGTTTCACATGGGAAAATGACAAAGGCGTTTCTGTCAATACAAAAGTAATCCCTCTAATTCTAATGAGTGACTCAGTTGCCAGACCTCTGATCCAGAATTTTAAACAGTTTAATGGTGAATATGGATGCTCCTACTGCCTTCATGAAGGAAAGGTAGTTGAAAAAGGCAGAGGATTCACTCGTGTATATCCTTTTCAGAAGGACATTCAACTCCACAATCAGGAACAAACTAATGAATTTGTAGAAGCTGCGCTACAGTCTGGTAAAGCTGTTATGGGTGTTAAAGGGCCAAGTATGTTGTGTAGACTTCCCAGTTTTGATATTATCGAAGGGTCTGTCCCAGACTATATGCATTCAGTACTTCTGGGTGTTGCAAGAAGTGTAACAGGGCTGTGGTTAAACAGTGAAAACCATGAAAAGCACTGGTATATAGGTAGGTCTACAAAACTGTTAGATGAAATGCTTTTAAAGATTAAACCGCCATGTAATGTACCTCGTGTGCCAAGGTCTGTCACATTGAGGAAATTTTGGAAAGCCCATGAGTGGTATATGTGGCTCTTTTATTATAGCTTACCTGTACTAAAAGGTGTATTGCCAGAACCACTACTGAATCACTGGTCTAAACTAGTCAAGGGAGTATCCCTTCTGTTGGGCGAAAATATAACCAGAGAGCAGATTACTGAGTCTGAGGCACTTCTAACAGATTTTGTGAAAGACATGGAGGTATTCTATGGGGAAGCTAATCTGTCTTATAATGTCCATCTTTGCCTCCATTTACCAAGAAGTGTAGTTAACTGGGGGCCTTTGTGGGCTCATTCCGCCTTTGTGTTTGAGTCTTACAATGCTAAACTACTAGACATGATCAAAAGCACTCAAGGGGTTGCGCTACAGATTGTAAAAATGTTCTGGCTACAGAAGGCCTTACCATTTTATGGCCAGACTTTACTGAAAGATGCCTCAAATGAATGCAAGGAGATATTTGAATCTCTAACAAGACCTAAACAGTTAAAACATGTAACTCGCACACATGGTATCACTGCACTTAATCATCCTAAAGTGCGATTAATTAGGAGGGATGACTATATGGCACTGAGTCGTTTTGGGGTACAAAGGAGCAGAGTACAGTACTTTCAACGAATCATTACAAATGGCGAGGTGTTTCACTCAGAAGATTACAGTTGTGTACTCAAACGTAATTCATTCACTGTTATGTTGAATGATGATGATCAAAATTTCTTTAACATTAAACGATTTGTATTATGTCAAAATGAAAGTGGAGAGACGTGTTATGCCATTGGAAGATTCTATGAACGAGCAAAGCATAGTCTCTGTGCCTCAAATCCAAGTTATTTTGAACCAGTATCAAAACATCTTGGGCATCTGACAGGTATTCTTGCTGCAGAGATCAAATGCAAATGTCTGATCATTCACACTGAAAAACTAAAAGTTGATTACATTTTTAGAAGCATTAATCAGTGTGAATTCCTTAAATAAGGTTAAACATGAGAAAACATGATTTTTTTCAGTGCCATGTGGTATTTTTCTGAAGTGATTTTGAACCAGTTCATTAAAAAAAAACATACATAATTAAACATTAAATGGTAAAACATCAGATATACATTACATTAAGTCATTAAGTGCTATATATTGCATCATTAAAGGAACACTCCCTCAGAGTTAATGCGTTGAGTCTGACCATTTTGGAATCCATACAGTTGATTTGTATGGTGATAACACTTTTAACATAGCTTAGCATACATCATTGAATCCGAAGGGACCGTGAGCATTGCATTGAAAAATGACCAAAGACTTAATGGTAAATCACAGCAAAAAATCCTGGCACAACTTCACCTGCTTCCAAGGTGCATGGAGAAGATGAAAGAATTAAAAAAGCAGGAACTCCAGCAACACTTGAGAAACGAAGAACAGGTTTAATAATTGACCAACGCGTTTCGGCTTGTGGCCTTCATCAGACACACACTGGTCAAAGACTTAATGGTCAAACTCAGTTTTTTTTTATTTCGGGGGGAGATCGAGAATGAGCTTATTTCCAAAAAAAGTGGACTGTTTCTTTAAGTACTATATTGTATATAATGTCAAAAACTAAAGTGTACATAGCAGTTGTTGTGTTTTGTGTACTGTATCACTGATAAATAATTTCAAAGTCAAGTGAATGCTAATATTGTGTGAAATACTGTAAGCAAATGAATAAATAACCTAATTCTTGCTAGACCTTTGACTCTGTTTTGTTTGAATCCAACTGTTTTTGTAGATGTGATTAAATGCAGATGTTGTTACTTTTATTATTGTTATTATTATTGCACTAAATACATTTTAAATAAGGGATACTTTGATATACATTCTACTGTAAGGTTGGAAATGTATTTTCTTGAACGCAAATATATTTTGAAATGTATTTTGGTTTGAAAGAAATATATTTTCAATTTCAAAAATATATTTTTTGGAGCATCACAAATACAAAATATATTTACCATATATTTTAAATATATTTTGGCCGGGAAAAATGTATTTTTTTACTGTATGATGATGTTCCAGCGTCATGCTGCAGTTGTTGCTCCTCCTCCACATGCTTACCTGCCACAGTTTAACTCCGCCTCTCAGACAGTCATGTCACCTGATCTTCATGTTTTGTTGTACGATGATGTCATCTTGACGTTGACGAGGAGGAAAACTAGTTTTGTCCTGCAGATGGCGATCTTGCACCGTGTTCAGAGCGCCGACACTTTGATGATGCTGCTCTACTCAGCTTCCTTTTAGCCTGGGTTGGACTCTATATGAGCAGCTTCCACTCTGGTTTTCACTGTTAAATACACTTGTTTGATTTCATGTGTAAAAGTTGGAAAATAAATATTAAATTATTTGTTGGTACATTTGTTTGAGGGTCAAATATTTTGCTTCATTTGAGGAATGAACTGTTAAGGTGGAGAAATGAATCAG
The DNA here is from genome assembly GCF_013358895.1 of Oreochromis aureus. NCBI lineage: Eukaryota > Metazoa > Chordata > Actinopteri > Cichliformes > Cichlidae > Oreochromis > Oreochromis aureus. The sequence continues at coordinate 3,888,248 of NC_052944.1, forward strand.
GTTAAAATAGTGGTACTTTAAATCAGTGCAGATGTATAATGTAATTTAAATGTTTGTATGGTTGTAGTGGGCTTGTAATGTAAATGTGTCTGATTAAATGTGACATTAATGGTGACGCTGCATAAACCTGATCAAACAGTTCTATTAGTGGGTCTGTGTGATCAGCATCAGTGGGTTAAGGTGAGGCCTTGACTAGCAGAACGTCATGTTGGTGTATGACAACACATGAGCCAACATCAGACTCCGAGCGCTACGATGCTAAAGATCAGAAGATCCAGTGTGACATCATCGTTACCTGGCAACAGGAGCCCTCATCTGACTTTATTGGAGGATATTTACACCAGCAACACTGTTTAGTTTGATATGACGGATTAACAACATGCTGTGATATCCAGTTCATCTGTAATAGATACTGGATCTAATCAGTCAGCAGATATTTGATCGCCTTATTTATAACTATACTAGAAACAAACACAACTGTGTTGGTGATTGATGCAAACTTGCAGATCAGCCTTTTAAGGTTTTGTAGTATTGAGGACAAAGAGGTTGTGTTAGGGCTGAAAAGCCCGACTTGTTCTCCTCTGCAGGTCATCAAATGCACCACAGAAGTTTGTATTTGCACAGCCTGTATATGTTTGATGGCTTTATTATTCTCTGTTCAAAGACAATAAATGTGGAAAATGTCTCATGTAGTATCAGCTTCATTAAAATGACTGCAAACATTTAGAGAACATGTGCTGCTGTTTGTCCTACATTTCAACACTGAGTTAACCCTGAAAACGTGATGGCAGGTGGCAGATTGGAGTTCACATGAAATATCGGCTGTATGAAGACTGGAAAATATAGATGATACAAATATGCAGCCAAACATTTGTGGACATGGATAAACTCTCTGATCCAAAAAGCAGGAAGTGACACAGCTAGAAAATGAAAGTGTGTAACAGCTGAAGTCAAATGTAATGCAGAGTTGAATCTGCACTTGGATCCATGTGTGAAAGGTCCACATGTAGGGATCACATGAGTCCTGATGTTTGTCAGTGCAGCTTGATAACTCCATCTACTGTGGGCTACATATACTGGGCTGGTAGCTCCATAGTGTTGCAAAGAAACTATTCAGTGTGCATATTTTAAAATCAGAGGCTCTTCTAACACAGGAGCCATGTTGAGTTTAGATCACAGCGACCACCAGCAGTCTGAAATGGAATGAAGCCCATTGACAGCCAGCAGGTCTGAACAGGAATGGAACGTATCCATGGATAATGCACCACTTTATTTGAAATCTACAAAGGATTCATGAAGTTTCATCCAACAAGAACATGTTTGCCTTCCACAGTGTGCTGTTAGACACCACTGTACCTCTGCCATTTCAAAAAGAGCAGCTTGGGAACATTTTGGCTCCAAACACTTTGTGTTTAAGTTCCTAATCTTTGTTTTCTTTGTGAACAACATCTGGAGCTTTTTGACTCATAGAAACATCATTTTGTTCTTTAGATGACAGCAGATTGGGACTGAATAATCAATCACTATCAAACCAATAAAGACAAAAATGCTGATTTTACAGGAACTTTGTTGGAGAAGCTGTAAAGACATGAAACTGATGGAGATCCCAAACCAGTTGATAGTGCTGATTATTCCAAATAAAGCTGTTTTCCATTTGAGATGAAATGACTTTCTGTCCTGATATATAATAAAGATGTGAGTTGTTTTTGAGCCCCTGTATTAAAAGTAGATCCAGTTTAAAGTCAGCTTGAGTTTGATGTCTTTATGTCAAAGCTGCTCATGATGTTGAGCTGCTGATGGAATAAAAACAGTGAAAAATCTGCCTCAATATAAAAGCATGTAGTCCAGACTTACATGTAGCCTGTTGTTAGCTGAGGTCCACACACAGTGTTTGACAGTGTAAACTGTGTGAAAGGGCTGCTGGTGGAGCTCACTAGGATGAGCAGGTGACCATGTGCCACGAGGTGGAGAGCAGCTGGCCTGGCTTTGATTCTGACCACGCCCCTTTCTCTCTCCCTCTGCTTTGCTGTCACTTATCTTCACTGCTCTGTCCAATAAAGCTGAAAAAGGCCCCAAATCAAAGAAATCTGCTGCAGCCTCTGAAATGTCTTCTGTTTCCTTCCAGAGGCTGACGGCTTTTTCACCGTCAGCCCATCAGACAGTCCAGTAGCATTTATGATGATGTCATGATGTTGAAGAGACTGCTATGGTGGCCTCCCATGACCCCAGCCTCATCTACACTGAGATGCAGACATTTGAAAACATTCAGCAGACAACTGAATAATAGTCCAACACAACAGTCTGTGTACAGACACACACTGAACTTTCATAGAGTCAAAGGAGTCAATCAAACACAGCTAGTTGAGTCATTTCTTGTGTGAGTCTAAAGTGAATCTAGTATTTGAAAGTCCACTTCCTGTATTTGTTGTTGAAGACTTCTTCAGCTTCTTCTCAAGGACATCAGCTGCTTGTTTGGCAGCAGAGGCAGTTAAGAAGCTTCCTGAAAAACACTGAACAGTGAGTTCACTGTGGCATATGACAAATTCAGCTTTCTATGTGCAAATGTGTCTGTGTCAACCTTTCAAATGCTGTTGAATCCAAAACATCAGCGGCTCCTTGGCTGCTCACTTCATGCACTTCTGTCTTTGTGACAGTCCAATGACATCACAGCTGTTTCCACCCCAGTGTCTCAGGACTGGACACCTTTAAACATGTGGAGGATCAAACAGCCGTCCAGCTAAACATACATGAAACTATCAAAGCTGACGATCATCCCAATAACATCTAATGGTACATATATATAGACACAGGACTACAAGGAAATGGCTCTCAGCATCTGGCTGTGGGAACAAATGATCCCTGTTTGTCTTCAAATTGTGTGCATGTTTTAGACGTGTGTCACATGTAGAAACACAAAAATCCCACAATGACACAAAGATGTGTTTGACACAACTGTGCAGCTGTAAGTTGTTTCTAATGATTCATTGAAGCTCTTCTAACATTCTGGAGACAATCAGTCCATGAATCTGTTCAACACCACAACAATTTGACTTCAATGTGAACGTTTGCCATTAAATAACCTTCTTCATCCAGCTGACAGCATCCTTCATTCTATGATATGAACAGTTCCTCCTGTTGATGACAAACCTCTGACATGATCTGCTTGAGGAGCTTTTTCATGTGAAGCTCTCTGAGCTCAGGGCTAAGTTGCTGTGTTTCATCTTTAAGAGCTGCTGCCTCCTCGCCGGACTTGTTCTTCTCTTCTTCTCCTAATGACACCATTTCTGCTTCAGCTCTTCCACTGGGCCTAAAACAGATGAAGAGTAGATCTACTGCTGTTCACAGTTTGTGTCAATATGGAGAAATATGAAAAGACAACCAAAGACAAACACAGCACATACAGAGAAATGTAGACAGAATGTGCAGCCAGTGCAGTAAATGGTCTCAATATCAGCTCTTTAGAAAATGATCCTGATGAACATGAAACTAACATCCAATGAGAAACACAGCTTCCTTGTTTCATGTCCAATAACAATAAATGAAGAGCTAATAAAGAGCTATTCTATTGTAAAATGCTGAGATGATTATCACACAGAACCCAGCGGCTCATCAAAAGCCTGCATTGAAAATCTATATTAACTCTTTAAGACCTACCATAGAACCAAGTCTGCCAGAGTTATCTTCATATTTTCACATGCTGTAGTGCCATTTCTGGGAGCATTTCAAGTTGCTATACATCAATATAACCGTTATAACCCAAATTTTGATAATATGTATCCATTAAGTCTATAATAACTACATAAATTGCAAAAAAGTGCAATAAACTACAAAAAATTGAAAATCGTTTTTTTTTTTAAACATATATTTCTAGTTAGAGAAATTTAAGAGGTTAATTCCTCAAAACTGTAAATACAAAAAAGTTGCACAAAATAGTTTCTAACAACAGGAAATTTAATTTGAGTGTCTTCATAGTTTTATTTTTGAGATGCACCAATTTTTATATCCTGTTGGAAAAATGAAAATAAATATTTATAATGCAAATTTGCAAAAAAACAGCATGTGCATCAAAATCAACTATTTCCAGCAGTGCAATTTGAGTCCTAAGCATCCCAGAAACTATTCAGAAAAGTATAAAGTCAAACATGATCTTCAACAGGCACACTTCTATTATTCATGATCACAAACACAAAGAACTTGTGCAGCCCTGATATCAGCCCTAATATATGAGTGTGTTTGAAACAGCATCAACATGACAGCTGTAAGAAATCTTCTCTCAGCCTTGTTTGGCAGAAGATCCCTGCAACAAAGATTGTAGCTGAAAGATGACGTGTGTAAAGTTTGTCTTTGGGAGGGTTGAGGCTGTTTTTAGACCTTTGATAGTTTCCAATCCAGTTCTGAAAGACAGAAATAAAAACAACATCATTAAGATCAGATCATGGAGCTGTTTCCTGCCTTGTTGCTATCTGCAGATTACAAGACTTTACTATAATAAAGATGCTAACATGTATCTGTAGGAACAACATCATTGAATCTATAACAACTGGAGCCAAACCAGTGGCTCTGCTGGGATCACTGGTGAGCCAACACTTCCTTGTTGGATGCAGATTTCAGGGCTTCCTTTTGCTCCTCCGTTATAACTGTTCTCTCTTCTCAACACATGACGATGTTGAGACAACGCCGGTCTCTGCGATTCTTTTGGTCATGGTAGAGATTACTCTGAGATGTTTCCAAGTATCAAGGTATCACTTTATTTCCCAATCCCAATACAAATGCGCATTTGGAGATCAACACTACATCCTATGCAGTCCTATTCTAAAGTTGATCTGAAGAGTTTTACACAGCAGCTACAGTTATAGTCTCTGGTCTCCTCCCCCTACATTAAACCCCCACAGTGGAAAAACACTGGTACAGTGGCCAGGTATGCTGACACCCTGACCCCATCTCCTTTTAAGGAAATGTCCATTCACCATTGTCTGCCCCTCACCCTCAGTAACTCTTGCTACTGTCCTGGGGGTTAGATGTCCCACTGCCCTGCACCCCAGTTCTTTGTTCCCCCCTTCCAGGGCTATTTTTATTTTGTATTCCTATTCTATCAACAACAAAATCCTACTATGACACCCACTAATAAATTACATCCCCTATGACCTCAATACCTAATAAACAATTTATTATTTCTACAACGACAAAAAGGAATCAGCAGTGACGAAGATGATGCTGAAGAGAAGCACACATTTCACACATATAACAGACCAGTCCAGTTACACACACCTCTGCTTGACATTAGGCCTCAAACAAAGACACAAAACACTAACTTGACTCTAAATAGAAGAAACTCGCAGCTTTTTCTGGTATATCCTTATTTATATTTGACACACATTGTTAAAGTGAATTGTTTAATGTTGTCATTTTTATGCTTACTGTCTCTACATTGTTTCAAACTGTGTGATCAAAGACATTCCTTTGTCTCTGACCACCTCACAGCTACTCTGGTGCTGGGGGAGGTTTTATTGTAAGCACATCCTCTCTGAAAGATCTGTTTCTTGTGTGGTAACTTCCTGCTTTTATGACCTTGTTGGTGAGCAGGAGATCACACACACACACACACACACACACACATACACACACACACGCACACATGCACACACACACACACTCTCTCTCTCTCTCTCTCTCTCTCTCTCTCTCTCTCTGGCACATGCATACACAAGCATACAGGTGCTTTCACATACACACACATCGTGCCTTGTCTTTGTAACCGAAGGGGGGTTTACGGTGGGAGGTGTCAGTTTGTCAATAAAAGGCTACGAGGAGGGCCGCTCTTTGAAGGAGTTGGGCTGGAGACAGGTGAGGAGCGTTAAGCTCCACGAGCAGCCTTCCCTCTCTAGCGAGTAAAAGACCGGTTGAAGATGTTCCGTCTTGTTTTTGTCCTTCATGAGAATAAGTTTCTAAACTAGCGGAGCCTGCGGAAACACAGACTCAACATTTATTTGGTCCTTCCGAGCCGGAACCCAACACATTGCATCCACCGAGAGGGAGGGAGATGATGCCGCCGAAGTCTGCTAGCAGCGAGACGTCTGTGACGCCTGATGAAAGACCTGGTGCTTAACTTTGTCGCCAGGCCGGCGAGTTTGCGTCTGAACTCCCCTCGGGTTGGATGGCAATCCAGAGACTTTCCCGTGAGCGAAACAACACGAACAGAGTACAGAAGGCCTTAGAGAGCGGCTACGTGACCGTGCGTTAAAATGCAGGTACATGAGTGCACAAGCTGTGCGTGTAGACACAAGCTACCTGGTTTCTCCACCCATTTTTCTTTATGTTTTTTAAGGAGGGTTTAAAAGTTTTTTCCCCGCCTCTGAGGGCGTTTAGTGTTGGTTTCTTCCCCAAAAGGAGGTCAGAGCTCTTGTTGGTGCCTATTTTGTGTGTGTGGGCCAGACGTGGTCTGTGTGAGTCTGATTGTTGTTTTGTATGTAGTCACTTTTAAGCTGATGAGCAAGCTACACATTTTCAGAGCAGGAGCTGCTTGAACGCATCAGAGGGAGGGAAACAGAGCGATGATAACTCGAGCATGCAGCTATCCGTGAGTTCAGTTTCTTCCTCACACCTCAGATGAGCAACAGCTTTTCTGCATCCTGATTCATGTGTGTGAGACTTTTGTAACATCAGCATCATGTTTTTGTTCTGGCAAAAAGCAGGTGATTGTGTCTGACGTCACTGTGTGTGTGAGTTACAGAGAGGTGTGAAAGTATGTGTGTGTGAAGTGGTCTCGAACTGGGGCAGAGATGATTCTGCAGGTCACCTTCTACCCCAGTGGACACAAAAGAAATAAAATAGTTGTGTTGTTGATGAAAAAAACAATGATAACATGAAGAGTGTTTCTCAGCCTGAAACGGCTACAATCTCACTTTCTGTTTGTAAGAAAGGACAGTTCAAAAAGAAAAAAAGGGAGAGAGAGATGTGTGTTGTTTAAGCAGTGATGAGAATAATGAAAATGTCTTAGTTTGTCACTTCAGGTGAAAAGCAGACCTGGATCAATTTTCCACGAGCAGCAGTTGAAAGAAAATTATAGGTTAACATCATTAGGAAACACTCAGGCCGAGTTTTGGCTGAATTGTGTTTACAGCTTAACTCCTATGTGTTCCTCACCCTGTAAAAACAAGCTCCAAGGAAGCTAACCTCTCCTTGAAGATAAGGAGTGCAGTTCCAGAAGCACAGGCATGAACATCAACAGTTGACAGCAGGCCAAGAGACAACAGCAGAGTCCTGAGAGAGGTCCAGCAGCAGTGTGTGCAAACGGCATCAGAGGGAAAGAAAACCCATCATCATGGATGGATGGATGGATGGAGATGCGTTTCCAGCAAGCTGCAACTTCACTGTGTGTGAAGATGACTTTTGAGGAGACTGAGTGACATTTGCCACGTTTGGAGTGGAATGACAAGATGAGACAGTGAGGATGACCCAGGACAAAGCTGAAGAAAACTGATTGCCATTGGACTGCAAAGTGGGAGAGGAGAACAGAGTGGAGGGAGCTGTAGTATCAGGTAAATGTTAAGAGGTAGGAACGTTTCGGCTGGGTTGTTGTTGTGGGGGGGATGAAAAATAATAAAGGACACTCATTGGAGTAATGGCGCGTCTCGTGTGTCTGTGAGTTATGCCTCCAGTCAAATAACATCCAAAACCTCAAATAACGGAACATGGTGTCAGAAGACAACTGGAAACGTTAGTTGGGCATAAGTGGAAGGTTTCGGCGTCGGTGCCAGGTTAAAGGTCAGCCACAGAGGAGCTGCGCGAACAGAGACGTGACGTCATGAGTCAGTTTCAAGTCACCCCGCCGGAGAAGTTCACTTTTAGGTCCGACGACTGGACCAAATGGATAAAGCGTTTTGACAGATTTCGCATCGCGTCTGGATTGGAGACGCAAGCGGATTTAAAATCATCAGTGAACGCCCTCATCTACACTATGGGCGAGGAGGCAGAGGACATATTGGTATCCCTGCACCTGACTCCCGAAGAGGCGGCGATTATGAGACCGTTAAAAGGAGGTTGGATGCTCACTTCAGAGCCCGCAGAAACATCATATTTGAGCGAGCGGTTTAACCAGCGCCAACAAGAGACGGGTGAGTCAGTCGACAGCTTCCATACTGCACTGCATTGTCTGGCAGAACATTGTGGATACGGGACTTTGCATGACGAAATGGTGCGAGACAGATTTGTCGTGGTCTGAAAGACAAACGATTGTCAGAACAGCTACAAATGGATCCAGAACTAACGCTAGAGAAAGCGCTTAACAGAGCCCGACAAAGTGAGCTTGTAAAGAAGCAACAAGAGATGCTAAACACTAACTTTAAAATGGATATTACCAACTCACAACTGAACCGAACGCGTCCATGCTAAACGGCAAGAAGGGGCACGTCCCAAGCAGCTGACACCGCTACATAAACAAACCACTGCCAAAACACAGAAAGAAAAAAAGACACAATGCAGAAGATGTGGAGACATAAAAGGTCACAATCTTCAACAATGCCCCGCGAGAGAAGCTGCATGTAATTACTGTAAGAAAAAAGGACATTTTGCCAGGATGTGCAGAAACAAAAAACTGTGTGAGATCAATGCTGCAACAGTTTCAGAGAACAGCGATACTGATGATGAGGTCGCTTTCTTGGGTTCCCTCTCTGCAGAAACCAAAGAGAGTCCATGGGTAACAGAGATAAATGTGGACAAATGCAACACACTCTTTAAAATCGACACGGAGCAGATGTCACAGCAGTCCCAGAGACTTTCTACACACAGCATCAGTTGGGGAGATTGGATAAGCCCAAGAGGGTTCTGCAGGGCCCAGGAGGAACACGTCTGAAGGTAAAGGCATGTTCACAGCCACTCTCAGCAAGAACAACCATAAAACCAAAGAAGACATTTATGTCGTACAGGGTTTATGCACACCACTGCTGAGTGGGCATGCTGCAGTGGCACTACAGCTGGTTGCCAGAGTGAATCATATTAGCTTAGACTCTATTGATGCTGTCAAACAAGAATTCCCCAAGCTTTTCAGCGGCTTAGGCAAAATGGAAGGGGAGTACAATATTGTTCTGAAACCAGGGGCACAGCCGTTTTCCCTCTCGACCCCTAGGCGAATCTCTCTTCCACTCTTACCTAAGGTTAAAGAAGAGCTGAACCGGATGGAGCAGCAGGGTGTCATTTCCAAGGTGGAGGAGCCCACTGATTGGTGCGCGCCTATGGTGGTGGTTCCTAAGCGCACAGGCAAGGTGAGAATTTGCAGCGATCTCACTGAACTAAACAAATATGTCATGAGAGAAAACATCCACTCCTTCAGTCGAACACACTCTAGGACAGCTTGCAGGAGCAAAAGTGTTTCAAAGCTGGATGCCAATGCAGGATTTTGGCAGATTCCCTTATCCAGGGACTCTTCTTTGCTCACGACCTTTATTACACCCTTTGGTCGGTATTGTTATAACCGTCTGTGCTTTGGAATCTCATCAGCCCCAGAACACTTCCAGAAACGGATGGCACGCATTCTTGAGGGCTTAGAAGGAGTCCTCTGCCAGATGGATGATGTGCTCATCTGGGGACGTCACAGGCAGAGCATGATGAGAGACTGCGAAAAGCACTGGTTCGACTGCAGGAGGCTGGAGTAACATTGAACGACAAGTGTGAGTTCTCCAAGAACAGGATAAAGTTCCTGGGGCAGGTCATTGAGGCATCGGGGGTCAGCGCAGATCCTGACAAGGTGCATGCCGTGAGTTCCATGGATGAGCCCAGCAACATAAGTGAGGTGAGACGCTTCCTGGGCATGGTGAATCACCTAGGAAAGTTTCTTCCTCACCTGGCGGAAAAAACGCGCCCCCTAAGAGATCTGCTGAAGAAGTCCAACCTGTGGTCATGGGGGCCACAGCAGCAGCAGGCTTTTGACGGCATCAAAAAAGAACTGACAACACCCCCAGGGCTTGCTCTGTATGATCCAAATGCTGACACGTGCGTATCAGCTGACTCATCTTCGTATGGCTTGGGGGCAGTGCTTCTCCAGCGGCACGCTGATTTAGGGTGGAAACCAGTAGCATACGCTTCAAGAGCTCTCACCGCGACAGAGCAGCGATATGCTCAAATTGAGAAAGAGGCCCTCGCTTCAACATGGGCCTGTGAGAGGTTTGCAGAGTTCTTAATTGGGAAAACATTCCACATTGAAACTGACCACAAACCTCTGGTCTCGTTGCTTGGCTCCAAGGGCCTGGATGAGCTTCCACCTCGTATACAACGTCTACGCATGCGATTGATGAGGTTCTCTTATACCATATCTCATGTTCCTGGTAGAGACATTGCAACAGCAGATGTACTGTCCAGAGCTCCTGTAGGTGGCACAACTGAGGGTTTGCCGGAGGAAGAAATCAACTTGTATGTGGAGTCCATCATAGCAAGTCTGCCAGCCACAGAGCCACGACTCAGAGAAATCCAGACACATCAGGACAATGACAGCATTCTAAGCCAGCTGAAGAAGTTCTGTGTGGAAGGATGGCCAGATAAGTATTCCATTGAAAGGGTTTTCCAGCCTTATCTGCCATTTTCAGGTGACCTCACAGTCCACAATGGTTTGCTTCTTTATGGGAGCAGAATAGTGATTCCCACATCACTCAGAGCAGACATTCTGTCTAAACTACATGAGGGACACCTAGGAATAACAAAATGCAGAGAGAGAGCTAAACAATCTGTTTGGTGGCCAGGCCTGAGCAGTGACCTGATAAAAGTGATTGAGACCTGTGACACTTGCTGCCGTGAGCGGACTAACCACAAAGAAACCATGCTACCTACAGAGTTCCCACAAAGACCGTGGGCCATGGTTGGAACTGATCTGTTCCAGACAGAGAATAAACAGTACCTGGTCATTGTGGATTACTTTTCCAGATTCTTCGAAGTTGCCAAACTGACATCTACAACATCAGAGGCAGTGATCGAGCACTGTAAATCAATCTTTGCACGTCATGGCATACCAGAGCAGGTTCGCTCTGATAATGGACCTCAGTTTTCGTCTGATTCCTTTAAAAGATTTGCACAAGAATGGGGTTTTAGCCATGAGACATCCAGTCCCCACTTCCCTCAGAGCAACGGGGAGGCCGAGAGGGCAGTCAGGACCATCAAAGTCTTCTTAAAAAGTCTGGCGATCCCTATCTCGCCTTTATGGCATACCGGGCCACTCCATTGGCAAATGGCTACAGCCCGACTGAGCTTCTCATGGGTAGGAGGATAAGGACAACTGTTCCTGTCATCCCATCACAGCTAAATCCAAGAGGTACGAACACACAGACAAACTCAAAGCTATAGAACAATCGTACAGACAAAAACAAAGACAAAACTACAACCGCAGACACAGAGCACATGATATGCTACAGCTCAATCCTGGAGACAAAGTGTGGGTCTCAGACATGGATACTAGAGGGACAGTCGTGTCCATGGCAGGCTCACCGAGGTCCTACATCGTAGAGACAGCAAAGGGTATGCTGAGAAGAAACCGTTACCATCTTACACGGACACCTGGTGCACGGAGATTTCTGTCGATCCACCAGAGACTTCACCTGAGAACTCTGTTCCAGCGGCACAGAGTGTGTCGGTTCCAGACACTATCTCGCAGGAGGCCAGCCAGCAGACTCCTGAAGCTGGGAGCCAAATCCCACCCAGGTCTAGGAGGCCTCCAGCATATCTGAAAGACTATGTTTGCTCATAGGGCTAGGAACTGAGTGAGCTATGGGGCAGAATAATCCCCACACTCAGGTAGAGGGTTGGGTAGTCTACCCCATCCCTCATAGAGACAATGAGAAATAAAGCAAATGGTTGCACTGTTTAAACAGGTTGTTTATAGCTGCACCAAATAGTTCAGAAATGTGCACTTATGCTTAGTGTTCAGAGTTGTATACTTTGAGAGGTTATTTTTGGACATTCTGAGTAGTCTGGGGTTTGAAACCAAACGAGTTCAGTAAACAAGTTGTTACCAGATAAAACACATGGAAATAGTATACTTTAAAGTACGCGGGTCTAATCTGTTTTCTTAGTTATATCCCAGCATCACATCCTATTTAGTAGGGGGGATGTAGTATCAGGTAAATGTTAAGAGGTAGGAACGTTTCGGCTGGGTTGTTGTTGTGGGGGGGATGAAAAATAATAAAGGACACTCATTGGAGTAATGGCGCGTCTCGTGTGTCTGTGAGTTATGCCTCCAGTCAAATAACATCCAAAACCTCAAATAACGGAACAGGAGCAGGTGTGGACACAGAGGAAGGCTGTTGTTTAGTGTGGGGAATCAAAAAGTGGGTTAGCAATCCTGGGAAAAAGGAAACTGACGGCTTTAAGGGGAAAATTGAGAAGAGGTCTGGACCACAAAATGAGAAAGGTACACAAAAACACACACAAACAGAAAATGTATTAACCATAGTAAACCTACATACACATACAATGAAACTCATGAAGACCAGACAGAGTCTAAGCTGAGATTCTGTTTGTCATCTTGTCCAAGTCACTAGTAATCTAGCATCCAGAGACGGCACCGGACTCAGTAGTCATTTCACAAAACCTTTATTCATCTTCAGTTAAGCATCTTCTAGAAGGGGAGATGTGCCAGGCTGGTGTTCCTCTGCAGATCTTCCACCTCTTTGTTAGTTACAGCCAGCTTTATAGGAGTGACCCCATCATAAAACCCCCATGGTGTGCTGCAAACTCTGTGTGTCTGTGTGTATGCACGAGCACGTGAGTGCCTGTGTGCGCGTACCTGTGTGTATGTGTGTGCACGTGAGTGAGTGTGCATGTAGGTGTGGGTGTGTCGTAACAGTCAAAGCACTGTGTGTGTGTCTCTGTGTATGTGACTTCCTGCCGGTGATAAAAGTAATCTCCTCACCCAAGCTACACCAAATTCCTTTAGACAACATACAAAACAGAGTTAACATATTACAAACACTGAGAGCCCCACTCTGCATCCACTGGACCATTGGCCTCTTGTCTTACAGATAAGCATGTGGAGAGTCTCCTGCAAACCTACTTCCAAGTTATAACAATAATAAACTTTTATTAAAGGTACAAGCATCAGCATCAGCAACCCCCAACTGTAGCTTCCTGTCTCCTTTTATGGCAGGCAGACCCCCAGTGTCCATAAATTCCTTTCTCTCTAAACAGTTACACACTCTCAGGCTACAGCTAAGCCAAACTGAAACACAGACAAATCCTTTCCTATTCATCTGATCTACTGCTGGACCCTCTCATCTAAGAAAATGTAACACATTACATTCTAATTATTATTTTCATGTATTCACAGGAGTTTTAGGTCTAATTTGAAACAATGGATTATATGATCAGTGTGTGACTTCAAGTGTGTTTGATCATTTAGCTACGGTAAAACTTAGGCAGAAGTAATTGCTTTTATGCTTAAGCTTAACTGATTGAAAATGTTTGTTTTCTTTATGATTTCTTTTACTAGAATAAGCGCTTCTAATCATTTTTCATACACACATTGCAATTGCACTGATAGGAGTTGCCACTCAGTCTTGTGAAGGTCATAAGCTTCGTTCAGCGCGACTGTCTGGATTGAAATATGGTAGGAAAAGGACTCAGAGTGCTTAGGGGTGAATGCAAACACGCTTACACACAGAAATAATAATTAGGCTAATCCTTTTATTAGAGAGTCCCGAATGTGATACTTTGAACCAACTTTGAATAATCAAGAGAAGAATTGATGAACATATTAGATTATTGAGGCGTAGCAGAGAGAGGTGTTTTCCTTTTCTGTCCTTTACAGGAGAAGATTCCAGAACCACAGCAAAACCACGAAGGGGTTGGTGAGAATCCAGGACCCAAGAGGAGGGGCACCCAAAAGAAGCACAGAGCACAGAGAAAGCTCTCAGAAAATGTGTTGTTTAGATTGAAAAGAAGATTAAAAGCTTGTTAGACAGAGGTTATAATGTGAGCACAAAGTAATGAAGGGTAATGGGAGGATTAGCTTTAGTAATAGTTTGTATGATTTTTATGTGATGTGCAAACACAGTGTTCAGAGCGGATATGCTCCACCCGTTAAAGGGGGCGAAGGGACAAATGAAGTGACCTGTAAGTGTGGCTTAGAAACCAGGAGTAAATGTTTAAAAGAGGAAACGGGTTAACTGTGTAGAGATCGTTTCCATAGAGTGACAAAAGTAATGTTGGACCTTTTTACCAGGACAAAGTTAATTATATCTGTTTTTAGTTCACAGTAGTTATTGAGGGAGTCAGTTAATTAGGTTAACTCATAAAATGAGGTAAAAAGGGGGAGACTGTTACCAAATAAATATATATTCTTAGTGCTTATTTTCTGATTATATTGTTTTTTGTACTTTGTAATAAAGTCTGTGAGAGAGGTCAGAGGGTGACAGGTCGCCTAGCAACAGAGGCTTTAGTAAGGGGAGGTTAAGAAACAGGAAGTTTAGTGCAGAGCTGCAGAGGCACATTAATAAAATACAGGAAACCAGACAGAAAAAGCAGAACTAAGTAACACACACACACATTAGTCAGAGCAGAAGGAGTTGTTTAGATGGAAACTGTGTGTGTCTGTGTGTGACCTATAGCAGAACTATGTATACCCATTCTGGCTTCTAATGCTTTCAGACCTGAGTGTGTGTTAGTGGGTACAGGTCTCCATTTCCAGAAATGTACAATAAAGATCATTTTTTGAACTTGACGACTCTGAGTCGGAAGTCTTTCTCTGTCGCCAAAAGAATTCAAAAGAACGGAATTTAATAGTCACATAGCATCGATTTGTCACACTAAACTAGACTATAACTAAACTGGGAAAACTAGTACTGTGACACACTAAGAAGACTCAGGGACTATGGTGATAACTGCAAAGACTGACCGTGAAAACATGGGGGTGGGAACACAGACGACGCGACACTGAACACAGCAAGACTGGGGACTAAATGCACACATGAGGCGATCAGGGGAAGTGGAGACACATGAGAACACAGCTGACTAGAATGAAACATAATGACAATACAGGGGAGAGTAACACTAACTACAATGAACAAAGAACACCAGACTCTTCCAAAATAAAACGGGAAACACGGAGACAGACATGGAGATAAAACATGACAAGAACTTAACATAACTGTATGGACATGAAATGTAGATGCAGAAACCAGGGAGACAGTGCAGGGGAAGATGGCAGAACTAACTACATGAACTTGACAACATAAGACAAACAGACATAACACACATGAAGGGCAAGAGAGACTTAACACAAGGGTATTATATTAACAAATGAGCTAGAATACTTAATGAACCTAAACAAACAATAAACATCAAAAATAGACTAAAACTCAAAACACTGGGTCGCACGACCCAGGACCATGACATGTGCAGTCGTTATATTATCATCACCTAAATCACGTCTGCATGCTGTGTGTGTGTGTGTGTGTGTGCGTGTGTGTGTGTGTGTGATAAAAACGTTGCACTGCTTCATTGAATATTTAATTGAACACATCTGTGGTTGAATTTGAATCTTAAATGTTTTTGATTTCAAAGATGTGGTTCTGATATGAAGGAACAGGAAGTAAATTGTTGCCATGGATACAGTGAGACAGACGCCTCAGACCCTTATTTTTTATTTCTTTTACTTTTTATTTTATTGATTCATTTCTTTATTTTTACATTTAAAAAGTGTATTTGTCTGAATGAACTAATCCCCATTTTCCATGCTTTGTGTCACTGGTCATACTGGGAACAGCCATAGAAAATGTTTCTAAAGCAGAAATCTTAAACATGAGCAGATTCTCAGGCGATTTCTGTTTCCTAACCATTGTTTCAGTGCACACGTCCCATCACTACATGTGTGTTAAAGATTTCTTTGGGATCAAAATCATCCACTGACAGTTATCAGTACAAACAGAATGCAAAAATCCAAAGTTCAGACTTCAGAGTTACTAAAACAGAGATGTGAGGAAAACTGGTTATTCACATGACTTTTCATGTGTGAACAGTAGAGGTGGTTTCATTTTCAAATGTAGGTGTTGCAGTGAGGATTGCAGGGAGACATTTGCTGAATAGCTGCAGCTCTGCTCCTGTAGACGGCCTCTGAATGTGTGTGTGCTAATAAAGTCACTTTCATTAAATGTCACCTGTCAGGGAAAACTTTGTGTTAACTGAAGAAAGTTCACTTCTCTTTCATTGCAGCTCCACTCTTATTTTTGATGCACTCATTTGTTTCATAAATGATTTCAATGATTTTGCCACACCTCTGCATTGTCAGGTCGGAGCATGTGTGCTTTTGATATGCTGATATGATGACGCTTGATTGGGGAAAGATTTCCACAGGTGGTGTTGTTGGTCTCCTTCTTCCAGTTTTCTTGTTGCTGCCTCTCTCCTCGCCTCAGCTGCTGCAGCTGTATCATGTATGTTGTTATGTTACATACAAAGAGGAACAGGAATCTGTGACATTAAAGAGTAAAGATTCTTCTAATTGTTTTCCATCTCATCTCCTACTGCTTTAGTCTGCGTGCACAATATATGAGTAAATCATTACCAAGCCAGATTATATTTGGAATATTTCAAACAGAGGACATTACAGTGAAATCTGCTTTCAATGTGACATTTACTTTGATCCTTTAAGACACAGTTTATACATCAAACTGTTTGTAGAGCCATTAAATGTTTAATATTGTTGTTAAAGTTGTACAGATGAGCGTTAATCACCAACAGCTTCATTAATGTGGATGAACTGGACGCTTCCAGGGAAACTATCAGGATCACATGCCTCCAGTGGTCACTGTGAGTAACTACAACTCTGCACATACAATAATTAAGATGAAGATATGTTTTTATTGTAGAAAGATGAACCAAATTTAGTTTGACTCTCTGACAAACGATGGCAAGGTAAAAGTAGTTTGTTAAAAAAAGACACAAAAATGGTAACAATGAAAACAAATACAAACAACAGCATATCCTGATATGAGGCTCACAGATCAGGATCAATACAATACGTAGCAACCGACACTGATGTTGCCATGGTGACCACTGCCATATATAGTATTTCTGTTACCTCACTTGTCTTAAACATCAGCGCTGGCTGTTTTTCATTTTACTAATGAGTCCACTCTCTTCCCTCACTTTCGTCTCTTCCTCGTGTTTGAGCTCCTCTCAGAGAGGATTTAAGAAAGAGCTTTGATGATGCTGTAGCTCAGGAGATAGAGCAAGGCATCTAATGATCAGAAGGTTGGTGGTTCAATCCCTGACTGCTCCAGCTGGCACACAAAGTGTCCTTGAGCAAGACACTAATCCTCTCCGATGCATCCATCAGAGTATGAACGTGTTAAACAAGAATCAGTCCATCACCATGGAAATATCAAAGTAGAAAGTGATGTCAGTTATGATTGGCTGCACAGCTGGATCACATGACCAGGTGAGTGGTACAAATAACAGGAAGCTTCTCTTGTGGCTTTAATAATCATTTGAATTGATAACTTATGATTTACAGACTGTTCTTTATCTTTTCATTGTCGTCTGAAACACAGAAAAATATCAATGTTGGAAAATATGACATTTATATCTAGTTTCTAAAGGATGGTTTAATTCTCCAAAGGCCACCACAGACATGACAAAGTTATTTCATCATTATAATGCACAAAAACAAAAAGCAGGATGAGCCCTGCTGCTCACCAAACTTGTGTTGAATAATAATTTGTGAATCATTTAGTTTAAAACATCAACTGACTGAATTCATGAACATCAGACTCAGAAATATCTTCTTACAGGCTTCTGCAGAAGTCTGTAAGAAGATATTTCTGAGTCTGATATTTCTCAAAATATCAGATCGATACTGGAACCCAAATCCAGGATAAAGAGGTTCAGTGGATGTGGTGTGGAAGGTGTGGAAGTGGATCAGAGTGTCAGAGGAGACTCTGTAGAAGGACAGAGTGCCAGCAGGACAGTCCACATACACTGCTACTCTGTTAGAGACAGAGGAGGAGGAGGAGGAGGAGGAGATGGGTGTTTTTCTGTTATTGTGCCGCACAGAGGAACCATGTTCAGAGCATAAAAGACTCCAGGACTGATCATTTCTACCAAACACACACTCATCACTCCTTCCTTTCCTTTTGATTCCTCTGTAACTCACTGATATAAAAACGCCTCCTCGTCCACTCGACCTCCCAGTAACAGCGACCAGTCAGACCATCTCTACACAGCAGCTGATAAACATCAAATCTGTCTGGATGATCAGGATATGACTGAACCTCCTCCACATGTGTCACCTTCCTGTTGTTGTCAGACAGTTGGAGCTTTGTGTTCACCGTGTTTGTGTCGATTGTGAGTTGACAGGAATCTGATGGAGAGAACAAACACAATCCAGCTGCAGTTATTGATCCATCATCTGTTCATTGATTGACACTTTGATGATGACTCCTGACATCAGAATGATGAAGATGGTTGAATGTGTGCTGCTTTGTTTTCATGAATCCCATTAAAAACACACTTACACTTCCTCAGACCTGGTCTCAACCATCGGACTCCAGCAGGCTCCACCCTGAAAGGAGGAGGGGTCAGAGCAGCACAGTCAGCATGCACACATGGACATTACATGGCTCTCACACACACACTGTTACACACTGATAAAGGAACAGGCCAACATTTTGACACATAAATGTTTAAACTTCAAAAGAGCAAAACTCATAATCACATCACATTTAATCTCCTTTATTAAGCACGATGTCCAGGGAGCATTGACATGTGCCACAGTCAAGGTTCAACACACTGTGACATCCATGCTGTCAGGGAGTGGGTGCATATTACATGTAAAGACTGGGACTGGGTACAAAAACTGATCCAGTACAGGTAGAGTGCAGCAGCCAGTGCATCACATATGTTGAGCTAATGCAGCGGTCATCACACCACATACTGCTTTCTATGTAAAGGAGCCTTCATTCTCAGATTAGGGCTGTTTGTGACCATAAAGTCTGTCTCACAAGGGCAGCCACTGGTCCAGGCCAGGATGCCTCCACAGTGGGATGTCTGAGGGTGCAGACATGGGTGAAGTTAGGACCGGGTGCCAGTGGACCTGTGGACCTCTGGAGATAGGAGTTATTGTTTCACTCCACCAAAAGCAGCAGAGAAAGATGTTTATTAATAATCCTTCTTATTAATAAATGCTCTGTAGAGCAAATGTGTTGAAGGTAAACAAACATAAATGATGCAAACAGCATCAACCAATCACAATGCTGCACTCTTGCAGGACGAGGTTGTGATTTGATGCATGTGATGAATATATTTATTTCTTATTCTCCTAACAGGAAAATTATCTTTTATTTTTGTATATTTATACTAACATAAGTGCATTTAAAGGCTCGTCATCTTGATTTATTTATTCAGAAATGATATCGAACAATAATACAGGGAAACCCTGAATTAAATGACACAATTCTTGATCATTGATGGTTACAGCTAACAGTGTCTCTGGGACCACTTTTGACAGCATTTGACTGAAGTGCTGGTTGCTGCAGGGCCACCATGAAGGCTCTTTCTGGAGCTCTCAGTGCTGCAACACATATCCTGCAGTGCAGGCTGCAGGGTAACAGGACCAGTGGTTGTTAATGCTACATCCACTTTACAGTCAAAAACACCCACTAGTCTGGGCCTTACACCCAACCGGTGACCCGGTTTCCTCCACCAGCTCCATCCCTTTGTTTCTTAATCTTTGCTTTCTGTTGGGATGATTTTTTTCTTATTATAATTATAATTTCAAGGTTGATCGACCAAAGTTAATTCACTTTGACTGCATTCTATTTTTCTGTTGTTTTCTACTAACTATCATCACAAAGTCCAGAAGATCAATTTGGCTACGTTCACACTGCAGGTGAAAGCGCATCAAATCCGATTTTTTCACCCCTATGCGACCCGTATCCAATCTTGGTATGACAGTGTGAACGGCACAAATCCGATATTTTCAAATCCGATTTGGGTCACTTTCGTATGTGGTCCTGAATCCGATACATATCCGATGTTTTAGAAAGCGACTGCTGTGTGAACGGTCAAGTCGCATTAAATCCGTCTTTTACGTCACTGACACAAGGCAGACGCCAATTATCAGCGCCCGATAGGACATCGCGAACGATTTCTTGCCATCCGGTGAAACTGTTAGGAAGACCACGTTGGAGAAATGTGAACATTTTATTTTTACTGTATTTTCTGCAGATTCTGACAGAAATCTGCAACTATGCTTTGAAGCACCGCTCCTCTAAAACAGCAAAAAGGATCATTATTAGGTTATTTGCATTATTATGTAAATAACAAAATAACTTAAAGCACAAAATTTGGAAACGTAAAGTCCGAAGTCTTTATATTAAGGGCAACCAGTCAAACAATATTGTTTGCTCTGGGTCTAAACAGAGCGCGTTGTGTGTGACATCTTCTTTTGCGCATGCGGGCCGCATTGAGCGTTCACACTAGAGCGCGTTTGATGTCGCATTTTATTTGTAGTGTGAACAAGCAGACAAAAAAATCTGATTTGATCAAAAATCGGAATTGAGCATTAAGACCTGCAGTGTGAACGTAGCCTTTGATATTTTAGCACAAACAAGTTTCAGTAGTAAACGCTCAGAAGCAGCAAACTAGCAGTGCAAAATAGCCCATTTTAGTAGGCGGCCAGTTAAGTTGAGTGACCTAGTAATCCATTTACTTTTACTAATATGTTTTTTTCTAAGCTGGGAAACAACTTCCCCCTAATTCTAGTTCATGCTGGGCCAGGCTAAACATGTCCTGGACATGGTCTCTGCTCACAGATAAAACTTAAAATAAATAAAGAGTGAAAATGTCAGTTCCTTTCCAGAGATCAGTTTGAACAGGCTGCACCATTGTTGCTGACAGAGATTTTGTCCTTTGAGACCACATACAGACATCTACTGTTTATGTTAGACCAGAATGGGAAAAATGTTCCAATATGTGTGATTGTTCAAATAACACTGGTTTCCAGCATTAAGTAATCAGACAGAGCCAGTTTCCTCATCTATCAGACACTGTTTGTGGCTGTAACGGCCATCTACATACCTCAGAGTGTCCAGTTTTAGCTGCTCAAGCATCTTCACTCCTGCCTCTCCTGGGTTATTGTAGCTCAGGTCCAGCTCTTTCAGATGGGAAGAACTGGAGCTAAAAGCTGAGACCAGAGACTTTCAACCTTCCTCTGTGATCAGGCAGCCTGACAGCCTGCAGACATGACAAATACTCTTAGAGAATAGAAAAATAGCTAAATGCAAACAGGAAATTGCAGCCAAAAATGAAACAGGAGTTAAAAATAGCCATTACTCAATCTAAACGTTAGATTGTAAACCTCTAAACCTCATCTACTGAACATTTCAAGAACGCTGACCTGAGTGTTTCCAGTTCACAATATGGACTTTTCAGTCCAGAAGACAAAACTTTCACTCCAGAGTCCTTCAGGTCATTGTTACTCAGGTCAAGCTGTCTCAAACTAGAGGGCTGGGAGCTGAGTAGTGAAGACAGAGGACTATAGAGGTTAAATCATGTGGAGAGTTAATTAATCATCAATAATTAATCAATGAGAAATCATTAAATAATTAATTAAATGTCATTAATGGATGAAGTTCAAAATACTTAATAAATTAAATACATACATCATTGATTTAATGCCATGTAATTTCCAATAAATTAATTTCAAATTTATTGATTTTTAAATATATTTAATTAATCACTTATTGACACATTTATTTAATTATTTAAGAATCTATTTATTTAATTCATTGGGGCCCTTCTAGCCCTGCAGCTGTGCATGTGCTTACATATCCACTGGTATGTATCCTGCAGGTATTCTCACAGCAGTGCTGCTGAACATTAAATGACCAGCAGATGTCAGTTCTTCATAATAAGCAGTTAAACGAGGCTTTGTGTGATCAGAAAAATGTGACACATTCACAGAGCTTTACCACACCATCACTAGACAACAATGGAATTATTTTAATTAAAAACAAATAATCAGAAAGTCTTCTGCCTGGTCTCGTACCTCTGTGTTTCTGTAACATGAATAATGAGCTGAAACTTTCCTCACGACACCACCGATCAGCTCGAAGGGCCCTCGAGTTTACCTGCATGCATCCTGTTCACCTGTCAGCTGTTTAACACCTGCTGCTTATTCAGGAAACACGCCCACATTACCTGGTGACAGTCACAGTTTAATGTTTGTCAATATAAAATAATTTAGTTCCAACATTGTGCACATTGGTATTGCAAATGTACCATATTTTACAGACCATAAGGCTCACTGGATTATAAGGCGCATTAAGTGAAACAAAAATGTTGCATAAGTCAAACTTTACTCAGCTCATTCTTCTTGCTTCCTCCACTTCTGTACCTTTGATTCATTAATGTTTAATTCTCTCACAGCTGCTTTATTCCCATGTTGGGAAGGGCGATACAGTTATGGAATAGCATATAAGTGAACCTGATGCTTTAATAAGGATTTGGGCTATTTGCATTTAAATTAAATAGATTTATTGACAGACATCAATTAAATAAGTAAACTTGTACCTCAGTAATATAGTTCTGCCACTTATCTGCTCTAATGACTGGAAATCTGATATCCAGTCACCAGCACAGCTCACTCACTTACACTCACTTACTTCACTGTTTTTGCTCCTGAGCAAATCAGTTTGTTTTAGATTAAAGTTGTTTCATAACTGCATAATTTTACTGAAGTTTAATGTCTCAGCAGAGCACATGTGCAACTGAACCATTCGCTTGTCTTAATTATCTGATGTTTATATGTGTTACACTTTTTTAATCTTTAATTTTAAACTGAAACTAACATTTAAAAACATTTGGTACAATGTGGAAAGAGGAAGAGTATTTCCACCAGGAGCAGAAACGTCTGATTCAGCATGACGATGCTGTTGGTGGATACTGAAGAGCTCAGCCTGTCAAGACAGGATTAGGTTATCGTTTTTAAACATGTTTATTCAATTATATTCTGAGGCCAGTTATCTGGTATAATTTTTGGAAGTCTATTAAAATAAAAATAAAATCAGATGTGTGGTCTTTTGGTTGTTTTTGTTCAATAAGCAGATGTTGGTGTTTCAGCAATGCAGTAACTTAAGTTTAAAAGGCTTGTTAGAAACTATGAAACACATCATACAGACTTCTGGACATTAGAAGACAACTAATAATCATCATGAATAAGACTGTCACGGTCCTGGGTCGGTTCGACCCAGCATTTTGGGTTTCTTATGCTTTGGTTTATTTTTGCATTATGGATCATTTCTTATCCTCTGGTGATGCTGTTTTGATTGTAATTGTGTTCTGTTCCTTTGCCGATGATGAGTATTTCTGGTTTGGGTTTTGTTAGCTTGCCCTCATGTTTAGTTTAGGTGGCCTGTGGTTGGTCTTCTCTCTCTGTCCGTGATGTTATTGTGCTTGCTTATGAGTCTGCATCTGTGTCTCTGTCTGTCGTGTGCTTCCTGTTTTATTCTGAAGGTCCCCGTCTCATGTGAGTGTGTTCAGTTTACGTTTCCCCTGTCCCGTCAGCTCTGATTTCTCCCAGGTGTGTTCCCCTCCTGTCTCTCATCCCTTGATTACTGCCATGTGTATATAAGCCCTGTGTTTCCTTTGTTCTCTGTCGCGTCGTTAACGTCTGTTCACCCTCACGTCCTCTGTGTGCTCTGTTTGCCAGCCTGCCTATCTGTCTAGTTATTCTGTACTCCCAGTTTAGTTAGTTTTTCTGTTCTGCTTCATCCCAGCAATAAAGCTGTGTATTTTGAGTTTCTTCCGCCTCCTCGAGTCCTGCGTTTTGGGTCCTTCCTCTCTGCCTGCCTGCACACAGCCGAGCCATGACAGAACGACGCGACCAGTACACGGACCCAGCGGACTCACGGTGGAAGCGCAGCTCCCGTTTTGACGGGACCCGGCTAGCGCTTGGAGGGCCTCCGTGCTGCCATTCCTCGCTAGCAGCCTACACTTGGCCCGCTCATCTGCTTCCTCCCTTGGGCCCCGGTCTCTCGCAAAAACGCTCCAGCCGGTCCCGGAGGATTACTACGAGCCCGCAAGCAACCAGCTTACGCCCGGCTCAGGCATTCTATAAGATGTTAGGAATTATTATCGTGCCACCCGACTCACCCAGCGTTTCAACATCACAGCAGGAGCAGCCTCAGCCGAGTCATCCCTCGTCGCATTCTGCCAGCGCTGCTCCCTCTTCTCTGAGTAAGCGGCGAGCAGCGCGCCAGCACTCACCGCCTCCAGCAGGAGCCTGGGACTCTTTTCGAACAACCGCCTAAGGTGAGTGACAAAGTCTCGCTACATTCGCCTTCTGTGTCAAGGGATAAACACACTGTTTCCCCCAAGGCCGCTAACGCCGGCTTCATGAACTCTGGGACTCGTGTTTCTCCTGTTGGGGAAAATGAAAGTATTCATTTTGAGAGCGATCGTTTTCCCGTTGAGTCAAAAGACTGTGCGTCTGATGCTCCTTCGGACCCAGGAGTTAAGACTGGAAGTGTTTATCCTGGGGCTATGGCTGTTCAGTTAGCCGCCCGGCCCGAAGCCCAGTCGCCACCTCCACCACATTGAGCCTCATTACCCATAGCACAGTCACAACCACAGCTAGACTTACTACAAACCTTATTACAATCCATAACCCAGTCAGTAGCTCAGTTGGCAGAAGAGTCACTAGCCTTATCATTAGGTCAGTCTCCAGTGTCCTCATTACCTGTTGTTCAACCATCTTCTCCACCGCTAGTTTCATCCTCTCCTCACCCGATACTTCAGCCTGTAGCAGCCCAGTCCCCTGTAGCTCAGTCATTCTCTCAATCACCAGTTCCACCTTTACCACAACCACCACTACAACCTGTTCTCCAGTCTGTTCAGTCGAGTTCAGTGCACTCTCTTGTATTGCCAGCACCTCAGCCATTAGCACTGCCCGCTCCTCAGCCACCATCTCCACCCACTCAGTTTCAGGAGGAGGATAGCCCCACACCGACTTTTGCTGCTCCTCAAGACCTGGCTAAATCAGAGACTTTTACTCTTTCCGGGGCCTCCCCAGAGGTTAAATATCAGCATTCAGTTAACTCTGGCCCCCTGGACATAAAGAAGCCAGCTGAGTACTGCAAGCGGCCGTCACTGCCTGAGCAGAATCAATGCTCTGTGCAGCTGCAGTCTGCTGTGTGTTTGCCAGAGGCCCGTGTGCCTGCTGGTTCTGTTTTGTCCCTGCCAGAGGCCCGTGTGCCTGCTGGTCCTGTCCTGTCCCTGCCAGAGGCCCGTGTGCCTGCTGGTCCTGTCCTGTCCCTGCCAGAGGCCCGTGTGCCTGCTGGTCCTGTTCCGTGTTTGCCAGGGGCCCCGGTGCCCACTGGTTCTGAGACTGTTTTGGCTGGGGGGCCCGAGGAGCCCGTCCAGCCTTCAGCTTCGTCAGCTGGGGGGCCCGAGGAGCCCGTCCAGCCTTCAGCTTCGTCAGCTGGGGGGCCCGAGGAGCCCGTCCAGCCTTCAGCTTCGTCAGCTGGAGGTTCAGGAGAACCTAGCCAGCCTCCTGCCTCGTCAGCTGGAGGGCCCGAGGAGTCCGTCCAGCCGCCAGCTGCCGCCTCATCACCCTCGCCAGCTGCCGCCTCATCACCCTCGCCAGCTGCCGCCTCAGCTTCATCACCCTCGCCAGCTGCCGCCTCAGCTTCATCACCCTCGCCAGCTGCCGCGCCAGCTTCATCACCCTCGCCAGCTGCCGCGCCAGCTTCATCACCCTCGCCAGCTGCCGCGCCAGCTTCATCACCCTCGCCAGCTGCCGCGCCAGCTTCATCACCCTCGCCAGCTGCCGCGCCAGCTTCATCACCCTCGCCAGCTGCCGCGCCAGCTTCATCACCCTCGCCAGCTGCCGCGCCAGCTTCATCACCCTCGCCAGCTGCCGCGCCAGCTTCATCACCCTCGCCAGCTGCCGCGCCAGCTTCATCACCCTCGCCAGCTGCCGCGCAGCTTCATCACCCTCGCCAGCTGCCGCGCCAGCTTCATCACCCTCGCCAGCTGCCGCGCCAGCTTCATCACCCTCGCCAGCTGCCGCGCCAGCTTCATCACCCTCGCCAGCTGCCGCGCCAGCTGCAGCCTCCTCATCTGCTTCAGCGCCGCCTGCGGCAGCAGCCTCATCCACGACACCTGCAGCAGCCTCCTCATCTGCTTCAGTGCCGCCGGCAGCAGCAGCCACATCGGCGTCACCTGCTGCAGCGCCTCCGTCTCCGGCTTCCACGCCGCCACCACCTGCCGTCTCAGAGTCTTCATCCTCGCCAGCTGCAGCCTCCTCATCGGCTGCATCACCCACGCCATCGCCTGGTCCAGCCTCTGCTTCAGAGGCCTCTGCCTCGTCTGGTCCAGCCTCTGCTTCAGCTTCAGCTTCAGCCCCGCCTGGTCCAGCTGCAGCCTCGTCCTCGCCTGCAGCGCCACCATCTCCGGCTTCCACGCCGTCGCCTGCAGCGCCACCATCTCCGGCTTCCACGCCGTCGCCTGCAGCGCCACCATCTCCGGCTTCCACGCCGTCGCCTGCAGCGCCACCATCTCCGGCGGCGCCACCATCTCCGGCTTCCACGCCGTCGCCTGCAGCGCCACCATCTCCGGCTTCCACGCCATCGCCTGCAGCGCCATTCTCGTCTGGTCCAGCCTCCGAGCCTCCAGCTTCGCCTGGCCCAGATTCAGCATCAGCTCCAGCGTCGCCTGCAGCAGCACCAGCACCAGCTTCGGCTTCAGCTTCCCCTGTCCGTCCTGTCCGTCCTGCTCGTCCTGTCCGTCCTGCTCGTCCTGTCCGGCCGCTTTCCAGGCCAATGACTGGACGTCCTTGCCGTCGTGGACGGCCCCCTTCCGGGCCGATGGTTGGGCGTCGCCGCCACTGCCTTCCGCGTGGCCGGCCTCCAGACTGCCTTCGTTTGCCTCGCCGCCGTTGCCGCCAGCACGGTCGGCCCCCAGAACTGTTTCTACACAGTTGCCGTCCATACGGTCGGCCCCCAGAACTGTGTCCCCGCCACTGGCTACTGCATGGCCGGCCTCCGGACCTGCCCCGCTGCCGCTGCCTTTCACACGGTCGGCCTCCGGAACTGAACTGGTTTGGCCTCCTGTGCGGTCGGCCTCCGGGTCGGCCCCCTGAACTGTTTGTTAGGTCTGTGTTTCTTGACCGTCTGGGTTTTTGGTTTGTGTTTGGACTCTGTCCCTCCGTCCTGGACCCCCGCCGCCCGCCCTGGTTGGGTTGTTTTCTGTTTTTTTTGGCCAGTTTTTGTGTTTCTGTGGGGCTGTCTGGAGCCAGCCCTTGAGGGGGGGGTACTGTCACGGTCCTGGGTCGGTTCGACCCAGCATTTTGGGTTTCTTAAGCTTTGGTTTATTTTTGCATTATGGATCATTTCTTATCCTCTGGTGATGCTGTTTTGATTGTAATTGTGTTCTGTTCCTTTGCCGATGATGAGTATTTCTGGTTTGGGTTTTGTTAGCTTGCCCTCATGTTTAGTTTAGGTGGCCTGTGGTTGGTCTTCTCTCTCTGTCCGTGATGTTATTGTGCTTGCTTATGAGTCTGCATCTGTGTCTCTGTCTGTCGTGTGCTTCCTGTTTTATTCTGAAGGTCCCCGTCTCATGTGAGTGTGTTCAGTTTACGTTTCCCCTGTCCCGTCAGCTCTGATTTCTCCCAGGTGTGTTCCCCTCCTGTCTCTCATCCCTTGATTACTGCCATGTGTATATAAGCCCTGTGTTTCCTTTGTTCTCTGTCGCGTCGTTAACGTCTGTTCACCCTCACGTCCTCTGTGTGCTCTGTTTGCCAGCCTGCCTATCTGTCTAGTTATTCTGTACTCCCAGTTTAGTTAGTGTTTTTCTGTTCTGCTTCATCCCAGCAATAAAGCTGTGTATTTTGAGTTTCTTCCGCCTCCTCGAGTCCTGAGTTTTGGGTCCTTCCTCTCTGCCTGCACACAGCCGAGCCATGACAAAGACTAAAGGCAGGAAGGTGTCCTTTCTAACTAATAATATTAATAGTGGTTGGCACCTCCAAATTTATATCATAGTCTGTCTGCAGCTGAGACAATACAAACTCAAACTGTGGGGAGAAGATTATATCACTTCAGTTTAAATTGACCTGGAAGCGCCACATTTTCACAGACTTCTTTATTTATAGCATTTTTTATGTGCTGTATAGATTATACAGTTAGGTCCATAAATATCTGGACAGAGAGAACTTAATTTCTAATGTTGGTTCTGTACATACACTAAAATCAATTTTAAATGAACCAACTCAGATGTTTGAAGTGCAGACTTTCAGCTTTAATTCAGGGGGTTGAACAAAGAGATTGCAGAAAAATGTGAGGACAAATGAGAGAGGTAGGAAGTCCTCTTCCTTTTTTTGGGTGCAACAGCCAGGCCCCTCCAGTTCTCAACTGCATCTTCATCAGCCGGAGGAATTTTTGTGGCAGCATCAGATCCCACAAACGGGTGAGCATCCATTTTTATTTTGTCTTCTGCACTGTGAGTCTTCATGGATCCAGAATTGGCATCTGTGACTTTCAGTGATCCCACTGTTGCCTCATCTTTGATCTTTTCTTTGGCAGAACAAATCCGCATATTTCCCTCGATGAAGGAAAGATGACGAGCAATGAAGCGATCAACTCGAACAGGCAAGTTTTCATGTTTGAAAAGGCCGTGTTTTATGTTTTTGAACTCAGCTTCAACAGTGGCTGAACTTGCTGTGATGCTGGTGCTTTGGAAGAGAGGGACCATTATTCCTGTCCAGAGAGGCAAGTAACTTGTGAGTCTTATATGAGGAATAATCTCAGGGAGAAAGTGAATATTATCTCTGTCCCCGTTTGCTGCAGCAGGTGACCTGCTCTCCTCGCATATTTCTGTTACCCAGTGTCGTAGGTCAGTCTGGATCTCATCCACTGAATCAACTCTCTCACTTTCCTACGTCTGTTCATCTGGAATGATGATGGAGTCTTGAGCAATTTGTCCTTTCAGGTATTTCTTGCACCTTTCTGAAGGAAGGGGGGCTCCAGAACTGTCATCACCCTCTGCCTCACTGAGGGCCACAACAGTGATAGCACGTAGGAGCTGTTTTGCATGGTCCAAGCATTGTGACTGAAGAAGTTTTGCTAATGACCTGACAAAGAAATCTTTAACACGGTGTGTTTTCTTCTTCAGGCAGTCCCACTGGCATATCAGCTTGATGCAGTGCGCAACATCAACCCTGGTAAAACGGGGGGGAGTTTGGCAGACTGGGTTCCAACAAGGACATGAAAGCATTCATTAACTCTTAGATGCACACGTCAAAAATGACCCCAGGGGTTGTTTTTCTTCAAAATCTTTAAAATGAAAAGTTGTAATATATTCATATCCCAGGTATTCCTCATAAAATATGTTTGTAACATGAGGCCATTTGTATTTTTATTTATTTTTTCATTAATTTTAAAAAAATGCAGTTTTTGTATCACTACCCCACTCTTCCACAAGTGGTGTCAAAAATGACCCCAAGCAGTTCCTATGGAATCTTCTATGAAACTTTCATTCTTAGCAACTCTGACTGACCCACTTACACTTCTGATGGATCAGGAATTATTTTTTACACAGAAACATACATGATTTATAGTCAGGGCTGCACATAAGTGGTCCGCGGGTGCGCATTCATTGTCAAAATAAAAGTATTCCTGGAAATTCAGAGAATACACACTTCTTAATTGCTTAGTAGGGATGGGTATTGATAAGATTTTAACGATTCCGATTCCATTATCGATTGTTTATCGATTCTCTTATCGATTCTTGTTTTTAAAAAGGAGAACACTCAGGTCGATTAGCTTAGAACTGTTTTATATCTTCTCTTTGAACAAGATAGAAATTTAGGAGTAACATGGCCTTACAAACCCAACAGTGAGATCTTAAGCGATCCACAGCCTACGGCTCTTCAATGGGGTGTCACAGGGTCCCCGGGGAAAATTGTAAATGTAAAACAATACAATAAATATTCTTCTGTAGCAATAACAAAGTATAACATAAATTATTCTGTAGCAATTACACAAGAATATCCAGTAATGTCCCTGCCTACAATTAAACACATTCACTTACTGAAAATCGGGGGCATCTGCTGTGGCAAATGGCTGCAAGGTTTTTACCACAAACTAGTCACTGCTTGGTGACATGCGGGCCTGAAAAGACACGCTACCGGTAGACTGCAGCGACAACTGCCAGCGAGCGCCAGCCAGACTGTCTGTCTCATCATGGTCACCTAAATGCACAGTAATGGCAGGTTTTGTAATAAGGCAGATCGCGCTAACATAATATGCACTGTTAGCTGATTATTTACCTGCCGCGTGCGGGAGAGGGCGTGCAAACGTTACCGCTGCTGCTGGGTTGAGATTCACGAGTCCGGAGTGGAATTAAAAACACGACATTCATTTAAGGTCATCGCGTGTTTTGTGAGCAAATGCTTTTGCATATTCGTAGTGTTTCCTCCTTTAATGAAATATCTACTTTGCAAGTTGCCCTGTTGTCATCCGTTCTCGTAAAGTATAAACAAACTTTTAAGCGTTTGAACCGCTTAGGCGCCGTGTTTCCTGCCAGGTACGCTCCGGCGCTGCAACGTGGTGGCGTCATTCGGGCGACTAGAATCGATAAGGGAATCGTTTGCAAAAATGGCAAACGATTCCAAGGAATTGAAACAGTGGGAACCGGTTCTCAACAAGAACCGGTTTTCGATACCCATCCCTACTAAGCTGTACTGCTATATCATTGTTAGAGAGGAGGAGAGCTTTCCAACAAGCAGCACTGCATGGGCTAGGATTCATCTGCTGGGACGGCCACTGCTGCGCTGTGTTGAATCCTCCAGAGCAACAAATTACCAAAACTTCTGTTTTTAAAAAGATGCTCACACTCGCTGATCCATTTATTAGTTACAGACCCTGTGAAGTCCGACCACAGCAGGACTCTGAGGACTGGACCCTCACACGTCTGTACTTTGTGCTTCTACCCAACTTTACATTGATGTGCTAACTTTAGCTACCAGACACAGTGATGTAGAGATGTGACTCTACAGTAAGGTTAGAATATACAAACAGCTGGTGAGAGTCCTGTTTACAGACAGAACCACAGTTCCTGTGTCACTCTGTTAGCTCCTCAACACAGAGGAACATGAACGTTACGACGCACCTCGTACTGCTCTGATTTAACTGTGAGCTGAGGCACCAGAGCCAAAAGCTCAGCGATGGCTTGAACCACTCCTGGCTGTGAGTGACAGCTGAGCTCAGGCCAAACAGTTCTCCATGCTGAGATAATATCCACCACCTGAGAAAGAAAGATTTATTTTAAGACCAGAACTTTGGACAAGATTCAAAAGTTATGATCCAGAAACATGATTCCTGAATTTAAAGAGACAAATGGAGACAGACGAGGTACCTCTGCTCGACACAGCTCCTGTAGTCCCTGCAGGACGAGAGCAGCCGGGGTTGCCAGGTCTGGTCTGTTGCACTGTTTTAAAGTGAGTGAAATGGCAGCCACCATGTCCCCTGCATGCTGGTAAGGCCTGGTGCGAGCGACCACAAATGCAAATACTGAGCGAGAGGGGCTGCTACTGTGTGTGTGTGTGTGTGGATAATAGCAAACACTGAAATACATTTTTTGCACACAGCAAATTCAGCTTTTCTTCGCTCAAAATAAATTTCTCCTCCTGCAACACTTGCACCTGCAAACTTTTTATACGTGCGCACAAAAACAAGGCCATAGACTCCTGCTGACTTTTGGAGAAACAGGGACTCACTGGAGCGTCGAGCTGAGGCTTCATTCACCCCACTTTGCAGTTATTGATTTGTAAAAAATGTTTGGAATCATGTATGATTTTCGTTCCACTTCTCACGTGTTCACCACTTTGTGTTGGTCTTTCACCTGGAATTCCAATAAAATTGATTCATGTTTGTGGCTGTAATGTGACAAAATGTGGAAAAGTTCAAGGGGGCCGAAGACTTTTGCAGCCACTGTATTGTACTTACAGTCCCACATTGGAGCCTTTGGACCATGTGACCTCTGTTTATATGATTTCATTACAAAGCTGTGGCTGTTCTATTAGCAAATTGCTGGCAACCAAAAATCTCATGTTGCTCTGAACTGAGCAGCTCCTGGCAGACTGAACATGCTGTACTGAAATGAAATGACGGCTTTGCAACTTAAATCACCCCAAAAAACTAAACTAACATCTATCGCTGCTATTGGTGGATTGTGCTCACACGCTGGTTTGCCAGTGACCCGGGTATTTGGGACACACTGGTCACACCCACACAGATAAAAGCTCATCTGTGTGTATGATGGACTAAAACACACTCTGAGCGCTCAGATGAAGTAGAAAGGTGCTGCTGATGTTCCAGCCCCGTCTCCAGACGCTCACAGTCAGTACAGGCTCTTCTTAGTCGTGCTGCGTACCTTATGAGTGCCGAGGTTTGGCAGGCTTGTGAGAACAGCGTGAGCCAGGACGGGATTCTTTTCTTTGGTCAGTTTGAACAAAAGAAGCAGCAGGAGGGGCGGGACCTGCAGAGGGAAACACCCACATCAGCAAACATTAAATGCACTTTGTCAGACCTTACAGAGGCTGCATCATCGACCTGTACGTGCACACAAACTGACAGCTTCACAGCATGTTCAGCATAAACAGATAAAGCAGGGCTGAGTCTGCCCTTGTGATACTAAATGTGTTGTGCCCATCTTGTACTCTGCAGTCAGTTAAAGCTTCATAGATCACACATGAAGTCCCGACACTTTAGTATGAGACAGGTTACAAATAAGGAAACAGTGAGACAGCATCACGGTCCTTAGATACACCACGCTGCAGTGTCACAGCTCTTAATTACCACCACACACCTAATGGCACACCGAGCTTTAACTGTTGCAGAGCGACCGCTTCACCTGGACGGCCTGAGAGCGAGAGGGAGGGGCAAAGAAAATACAGCTGAGCGATGACACGTTTAATGCTGTCGAGCCAAAAACATCACTTTGAATCAATATCACTGCAGTAAATCATCATCTAAGGTTTCATAGTGGTTAGCTTCTGGCTTTTCCTGTAACAAAGACCTGCTGCTGCACGTAGGCAGATTTAAGATGACAAGTACGAGCGAGCAGAGATCTCCAGAGGACTCAAATATGCCAACAAGCTTCAACCAGTGCATCCAAACACCAGTGTGTGCAGCACTCTGGGAGCAATTAGAGCAGAAGGTGAATCCTCTGGGGCCCGGTGCACGCTTGAGTAATGAGGGGTAAACTTCACACTTCATCTGGAGCTAGTGACTCCAACACAAGTCCAGAGGGAAGTCTGTCCCCTTAAAGCACTCCCTAACCTCTCCCTTTATACGGCAGCAGATTAGCAGCAATCACACAGCAGTGACAGCTTTTATCTTCCTGCTGATCTGAACCATTTCAAAGTCATGTGTTGGTGCCAAAATACCAGGTTATCAACATGTATTTACTGCTCTTAGAAAGACAAACACAAGCTAGCTCCCTTACATACAATATATCTACATGTCAGAGGGAACATGCATTACTTTATATTCAGTCCACAGATTTAAGAGAACCAGTTGTGTGGGTTATCTACCTGGCAGGGGTCGGCAGCGGCGACAGCCTGGCTTGCTTTCAAAGCCAGCTGGCAGATGTTTTCCTGACCCATGATGATGAGATAAGTCACAATCAGGACAAGAGAGGAGGACAGGCGCTGGCTGGACGACAGGGCGGAGCTGACCGCCAACAGCCAATCGGTCGCTGCTGCTGGATTGTTGGCCACTTTGCGCAGTACCGACAAAGACACGCTGAGCTCACTATACCAGGAACTCAGAGACAGAGGCAGTGATGGGGCAGGCTGAGGGAGACAGATTCATGAGAAACAAATGATAAAGAACAAAGAGCAAAGCTACAGATGCACCATGAATGTTAATGAAGTGGAATTTAAGGATCAAGCAAAGCATCCCAGAGGAACAACACTCCAGAGACTGGATGCTGACCCTGAAGAAGAGGCCATGCTACAGAATGGTAAAGCCCTGTTGCTATGACACTGAGAGGGAAACAATATTTTTGGATGGATGTCGTCTGTGCTCTAATGCTTTATCCACTCACCACCTAACACCTACCTGCACTATTGTAACGTGGCTACACCTCAAAGAAAGACTCCAAAAACTGAATGTGAGAAGCAGGCCAGGGTTACCTGCTGGGCTACCTGGTGAATTACCTGCTGGGCTACCTGGTGAATTACCTGCTGGGTTACCTGCTGGGCTACCTGGTGAATTACCTGCTGAATTACCTGCTGGGCTACCTGGTGAATTACCTGCTGGATTACCTGCTGGGCTACCTGCTGGGCTACCTGGTGAATTACCTGCTGGGTTACTTGTTGGGCTACCTGCTGAATTACCTGCTGGATTACCTGCTGGGCTACCTGGTGAATTACCTGCTGGGCTACCTGCTGAATTACCTGCTGGGCTACCTGCTGAATTACCTGCTGGGCTACTTGATGGGTTACCTGCTGAATTACCTGCTGGGCTACCTGCTGAATTACCTGCTGGGTTACCTGCTGGGTTACCTGCTGGGCTACCTGTTGGATTACCTGCTGACATGATAGACGATGGGCAGGGCTTTGAGTACACAGATAGCGTTTTTGAACACAATATGGATAACATCTTGAAGAAGAACAACGGGAATTGCGAGACCTGTGACAAGTGACGGACATTAGACCAACTGTAAAATTGGAAGCAGTTTGTTTGCACTAACCAAAACAACTACCATCTTCATCTCAGCACAAAGGAAGCAAACAATCAGGAGTTTCTTCTATTTATTGTGACTCAAAGTCTGTTGGTGTTTCAGAGCACTGGCAGACAATTTGGACAGAGGAGATCTTTCTGTTGCACCGCTGATTTTTATGTGGATGTTCACGACTGTCTTCAACCTTTGAGGTGAAGTCTGCATTCATCCACACAACATATTTTATACACTAAAAAGAGGAGAGCTCACTATATTGTAAACAAAACATAACTTTTAATGTTAAAACCCTGTTCATTCTTACATTTTTACATTAAACGAAAATGTTTGGGGCTTTACTTATTAGAGACGGCTTCACAGATGCTGCAGCTGTAACAGCTTCAAATCTTCTGGGAAGGCTTTCCATAAAGTTCAGGAGCGTGTTTTAGGAATTTTTACCATTCCTGCACATTTATGATGTGATGATGAGGGGTGGGGAACTCCAGGCCTTGAGGGCTTGTGTTCTGCAGGTTTTAGATCTCACCCTAGGTCGGCACACATGAATCACATGATTGGTTCATTGCTCACAGGGGGTCATATGATTGTTGGGTTTTTCTCTGTATCTATTATTATAGGATATACTTTACAATATAAAGCGCCTTGAGGCGACTGTTGTTGTGATTTGGCGCTATATAAATAAAATTGAATTGAATTCATTACTAGGCCTCCTCAAGACATGCTGAGGAGGTCATTTAGCCATTCAAATGAGCTGGACATGTCTAAAACCTGCAGGACACTTGAGGCCTGGAGTTGCCCAGCTCTGTGTTAGTCAGTGATGTTGGATGAGAAGACCTGGCTGGTAGTCTCTGCTCTAATTCATCACTGAGGAGTTCTGTTGGGTTGAGGTCTGGACTCAGGCCAGTCCAGTTCAAGTTCCATCCAAATCTCACTTATCCCATGCGCTTAGCGATGTAGCTGCTCGGCCATGGAAACCCATCCCATGGAGCTCTCTGCTCACAGTTCTTCAGCTCATCTGAAGGCTAAATGAAGTTTGGAAGTCTACAGTGACTGACTCTGTAGAAAGTTGGTGTCCTCTGCAAACTATGCCCCTCAGCGTCTGCTGACCCCGCTGTGTGATTTTACCACTTCATAATTGTGTTGCTATCATTCCCAATCCCTCCCACTTTGTTTTAATACCACAGTTGACTGTGGAATATTTGAGGACATTTTGTAACTGGATTTGTTACACAGGTCCACACACCATTAAACCACCACAAGCAGCCTGAGCCTCCATCCTGGTCATGGCATTTTACTGCTCCAAATTCTGACTCTGCCATCAGAATGTCATGAGGTAAATCATACAATGCTCTTCCAGTCAAGTCCAGTTTGGGTAATCCCTGTGAATCAGCCTCACTTTGCTTTTCTTTCCTATCACGAGTGACACCTGCTATGGTCTTCTGCTGCTGCGTCAGAGTTTGATGTAGTATGTTCAAAGATGCTCTTCTGCACATTGGCACTATAATGAGTGGCGATTTGAGATACTGTTGTCTTCCTGTCAGCTCAACCAGTTTGCCCATTGTCCTTAGGTTGTCCTTTGGTCAACCCTAGAGATGACTGCGTGGGAAAATCCCAGTGTTTTAGCAGACCAGCCATCGGGCAAGATAAACCACGCTTTATTCACACTCACTTAAATCAACTTTCTTCACTATTCGTGGTCATTTTAACCAGGTCTACATACCTAAATGCACCGAGTTGCTTCCATGTGCTTCGCTCACTGATATTGGTATTAAAAAGTAGGTGCATCTAAAAAAGTGGCCAGTGAGTGTATGAACTAAAACAAACAGACACCTGAATCACTGACTAACTAGTCCTTGTGATTATTTATAGTAATACTGGTGTACAGCTCACTGTATGTGCACACAAACATAAGGTGGTGTCGTGGATAGAGCCCCCAAATGTCCTGTGAGCCTGCTGAGGGCCAATGTGTCATGGTGGCAGATTGCTAAGGGCTATGG
Source organism: Oreochromis aureus (assembly GCF_013358895.1). Taxonomy (NCBI): domain Eukaryota; kingdom Metazoa; phylum Chordata; class Actinopteri; order Cichliformes; family Cichlidae; genus Oreochromis; species Oreochromis aureus. Next base: position 3,924,958 of record NC_052944.1, read on the forward strand.
TGAGAAGACATTTAACAGTGGGCAGCAGTGTGTATGCTCCATTAATAGTGCAGCATTTACAGTACCCAGCAGTGCCAGGCCTGACAACCAATGGCAGCCCAGACAGGCAGTGGCCAATGGCACCACCCTGCTGCCCTGAACACATTCATCTTCCCACTAGGGAGGTTCAGGCTGCCAGACAGCCACAGGCAGAAATGACACTAATGACCATGGAGAAAGCACAATGAGAAGGAGGGAATGAAAAAAAGGAAGAAGATAGGTGAAGAAAATGTAAAATAAATGAGGAAATTACTTCAGAGGTAAATGAGAAAGGAAGAGGAAGGAAGGAAAATGAAAAAAGACAAAGCAGCTCAGTCATTTTATTACCCGCTGCAAGTGATTAAGGATGCCCCAGGAACTTGTCAAATGAGGCAAAGCTGGAGGAGGACGAGGAGAACGAGGAGAACAAAGAAGAGGTTTCCCTCAAGGCTTCAGCAGCATGTTTACACTGTGAACAGGAAAGCCCTCCCTGTCTCACCAGCAACTGTAATAATGCCCCCCACTGTAAATGCAGCAGGACTGTTTACATGATCTGTTATGTTATCAAACACGTCTTCTTTAGATTAAAAACAGACAATTAAACACTACATTTATTGTTTATTAGGGCACGAGCACTGAACATGTTGGAATAAGGAGTTACATATGGTCAAAACCTTTTATGCAAAACTCACCGTACTAACATGTTTCAAATACAAAAACATGGCTTGGATCCATGCTGCTTCTGCCTGTGGTAGTCATGGGTAGCCAAACAAGAAAATTACCTCATGAACTGGAACTAAATCACAGTTGAACTGAATTGTCCTTTTTCTTTAACTGAGGTGTTACCAAACCAGCCAAATCATATAATCTCTCCAGTGTGTCCAGAGTCTACCTCCAGGTCTCTTCTCGGTAAGACATGAGGTGTCCTAGAAGCATCCAAAACAGACGCCCAAACCACCCCAACTGGCACCTTTCAATGTGGGTGAGTAGCAGCTGTACTCTGACACCTTCCTAAATGACTGACCCATCTCTAAGGGAAAGCCCAGCCACTGTTCAGAGGAAACTAATATCTGCCGCTTGCATTCTTTTGATCACTGCCCAAAGCTTGTAAGCACAGGTTAGTGTAGGGATGTTAGATCAACCAGTAAATCAACAGCTTTGACAGCTTTCATATCACTGAGGTTACCATGATGGACCAGTAGAGCGGCCCCATCACTGCAGCCACAGGACCATCTGTCAATATGTCACTCTGTCCTCACTCTTGAACAACACCCAGAGATACTTAAACACCTCCAACTTGGGCGCCAGCTCGTCCTTGACCTGGAGTGGGTGCTCCACTGTTTTCAGCTTTGAACCACAGCCTCAGACTTGGAGGTGCTGATTCTCATTCCCAATGTTTCCCACGCAGCTGCAGAATTACTCAAAACAGCATCGATAACAACACCCACCAAGAATAGATCCGACTTGGTGCTGGCAAAATGGACCAAGCTTCCTGCATTTGGACAGAGAAGTGAGACTTCCACAAAACATTGCAAAGGCGTGTCAACCAAGAGAACTCAACAACATCCAGAGCCTGGAGAAACTAAGGGTACCTCTCATCCGCCCCTCGGACTCTGCTGCCAGGTGACCCCACCCTCAGAGTCGTGCCCCTTGTCCTCAGGCTCTGATACTCTGTATCCAGTGTGAACAGATCACTGCTTTCCTCTTCTGACTTGACTGATGGTTTGTCAGAATCGTTTCTAGGTCAACAAAAAGTCTTGCTCCATTCCCTCACCAAGCTCCTCGTACACCTGAGTTTTTGTTTCAGCTACTGCAAGAGTTACACTCATCCTGTCGATATCTGCCAGATAACCAAGCCTAACAGGACGCTTCCAACATGCTGCTCCTGAACCTCCAATGTCTATCTTCTGGTTCAGAGATTGCCCCCACCACATTAAAGTCCCCCAGCAGGACTATGGAGTTGCTAGATGGGGTACCCACCTCACCCAGCAACTCTAAAAATTACTCTAAACAACTGTTAGTCACATGTGAACAAATGACTCTCGGCACCTGTTCCCAACATGACGGCACAGGGAAGCAAACGTCTTGTCCACCAGGGATAACTGCTAAATGCTGGCATCAAATCAGGGAGATGCAAACGTACCCATTCCCTTTCTGCCACCTCTCACTCTTTACATGTAGTCAGTATTTTTCAACACACACTAGTCTGGGATTCTCATGCTCCAAGAGCCAGTTTATAGCTGGGCCTGAAGCACCAGGGCCTTTGACTGCCACCAGACAGAGCACCGGACCCCTACGGCACTTCAAGTGGGTGATGGATAGGGATGGGTATCGTTTAGGTTTTATCCGATACCGGTGCCAAACCGGTACTTTTGAAACGGTGCCGGTGCTTAAACGGTGCTCAAACCAGTGCTTAAAGAATGGAGATCACAAAATTGGTCCAAAAACCTCTCATGTTCAGCTGTTTTTTTTGTAAAAAGATAACAATGTTAGCCTTTTCTGCAGCTATAGGGCATATATGGTCTCACTCTTGGCTGGAAGCAGTGCTTAAACAATGGAAAAAACACAAACTTTGTCCAAAGACCTCTCATGTTTAACTGTTTTCCACTTTTTCTTTGGTCATTTTAGCCTTTTTGTCCAGGGTGAAGGGAGTATCTGCCATCAAACAAGAAGACAGCCGCATGTAACTACGACGGTGTTTGCTAGTTCACCTTACATGCATTAATGTAATAACGTGGTTAGCCTACTCAACGTTAATTACACACGAACAACATTAAGCTACTCACGCAGAGAAGAACAGCTGCTGCTGCCATCATCATCCTCATCATTTCTGCTACACTGACAGGGCTAGGGACCAGGACTCTACTCTTCGGGTTTTTGGGGGATGTTGCTAACTCCGGGTCCGATAACAGGCACCACACCCGCAGCAGATGTGCACGGTGTGAGGTCTCGCAGCAAACTATCAAACACGGCGCATTTCTCGGCTTTAAAAAAACCCCCCGATATGCGTCGCCAGGCGTTTCATCAGATTTGAGGTGTTACCTCCTTTGACAGTATCACAGTATCAGCTTAAAGCACTTGTTGCAGGCTGCTGAGTTTGCATCTTTTGCTGCCAAGTACAGACAGACTTTTGATCGCTTCGCCTTGGGCATTTTTAATCTGTAGCTCTGCACAGAACCTACGTACCTGGCCCCGCCTACTATCCTCGGAAACGTAAAATGATTGGCTAGAATTGGCTCAGGAAAAAAAAAGCACCGAAATAAAGCACCGAAATGTGCGCTGCTTTTCGGTCTGGTTACTACCGTTTATGTCAGAACCGGTGCCATCATGGCACCGGACACCGGTACCCATCCCTAGTGATGGACCAATGCTGCTTCTTTGGACTAGCAGTAAGCTACAAGCTATATGTAGCTTGATAGATTATACAAGACAATATGTATGAACATCTCTAGATATTAGACATCTCATGACATGACATGAGACATGAGATACTTACCTGATAGAATACGGACAGGTGAAGTGTCCATCGCTCTGGTCAGCCTGCATCTCCAATAATCGCCGAATGACTTTTATCAACCCTTGAGTGTGTCTGTTGGATATCAGAGTCAGAATAACTGAAAAAACTAACAGTCTGAGCGTTTTCATTGCTTCAAATGTTTTCAAATAGTTACATTATGCTGCACAACTAGGTTAGCATCCAGGTCTGAACTGTGGAACAGTAACCTTTAACATCTTCATGTTTCTAGTTTAAACTTTCAAAGCTATTTTCTTTACTTCACATGTGCCCTGAGGATGGAGAGCAATGACATCGTGGATTTATCCTCAGCACAGACTAAGCTATGACTTCCATGTGTCTAACTCAGTTTGTAGACTGTCAGTCGGGTCCCTGCACTGGAAGCAATGACTCCATGTTACACACTGGCAGCTGGAAAAGAAGGCGACTGGACTTGATTAAGTTTTAAAGATGTTTCACTTCTTATACAAGGTGGAGAGACCCACATATTTAAACCCTACAGGGCGTTGCCCTCTTTGGAGATGGTCATTGAGCTATTTGTCATGTATGTCATCACATGAGTCCAATAACTCCGTGTTGCATACCTTGCAGAAGGCAGGAGGTTGAGGACACCATTGAGGATGTACTCCAGGTCTGCATGGCCCTGGTCCACCAATAACACCAAGGTGTCGCAGCACGCTGAACACACCACAGCACAGTCACTGCAGCACTGCTGCCACAAAGCTTCCAGTGCTGGGCCCTGAACGACAACAGTGATGCAGTCAGTGTTTCAGAAGTTTAACAAAACTATCTGTGCCTTTTCCACACATGCACTGAAGCCCTGAATGAAACGGACAAAGACAGAGGTGCAGGTGAGAATGCAATCTGTCCCACTCAGTTCAGCCACTCGGGCTCAGCACTGATTCAATCCCAACTCACAAGGTTTGATTCAATTTGGACTCAGACAGTCAGAAATATTATACATAACTATGATCGTTTATCAGTGCAGATCCATATTTTATATCTGTGTATAAAAACAAAGCTGACACTGTGAGATCAGAGGTGTCAGCCTCACAGCAGATGTGTCAAAGTAACTGAGGATCAAACACAGGACGACATGAAGCAGATGTTCCTGGCCTGCTCTTTTATACTTCCTGTAACTAAAGAAATGATCATATGTGACTCTTACAGGAACTCACCTGAGCACAGGACCAGCTGATTTGCCCATTTGACCCTTTTTCCTTTACGACAGCTGCAACAAGACTTCTCACCGTCTACAACACAAGAAAATCACACTTCTGTACCATTATTCACAATAACAAAGAGAGGAAGAGAAACCAACACTACAGTTTGAATGAATGAATGAATGAATGTGCCTACAGGGACCTGAGTCTGTGTGTGTTCAGTGAAACCTGCCTCCCCTCTACATAAACATATTATACACACGAGTGTGAGTGACTCAGAAACCTTTGTGGTTCCAACAAACATACAAAGTAACTCTGTGTCTTGGATCTTGTTACACTGTAAACTCACCTCATGTCTCTTTAAAATCCTCCAGCAGCTGCACACATGTATCAGTGCACCTTACAGTCATGTTACTCTATCAAATAGTTACGTTACTGATTACTCTGTCTTATCAGGATACTTTTCTATGAGTATTGCTGAATTCCTGTTAATGGTAGAGATTTTCTGCCTGTGTGAGCTGCTAGTTTACCTCTATCATTAACAAATCACTGGTACCTGTGGAATCTCTGCAGACAAGGGAAGGATCATTTGTATCATTTGGATGGGAGGAGTCACAGAGCAGAGTCCGCCTCTTACCTGGGCTTGTATGACAGGGCTGGGGAACTCGAGCCGCGTCTTTAAACTCTCCATCATGTCACTGGATCATACCTGTGAACATCCAGAATCTCCATTAGAACAAGAGAAGGAGGTTTGATCAAAGTAAAGACGGCTCTCCTGTTAAACTACAGATGATCACATATCAGGGCAAATCAGACTTTAGCTCAGGGACGTGACATCGAACCCCTGACTGATCCAACACTTTATTCTTCCTCTCAAACAAACATCCCCAAATGTTTGTCCCAAACAAAGGAAACCAAGATTACCATTCAGCATCCCCCCACTGACTGAACAACACTTTAGGATTTCTTACATATTTTAATATGAATTTATGCTTCTTGATGTTATGCAAACTGAATATTTTGCACAAATAGAAATTCTCTTTGAGTTGGACTGAATGAATTTCACTTAACCTGATAATAATATTGATAATAATAACAATTATTTATTACATATACTAAACAATGAGGGGATGAGCAGCATCAGTAAACACATATTGCTTTTTGAATACTATTAATATACTAACACAGTAACCCAAGCCCCTCCCCAAACACACCCAGTCCCACCCACCTGCTGTTACCATAACGATAAGCCAGGCTGTACTGTCCACCTGCTACCAGCAGCCTGTTTACTGGCTCCCAAAAACAGGAACAGGTAAGTCAGCACCTGTTCATCTTATCAACAGCTTATTTACTACAATATGTAGAACAGAGTTACTGACCAGTCAGAGCAGCGTGACAGTGCACACACACACACACACACACACACGCACACACACACACACACACACACACACACACACACACACACACACACACACACACACACACACATTAAATCTGAACACTTTAACGTGTCACCAACATGAAGAAGACATTTCAACAACATACAGAAAGCCTTCATTATATTTTAGATGAAGCTGAAAATAAGCTCAGTCCAGTTTCATGGCTGTGAATGGTTTGAAAGTCTGAAACCAAACAGTGCCAGCGGTTTCTACAGGATGTTGCCGTTACAGCAAACAATACAGGCTGTGCTGTAATGCTAGGTCTGCACTAGCAATACAAGCCAGAACAATGCATGAGCACGATGCTTTAGAAATGACACCACGGAGGCTTTGCTGTGCAACACTCAGACTGCACGAGCCCGACGGGCCTGACGGGCCGCAGCTTTTTGGGAGAGCCCTCAGCGGCACAGTGGCAGCCTGTGATTGCTGTGGTGGAGCCCTGAGCTCATCACAGTCGGGCTTTGATGGGCAGAGCTTTGACTTTTCTGTGTAAGTACATGAGATTTATGGCAGTTACTTTTCATTTTGATATGTTCTCGTTTATTCTTGTGTTAGTTTATAGAAATGCTTTAGTCACTCTGGGGTCACCACAGGAGGAAGCTCCATTTGTTTCATATGGCAGCTTTTATTTTGTAAAGCTTCTTATTTGCCTTTAACCAGTGACTTTGTCACTTCCTCAGCCATCGTGTTAACCATGACACTAAGGAGGCACACTGGGAATACTGGGAATACAGATACTTTCATCAAGGTATTAAAAACAATCCTTATGTTTAAAATGAATGTGTCCAATAAATGTAGTGAGAGCATTAAAATATTTCTGAGAAATGAAAGCAATACTTTTGTTAAAGCTTCAAATCTGTACTTGAATCATGATTTAAACTGTGGTTGTGAACAGGGAATAAAATGATGTAAGGAGGTGATGTTGCCGCTCCCCCTCACCTCAGAGACATGTGATCAGTCTGGATGAAACTTTATATGAACTTACATGACGACATTTAAGAGACGACAGAGGCTGATTATTCGAGACCTCGTCTGTCAGAAGGAGGATTTTAAATCTTGGATTTAACAGGGAGTCAGTGAAGAGGAGCTAATATGTGACAAATATGCTCTCCTTCTACTTCCTGTTGGTACTCGTGCTGCAGCGTTTCAGGTTAACTGCAGGCTTTGAGGCTTTTCATGGCACTTGTCTGATAACACTGACTCACAATCATGCAGCTAGAATCACTCTCAGCTTAGTGGCCGTTCACAGACCTACATGGTTGTTTGTGCACACTGAGTGATATATTCTGCTCAAAGATGACTCCTCACAGCTTCACTGGAGGCCACGATGATGCTGTTTCTAAGAGTTTTAGGGCCGAGCACAACAGCCTCTGTCTGAATTTAGAAGCAGGAAATTAGAGGTCACCAAATCACAACAACAGTCACTTGAAGGCACAGACCACGAAGTACAGAGAAAATCCCACTAACCGGTCAACCCCAATGAGCAAGCCCTTGGCCACAGCGGGAAGGAAAATCTCCCTTTTAGCCGAACCAGACTGGAGGACGGGCAGACGTCTGACCGACTGGTGGAGAGGGAGGGACTCACATGGTGGATACACATCTCTCACAGACCGTGAGAGGACAAAGACAAAAGTGTCACCTCATATCAGGCGGCACCTCCAGGGCTGAAAACTGAAACCTGTGCAGAAGTGCCAACAACTGCAATTCCTCTAACAGCCTCTGGAGCCTGCATCCAAAAGTGAGACAACCCCAACAGCCCCCTATATGAGCACTGTTACAGTTTACAGCTGTAGCTTTTTAGCAGGCCTCACCTCTGCCAATCCAAGTGACCCACCTGTGTCACACACACACTGTGAAGCTGAGCAGTGTGTCACAATGAAAGCTCCTGCTGCTTCCATGGTTTTATATACACATGCTGTGTGGATCTGTGTCTGAAGGAGCAGAATACATTGGGACGCACACTCATTGTGTCCCAAGTGTCACTTTCAAACCTATAAAAATCAAAAATCAAAACACTTACTTCTCTGGGTTTTTCTTGTCCCCGTCCCACCTTTATAAAGATGAGTCGATGCCCTTAAATTCAAGATCAACTAATACTTTTCACAAAGTAGTAAAATCTTTCAGTTTAAATATTTTTGAACATTAATTTAAATTAATAACTGTTGCCTGAATGTACAGTTTCCATTTCGTGAATACCATTTTTCATATGCATAGCCTTCTGCTGATATTATTCCTGGTAAATCTCTCAAAGATACCTTTCTGGTCATCTCCCCTTTCCTTCATGTTATCAGCTTTTGCTTTGGATACCTGAACACTTGAAGGCAGCCTGTGTCTTCCACTGTTATATAATTACAGCCACATTTCTAAAATACAAGTCGTTACTGAAGTTTTTCAAAAACCTGCTTCTTCAACTGGTTAAGGAACCCTGCACCTTGCATCAGTTCTAATCTAGTTTCTCTCAGAGTCACAGCACTAAAACACCATCTATCCATCCTCTTAACCTCTCCTCCAACTTAGGAACCTGCACTGTAAAAAAAGATTCCGTAGAAAAACGGAAAATGTCCTGGTAATTTTCTGCCAGTACATTTTCTGTTTTTTTACGGAAGTTTGACGGACTTTTCTGTAAATAATAAAACGGAAAATTCTGTAGATTTACAGTATACTCTCTGTACTATTTACGGACATTTCCTTCAGCTATAAAACGGAAAATTCCGTTTATTCACAGTATATTTTCTGTATCATTAACTGATATTTTCCGTTAATAGAAAAATTGAAATTTCTGTTTATATTACTATTTCCAAGCACTTCTTTTCACTGTAACTCATTAAATATAGTTCTTTATATTCTTAAATGTACATTTCTATGCAATTACAACCTAGTACACCATATGCTCAAAAATTCATAAATTAAAACTTTTAAATTAATTTGTGCTTCATACACAACAACATTGGTACATTTAATGTTAAGTATTCTTTTATTCTCCTTAACTCAAACACTATACTAAAATATAACGACAGCATCCATCTTGTCATAAAACGACTAAACAGCTGATACATGAACAAATTAACTCACAAACTTTCAAATTTAAGCATTTTTATTTCCTTGAAATCAGGTTGTCCTCATGTAAATGTGTTTATTTACATTCATTCAAGTGGCTACCAAGTGTTTTCTTCAAACAGGACACCTGACAAACAAAAATATAGTTAAGTCATATTTAACGATATGTTCACATTTAATAATATCCAGAGTACCTTTTAGTTAGAATCACTGCCTTGTGGTAGTTTTGCCTCAGCCAAATGGTTAAGGTGTGGTTTACATCCATGTCTGTCCACTTATGGTACAGTATACACATGTAGTCAGTTATAGCCAAACACATTTGATTACTGAATTGCATTTACTTCATTAATGAAGTGAATGTAACTCACATTTGTGTGAACATTTGTCCGAGATTAACTCTTTGGGGTCTTTAGCTTACAATATAACATACTTGACTGTTTAAGTCGTGCCACATGAATAAAACTGAACAGATCTAAAGAAGATGTTCCTGAACTTTGGGTTTATGCAAACAGGATGGATAGATAACCACAGAACTTTTCCCCATATGATAACTAAAGCACAAAATAAATTAAGACAGATTACTGTCCCAAACTTGAAGATAAAAGTGCATTTACTGGACTTGTTTTGTCAGTGAGGAGCAAAGTACAATTAGAAGTGCTTGTTCTGATGAAAAGTTAAACTGTAAACAGCAGCGTAGTGAATAAGGATCCTCAGCAGTGACAACACTTAAACATCATAGTTCAAAATCCTTAATGCACACCTTTTTCTCCACTGTGTTCAAATGCTCTTAGCTGTTTAAGTAGAGGAAAAGTCTGACATATTTCACGACCATTAAATGTTAGACAAGGCTCTGAAAACGAGGTTACGGTTACGAACAAAAAACCTCTGCTTGTGCGCACACACCCTAAATCACAACAAATAAGACAATAGTAAGACTAATTACTACAAAGTGACACCAGAGGCTGGAGAAGAGCAAGCATAAAGTGACACGTTGTGTGTGCACAATTTCTCTTGTTACCACTCTTCATATACCAGTGTGACAAAGTCCTGAATGCAGCAAGGTCCAGCTGAGCTTTAAATAAAATACACTCAGCTTTTCCTTGGATTTTTAGAGTTGCTCAGTTCATACAGGAACTGCAGCAGTCAGGTTGACGTGTCGCTGTGTTGCTCCTCCATCTCAGCCATTGAGACTAGTCGCAATTTATTCTGAGGAAAAAAGAGAAACAACAAGACATTTTAAAAAGTTTGTATTTTTATGATTTTTTTTACCTTGAACATAAACAACAGAAACAAAAAAAGGATTAGGATGGTGCGATATGACGATATATATCAGATGACGATATAAAAATGTCTATCGCTATACGCTATCATTTGTTTTGTGGTGTTGCAAAATAAACTGTTTACGGCAATATTTTTTTCGTGGTTGTGATGGTCACTGTAGTGGCTATATTATTTCTTAAAGTTCTCTCCTTCTCTTATACTTAAAATAACCACACTATGGACGGACTTCCACATAAACCTTTCACAATAAAGCTCAAGTTTCTGTTGAGACTTTTAAAATGAACTGAAATGATATACATTATTCTCAAACATAAAATTTCAGAATATGCATCAAACAAATGACCTCAAATAAGAACATCAAGTAACTATAAATGGCGCTTACAGTCACCACGCAGATGAAGGCACAGAGAATACCAGCATGGCCAGCAAGGATGAGGCAGAACCAGCTAGCTCCAAGCAGATGGACCAGTCAAAACAAATCGAGGACCTTATTGTTAAACGAGGGACTACCTCTGTAACATGGACATGGTTTGGTTATGAAAAGTCTGACACGGACCAGAAAACTGTACTATGCAAATTATGCCACAAACTGGTCCCCACCACCACTCAAACACGACAAACCTCTTTAACCACCCACACAAGAATCACGTGAAAGAGTTTCGAGAGAGTTTACTGAATGAAAAGCAAAAAGAGCCGTCAAGTGCTCAAGATAATCCTTAGACTCAAACATTAGAACAGGCTTTTCCTCGCAGCACGGCGTGTAACAAATACTCAGAAAGAAAATGGCGGCCATTTAAACTCATGTCTAAAATGTATAGTTTCATGCATCGGTCAAAGCACTCGACTCCAGGTACACGACGCCAAACTGAAAACACTTCACATAAGTCGAGTTGCCGAGAATCACAGAATTTACAGAAAATGCACTATTTTGTGATATATATCGTTATCAGGAGAGATATGTCTTATATTGGGATGCGAGATTTTGGTCATATCACACAGCCCTACAAATGATTATAATTCACGTGAGTTGCATACACATAACAACATTCTGTTGCAACAAAAGCAGTTTATAATTGAAGTAACATACATACCTTGAAAAACTAAATCAACCACAACATTAAACTCACCTTGTTTCTGTGGAAAAGGTGATCAGGGTTTTCTTCATTTCCTGAGACCAGCTGCTCTGGATCATCACCAGCTTGTATCTTCATCTTCTTTTTCACTCGGGAAGTCTTTCCTTTGCTTGGCCATTGCTCTGCACTGGAAAACCAAAGTGTGTGATCAAAGGTGAAATAAGGGATATTTTTCCACTGCAGGATTTAGAGTACTTCAAGTAGTAATAGCTGTTGATCCATTTCTCAAATAATCTTTAAGGATCTGAATTTTTAAGAAAGACACAAATATCTCTGCTTATATTTGGCTAAAAGCTTGATATAGACATAACAGTTTATAATATGTCAGCATCCCCACAAGGCATATAAAGCTCCTGCACACCAGCACTGCGCTTACAATATAATTCAATCAAGATATAGTTATTATTGATTAATTATTGAATTTTTAGTAATAATTATTACTATTTAATCACATTAGCACAGTGGGGTGACAAAAATATTCCACATACTAGAAATGCTGCTCAGCATTTCATAAATTACATTTTCAACAAATGTTGGAGTAAAAACACAGTTACAGGGAAAATGTGTCTGTCTGCAAATATTAACTAAACATTTCTATGTGCTACAAAATAGACATAATTGTAAATGTAATGAGGTGAAACTATACTTTCAACAATATTACCACTACAGTCTGTTAACCACCGAAATAATCTATGCTGGTCAGCTAGCTAAAAGTCTTTACTTTAGCAGCCCAAATCAGAGGCTAACATTAGCATTTGCTAGCGTCAGCCAGGAAGGTCTGAGGCTTAAACTAGGGTTAGTGTAATTTTGCCCGAAACCCTTTAAAGTGTACAGTAGAGCCAACTGTAAAACACAGGTATTGATATAGTACTTATTAGACTCCTATAATAATTTGTTCCTCTCTATACATACCATGAAGTTCTCCCTTTTCCCAGTTATCTACATCGCTGACTTTCGCTAATTAGCTAGTTAGCAGTCACAGCTGTGTAATACCCAGAAAGACACAGACAGCTAACTATAATATTTATGAAAACTGGTTCAGCCACTGAAGGGCAGAACTGGTGGTATCACAGTAAAAATTATTTTTAACATTAACTAAAATGAAAATTTTTAAACCTAAATAACGATTATTTAAAAAATGAGTCAGCAAAATATTCCTGACTTGTCTGGAGACAGCGAAACCAGATAACAAATAAATTAACAATTCTTTCTAAATAAAAAAATGCGGAGTCTTTTGAAAAAATTATTTTAATAAAAGAAAACATTTGTTTTAATACTTACCACGGAAATTTGAAGGCAGTTTCTCCAACTCCAGAGTCCAAAATCCAGATGAAGCCTGAAAGAAGTCTAATGGCTGCTCTTGCTCTGACTTTTCCCTCCTTTTTTGGGTCCTTTTTCCCACAATGCATTGCAGTAGTTGAGAAATACGGAAAAATACCTGTAAATGACTAATACGGAAAATTCCTTCACGTTTATACGGTAGATTGTACTGTATTTTTACGGATTTTTTTTACAGTGTGTGGTGTCACAAACCCATCCCACCTGTCACCTCTTGACCTGCCACTAGTCCATCACTGAGAGACAGAACCACACACTCATTCACACTATGGTCAATTAAATTTAGGACCCTTGGATTATAGGAGAAAACTGTAATACAGCCCCCCGCTGACAGGCGTTAATACCAGGAACAGGTTTTTTGCAGGAAGGCACCAGTGTGTAAATCACTGCCTGCTGAAACTCCAAAATAATATTCTTGAGTAATGGTAAGGTGATTAATGCCATTCTAACACACAGAATAGTGAACTGAGATTACAGTTATAGCGATGCTCTCACATAGTTTTCATCATTCTTATCTCACAAACACTTCAAAATTCATATAAATAACTACAGGGCTTACTCCACTCCTATGGGATCCCACAAGGGTCAATCCTCAGACTAACTCAGCCTTCATTGTATGTTAATTAAGGGTAACTGGACACATTCAGTGGGAAGAATATGCAGCAGTCCTGTACTGTACTACGTACCAGTAATAAGTAGATGTAATTTCATTTCCTTCTATCTCCATCCATTTATGCAATCCCCATTGACTTTTGACTATGATTCACACCACTGCTTTAATGTTACTATGTTTGTAAGAAGGATCTGTAACAGTTTATGGTTGAATATACATGTTTCTATACTGTGTGATGCGATATGTAGACCTCTCGGTGGTGTGTTAAGAGTTTCAGAAATGTGTTTTAAATAGTGCTATACAATAATGATGGTTATTTATTGTTATTATTATATGACACTTTAAGTTTCTCTGGAGTACACTGAAGGCTAGTTTGTGTAAGAGGATTTTTCATAGACTTTCTTATTATTTTGTCCAAATTTGGGAGTTATTATGCAGTTTAGTAAAAAACTTTTTTAGTAACATATATGCACAGAAAATGGGAAACTGGACTCTCACTGAATTGCTTCTTTTTGTTAGCCAGGAACAATCAGATTATCATTTTAAACGTAAACTACAGTTCGAGCGACTTTGAACGTTACATTTAATTGTTTTAAGGCAGAAACATCAGGTTTCCTTTGGGACCTGAACGTAGCGTTCTTACGGGAGGTTGCCAGTAGTTGATTGGAGATCTGTGGATCTGTTGTTCTCTTATTGGTTCTTTGCATCTCGTGCTCTTTCTGAGGCCTCAAGCGGGTACGCCAAGCCGCGCCTGCGCTGTGCCTCTTAAAGCGATCCGTAACAAAGACCGTAACGGAAATGACCGCAGTTCATGCTCAAAATAAAATACTGGATAATTTTTGGATAAAGTGCACCGTAGTTAGCAGTCATTAAAATATATTTAAAGATAAATAATGACACTGTAGTGATAATTAGTATTAAATATTAATAATTAATAATTACTATTACTAATTATTAATATAATTATTAATATTAAATGATTCCCCCTAGGGATCAATAAAGTATTCTGGTTCTGATTCTGATTAATATCACAATAGCTACACGATCTTTTACTTTCCTAACAAATTGGTTTAAGTCATGGCAAACAGACTTGACATCCAGTAAGTGTGTGAAAATATTCTCTTTGCCGCTGAAGTCCTTTAAAGACTTTATAGACTGTAAATCTCACTCCAGTATCAGTGCTGGGAACCACAGACACGCAGTAAGAGAACAGAGACGCCAGGGAAGGCACTCCTACATTCCTTACTAATACTGCACAGTGAAAACATACAATTCAACTAAAATAGAGCTTCAATACCAGCAAGACTTGTCAAATGCAAGGACAGCTTCAGGAGAGACAAAAAGGAAACCTATAGTCATAAAATTAGAGAAGCATAGCTTAGTTTTAATCCTGGCAGAGTGGAGAAGTCTTTGGAGCTGCATTAACAGCTTAATGTTGGAAGTAAATGTCTGTGCAGCTGGATTGCTGGCAACGGTATAAAAAAAATAAGTAATTTACTAATTAAAATGATTAATTCTGGATCATGCATATACAGGATAAACTCATACAAGCCAGGATTATTAACAGCTGTGTGTATATATGCTAACAACAAAGTCCAAAAGTAGGTAAGAAACCTGAATCTTTTCAAATAAACACATGTGGAGATTGTCTGAAAGACAAAACAAAAGAAAGACAAATCTAAAGAAATTGTATGCATAACTTGCCAGAATATATATATATATATATATATATATATATATATATATATATATATATATATATATATATATGAGAGAGAGAGAGAGAGAGAGAGAGAGATAAGGAGAATGTTAAGTATGTGGGCCTGGAGTGCATCTTTACTGCAAGTGTTTTACTTTGAAAAGCCCCAAGCGGATACTGTCCACGTCATTACAGACGCTTTACAGCCGGCGAGCCTTTCAAAGTCTTGGGTCTGAGTTGAGTCCCTAAGAAACCATGTCGGCCGTCATAGGCAAACTGCACTCACCTCTCATTTAATATAAAACGAATTCTCCATGAAATAACACGAAGCCTCGGCCTCAGCTATGGCCAACTCGGTAAGTAGCCGCTCACGGTGCTTTGCTGTTCCCGGCTCGGGTTTAAACACTATACGTGTGGACATTTATGGCACACCGGAGGGGTCCGTGGGTTTTTCTGCAACAAGGGTTTTCGGGCTGTACTGCTACTTAGCGCGCCGCTACCACATGAAATAATAGAGATGTTAAATTCCCCTCAGAGACGGACAGAGGAAAAATGTTTTGGGAGAAACCCTCAAAACGTTTTGGCTAATGCGCCAATAGAGTGTTGGAGAGCGGCTGTAGTCAGTGAGTGGAGTCGCTGGGCCGGTAACGCAGACACGCCAACTTTGTTGAGAAGTTTGGTCTTTATTCTTACGATGTTACGGTTTAACAGTTGTGTAACGTTAGCCCACGAAACGAAGCACAGAACACACGCAGCTCAGCTCGTCGTGTTTAAGCGTGTACCTGTTGGCTTCAGCTAAGAGGAACACAAACGTTGCTCGACAGCAGATAGCAGACTGTAGTGTTTCAGGAAAAAACACCTGCACGAAACATGGACCCGTGACCCGTCTTTATTAACGCTAACCCTGCATCTTTGTGCTTTGCAGGGTGCTGTACAGGTGAAACTGGAACTTGGTCATCGTGCCCAGGTCAGAAAGAAACCCACGGTGGAAGGGTTCACCCACGACTGGATGGTGTTTGTGCGAGGACCAGAGCACAGCAACATCCAGCACTTTGTGGAGAAAGTGGTTTTTCATCTGCACGAAAGCTTCCCGAAACCAAAGCGAGGTGAGGAGAGCTGCCCTGGTGCTTTGTGTGGTGGGATGGGGGGTTAAGGGCTTCACATCTGTAATTGATCAAACACACACACACACAGACACACACACACGTATACATTTATACATACTTTTAATGTGCGTTGTTTCTTCATGCGCATGCATTTATTTCACACCTGTAGTGCAGCGTTGGCAGAGTCAGGTTATCACTGAAAGTCCTCTCTGTCATGTACATGTTGTCTGTGTAATGTTACGTCCTGGTGTCGTTTCACCTTTCATGTTTTGACACAAATAATCACATAAATAACAACACAAATTAGTGAGTGAAGAGGTGCAGGCTGATGCTTCAGCTTATTATAATACAGTAATAACAATGATGACAATAATCATATAATAAGGTGAAGTATGTGTCTACATGCATCTTTTTTTACATTTATAGCAGCAGTAGTAATTAGTATAAGATGAGTAGTAGCTGTAATAGACACAATAATATTACTACATACAAACCTTATTTAAGTATAAATAGTTTAGTGTGTCATACATTCATTTATGAATTTCCAAACGTTTCCCAGACCAGTACAAACCAGTGTCACCAACAGCAGCTAACCTTGGAGAACCCCACAGTTAACCTTCAGACTGTCCACCCAGAGTGTTCATCACATAGCTCCACAGACAGTAAGGACGATCAGTAATGTTGAACTTATACAGCCCACCTTTATCCTATGTGGGCCAGATCAGTGAAACTCCCCTTTCTGTCAGTGTAAAGAAGTTAGACTCCGAGTATCTTAAAATAAGGAAACCAGGACGTCTCAATTTTCTACATGATAAAGAAAGAAATCTGTCAGCATGACTCTTTGGAATTAAATTCTAAGAAAATGTCTAAGATAAATTAGTAAAGTTCTGGTAGCTCACTTACTGACCTATAATTCTAAAACTGGACATTTTTAATTTACACAATTATCTGACTTAACTGTTTCTCTGTTGTTTTATTATTTTAGTGTAGTATCAGTGCCCTTTATCTCTTGGGAAAAGCTGTAAAACGTAAAGAAAAATGCCAAGTTTACGCCCTCCTTCATAGTGTTTACAGCTGTCCAGTGGGTCAGATTGAAGTCTTTGCTAGACCGATCCTGGTCCCCGGGCCTTATGTTTGACACCCCTGATTAGGGATGGGTATTGATAAGATTTTCACGATTCCGATTCCATTTTCGATTCTGTTTAACGATTCAATTCTTTATCGATTCTCTTATCGATTCTTTTTAAAAAGAGAACACTAAGGTCGAATAGCTTAGAACTGTTTTAT
Organism: Oreochromis aureus; assembly: GCF_013358895.1. NCBI lineage: Eukaryota > Metazoa > Chordata > Actinopteri > Cichliformes > Cichlidae > Oreochromis > Oreochromis aureus. The sequence goes on from NC_052944.1 coordinate 3,942,609, forward strand.
ATCTTCTCTTTGAACAAGACAGAAATTTAGGAGTAACATGGCCTTACAAACCCAACAGTGAGATCTTAAGAGATCCACAGCCTACGGCTCTTCAATGGGGTGTCACAGGGTCCCCAGGAAATAAAATTGTAAATGTAAAACAATAAAATAAATTATCTTCTGTAGCAATAACAAAGTATAACATAAATTATTCTGTAGCAATTACACAAGAATATCCAGTAATGTCCCTGCCTACAATTAAACACATTCACTTACCAAAAATCTGGGGCAAATGGGTGCAAGGTTTTTACCACAAACTTAGTCACTGCTCGGTGACATTCGTCTATCCTGGCCTGAAAGGAGACGCTACCGGTAGACTGCAGCGAGAACTGTCAGCCAGACTCTGTCTCTCTCATCATGGTCACCTAAATGCACAGTAAAGGCAGGTTTTGTAATAAGGCAGATCGCGCTAACATAATATGCACTGTTAGCTGATTATTTACCTGCCGCGTTAACGGAGAGGACGTGCAAAACGTTACCGCTGCTGCTGGGTTGAGATTCACGAGTCCGGAGCGGAATTAAAAACACGACATTCATTTAAGGTTATCGCGTGTTTTGTGAGCAAATGCTTTTGCATATTCGTAGTGCTTCCTCCCTCAAGTTGCCCCGTTGTCATCCGTTCTCATAAAGTATAACCAAACTTTTGAGCGTTTGAGCCGCCATGTTTCCTGCCAGGTAAATGACGCCCGCAAGCGTGGTGGCGTCATTCGGGCGACTGGAATCAATAAGGGAATCGTTTGCAAAAATGGCAAACGATTCCAAGGAATTGAAACAGTGGGAACCGGTTCTCAACAAGAACCGGTTTTCGATACCCATCCCTACCCCTGATCTAAAACAATACTACTACTACTAATAACAATAATAACGATAATAATAATAACAGTAATAATAATAGTAATAATAATAATGAAATTAAAGCTGCAAGCAGCGATACGAGGGCCCTCGCACCCCAGCACGTCGAGCCAAGCCCAACACCTAAAACCAGCACGTCCGATCTGATGTCACATTGATGGAATTCATGCATTTAACCACCAGCTAACATTTCATCTAATTCAACCATTATTATAGTCGTCCCACTAGGTGGCGCTCTAACCATTACTGACAAATGGGATAACAAACATTTCCGACCTTGAGTCTCATCACGCCTGCGAACTTTGGGAGAGATTGGACATTGTGTTTTTGAGTGACAGCAGATTACTGCTTTTTGGCGAGGGATTGAAACTCCACGTGCTGCCATGACCACCCCGTTTCCCTGAACGTAAAAAGCTTCACAATTTAACATCACAAAGGTCTTTAGATTCGACACACTGGAGATCGGGTTAATCTGATGAAATCCCTTGGAGGAGTTCGTCAAAGTATGAGGCCTGAAAAGAGGCGAAAAAGTGGCTAAAATTACACATTAATTTTAAAATGGCTGACTTCCTGTTGGATTTGGGATATTGCTCCAAGAGACTTTTTTGTACATCTTGATATCCTCCATAAGCTTACCAGGTTTCAGACTTATAAATAAAACACAGAGCAGGGGCTGATGTTTTGAAATTTTGTAGGGGGCGCTGTGGAGCCATTTTGCACTATTCAAGGAAAATGATCACATAACAACAAAGCCCTCATCTCATTGGAGGTTTGGGCCAAATTCCAAGACTTTTTAAAATTTCCAAGCCCCTCGAAAGCCACTTCGTCTTTCATGGTGAACTGCGTTGCCACCAGGGTGCGCCGTTCAGTTTAAAGTCACAATTTTCGCACAGAAGCATCATGAAGGACTGATGGTGATACTCACCGCTTTTGAGGTGGCCACGATGAACCTGTGAAAATCAGTACAACAAAATGAAAGACATGACATTTCCTGTTGCCACTAGGTGGCGCTGTACGTATTCCTGACAATGGGCATATCAATCTGTTCAGGGCAGGTCTGACATCATCCCTGTAAAATCTGGTACTGATCAGATTGGATTTCATTGAGTTACACTAATTTGTTTCTTCATGGCGAGACCTCAATGTTCGCCATGCTGCTGGGGTCACACCCTTCAGTGAAAACTCACAGTTTTCTCTGTAACCCAAGACCAACTGCTTAAGGCTTTCCTGGAGAAATTTGAGGCTGCAGATGTCACCCATTACAATACTGTACCCCAAAGTGTAAAACATGACATTTCCTGTTCCCACTAGGTGGCGCTGTACCTGATGTCAAATATGGCAGTTGAAATATGTTCAGGGGTGGAGCCTTATCATATGTGTCCACTTTGGTCAAGGTCGGACAATGTATGACAGAACGAGAGGCAATAAGATTTTCATGGCGAGTCATCGAAATTCGCCGTGGCGCCACGGCCTCACCGTATCCCGAAAACTCAAAAGCTCCGCAATTTCACATGGCCCAGGTGTGTAGTTGACACTGACCAAAGATGAAGCTTATGCAATCAAATCCCAAGGAGGAGTTCGCAAAGGTTCGAGGCATGGAAATGGCAAAATTAGAGCCAAAATGTCACATTCACTTCCAAATGGCGGACTTCCTGTTGGGTTTAGGACATGGCCATAATAGACTTTTTTGTGCGTCTCCGAACGTTAGATATGTGTTCTGAGTTTTATACATGTAGGTCATACCCATCTCGGGGGCTCGCGTTTCTCATTTTTCTAGGTGGCGCTACTGAGCCAATTTTCCCTGGACATGTCTACGGACATTAAAATACGTAAATTTTCACCAGACCTGACGTGTGTGCAAAATTTCATGAGTTTTTGAGCATGTTTAGGCCCTCAAAAGGCCGATTCATTTGCCGAAATAATAATAAGAAGAAGAAGAAGAAGAAGAAGAAGAAGAAGAAGAAGAAGAAACGGAGCAGATACAATAGGGCCTTCGCACTCTCGGTGCTCGGGCCCTAATTATTAGAAAAATTGGTCTGTAATCAAACCAAAACTGTATGATATAGTCTTCTAAATGTATTTAACTTTGTTATCTTATCCTGTACTCATCCTAAATACATAACACATATTTTGTCTAATTTTTTTAAATTATTATTTTTATTTTAGGAAACAAATGAGAGACTTTATTCAGACTAAGGTTGGACGATATGTAAAAATCTTCCAACTGACAATCGTCAGTCCAATAATCAGTGATGGGCGATATATTCGTGCATCCACAGACTTTTTAATTGCAGAGCAATGTAATCAGTGTAGTACGAGCAAAGTACTCAAACTGGACTAACTTGCATGATCATGCACGTGTCCACCATCCGGCTGAGTGTGCTCAGCCTATCGGCGATAGTCGAAATATTCATCCAGTCGCCCGACCCCAATTCAGACTCATTTTAATCATGTTCTTCTTCTACAATAATTCAGTCATGTAGATGGTAAAGCGTTGTTTGTTTGCGCCCGTTGTTTATTAGTAGATTCTGAAATATATTTTCCCGCAATAATCTGTAATGAAATTATGTAAAATAAATAAAACCTTTAAGCTTAAATAGTTATTTTGTTAAAGCTAACATATAACTGTGAAAATTTGTTGAAAAATGAGCAAGTTAATGTTATGAAGATACAACTTCTTCACCATGTGTTGTTGCAGGAGGGGTCAGAATCGTCCCTGTGGTGTCAGTACGGAGTTTGAAATTGTAGTATCGTGACAACCCTGTTCAGCAGTGGCAGACATCATCTGCTTGGAGGGACACACAGTCGAGTTTTTAGAGGAGCACAAGTACAAGATTATCTGTTAATGAAACACGGCACCCAGCTGACACAGCCCAACACACTGAAGCCACTGTGGAAAAGAAGGGTTAGTGGGATGTGGTAATACGGAAATCCACCACTGACGGGTGAGGTGATGGCACTGATCATCTCTTCATCAATGCACCTGTTGGTGAGTGGCATAGATCAGGGAGCATGTGAAGGTTTTCTCCTTAATAGCAGGAAACATGAGCAAGCATAAGATTGTGTTACTGCATCTCTAAACTTACAGCTCCTATGGGATGTTCCCAGTTTGCACTGGTCAGTATCTATCAAAGTTGATCTAAGGAAGGAAGGGGTTAACCAGCAGGGTGCAAAGACTGACCTGTTTGTGCCAGTCCAACGGGTGACTGACTGAAGCTCACATTGGTGAAAAGTTGATGCTGGTTCTGATAGAAATGTGTCAGAACACACAGCGCGTTGCAGTTTGTTGCACATGGGGCTGCACAGCAGTAAGGATGTCCACGCTGACCCCCGTCTACTGCCAAAAGGGTCACCAGTGGACACCTGAGCATCAGAACAGGATGATGGAGCGGTGGGAGAAGGTGCCTTCTTTGAGTAGCACAAACTGGAACAACTGGGACAAGTCTAAGGTGTTGAGTTGGGCTTCAGATTCCACAGATATCAGTTCAGTCGAGCATCTGTGGGGCGTGTTGGACAAACAAGTCCAGTCCAAGGAGGCCTTGCCTCACAGCTCACATGACTTCCAGGATCTATCCCCACAGCACCCTCTGAGGTCGAATGAATGGCGGAGTTTAATCTGCCCCCAGATGGCGCACTGACTAGCCTATAATTCATTTTTGACATTTTCCTTTAAACTGATCTCAAATTGAACTTAATACCTGAGTGTTTCCTAGTTTTACACTAGTTGGTTAGTCTATTTTTTTTCCCTTGTTTAATCAACTAAGAGATTAGTCACCAGCACATGTTGTTGCACCTGGATGTGGTGTGCTTCACACAAAGATCTGAGCTCAGCTGTTTTTCTTGACATGGTTCCTTTACAGTTTAACTGAAACAGCCACACAGGCTCCGCCTACACACTGAAAAAAAAACTGAGACATTTAAAGACGTCACGAGCAGATATTAAAATTACAAACTGAAGTGAGGACTAACAGTTTGCTTTAATGGCAGCAGGTCGTGTGATGATTTACACGATAACCTTTGCAGCGGTATTTACTACAGATGGTTATAAACTGTAGCCTTGGAAACCAGAGGGTTTGGGGGTGGGGGTGGGGACTAAATGGACGTGGACATCCTTTCAACATGTCTCCATTTCACTTGGCTTGTCAAATGAAATATAAGCTTTGTATGTCCACCTGCACATATCTGGGGTCTGTCGGGATACCAAAAAATGTAGAAGGTGCTGAACATCAGTCATGTAGCTCTGCTGCTGTTTACAGTTGTCAGCTGGTCTTTATTGGCTTGTGTAGCAACACCAAACCAAACTAGGTCCACTGATAAGATCTCAGATCCTAAGTGCTCTCAATATAGTCTTCTTCATATGTCAGCACATCAGCTTTTTGTTATCAATCCAAACATCGAAGGGAGTCAGAGCGAGAACGCCAGAAGACGGCGCATGTCTAACTTCTTCTCACTCTCCAAACGATTGGGTGTGTAGCTCGGAGAAGCTCCCCGAGTCGGCGAGTAAAGCCGCCGTTGCGCTTCATCATTGCTACTGTGTAGTTAGCAGGCCAGCGTGGAGGTGTTTCCATGGTGACAGCCAAATGGCAAAGCTGTCTGAACAAATGGAGGTAAAGACGTTGTTAGGAAGCAGCGAAGGCCGTGCTGTTTTGGCAGCAGAGGCTCGTGCTGCTTAAGCACCTCATTTGGATTCTGTAGTGCCGTTTAATCTACAGATGGAGGGAATCTCTCCAAAGGTGTTTGTGATATTTCAGAGAATTGTCACTTCTATGGAAAGTTTGAAGATAAAAAATGGTTCATCTCCCTGAAAACGGCGTGAAATGTGTAGTTTGTAACGTGGAGGAAAAATAAATAAGCTCTGAGAAACTGAAGGGCTTCAGGATTGTTCCGGTATTTGTTTTATTATTTTTTTAGTTTTGTTGTTCCTTGATTCCTGAAAAATCCTTCCCACTCATGAAGGTGAAACACAAAGAAAGCTCCAGGCTGGCTGCTGTTGTTTACAAGAAAGCATGGGGTTAGGAGGAGGTGCCGATAAACAAGGCGGCCACCTCCGAGGAACAGGAACTGGGCTGTAAATGCCAACTCTTCCTCGGTTCAATCAATGAAAGGAAGTTTGAGGAAGTGGTTTATTGAAGCTTGATTTATTTGGGGTGTCTGTTGAAAGCTCTTTCACTCCTCTCTCAGTTGGCCTTACCATAAAACATTTGTCTTCCTTTACAGTCCCTCCCCACAACAAAGCTCCAAGGCCTGAGTCAGGACTCGCTCTGAGACTCGTGGCCTGCTGGTGGACTTTTATTAGGGCCTGAAGCCTGTGAAAGCCTGTGGTATCTGTTGCATTCATTTATTATTACTTGTTAACATTTTTTGACATGAATATATCCATAAGCCTGAATAATAAGTCATTGTTATAGCCATACTCTCCATACTGGGACTGTATATCCAGTACATGATAGCTAGTAAGCAGATGTAGTGGAGCATGTCTTACCTCGTGAGGTTACAGGAAGTACTGGTGCACACCTGAAGCCCACCTCTGATGGTGGTGTAGTTTGGTTTCCACCTGCGTAGATTGTCTGTTTGGACTTTACCCTAAAATATGAAGCGCATTAAATTGACTGCGTGTTGGTGCTGTACAAACTCTTCTTCTTCTTCCTGTGGCTGCTTCGTTTGAGGGTGCAGGAGATCACCCACCTCAATCACACCCTGCATATCCTTTATCCCCCCCCATGGAAAACATTAATAACAAGGAGCAGCACCGACTGGAGCTGATGTGACCAACCTGCTGTCTCTCTGTCTGCTGTTCACTTTTTCTCAATGGTTCTCTTAATGTTAGATTTGTTCTAACACTTGTTTGGCAGCTTTTACTGGACGTAAAGAATCATAACATGCTCCATTATTACTTCCTTCTTCATCTGACTCATCAGTTACACGTCTGAGGAGCTACTTTTTGTTATCATTATCATGATATGCAGATGTTGTCATAAATCAGATCTGAGTGTGTACGACTCTGAAGGGTGTTCATCCAAACTTCGTAAACGGTCCTTCTCAGGCATGTTCGAGTTGTCCTACATCGTCTGCATCATGTTTGCTCTTCATCAAACATGTTGATGATGTTGACGCTGATAAAATCAGATCAAATAAAAGGAAATTGATCAAACTTTTGCAAGAATTAAAGTTTGCCACCCCGGAGCTCACTCAGCATCCAACACTTCTGTGGTGGTTTTATAGGTGCGGTGTGGAAGTTTCACCCTGCTGTGTGTGCTGTTAGTCTCAGACCTTTGATCAGGAGTTTCTTTCAGTGCGTTTCTGTGGAGCTGTGTGTATCTTAACAGGCTGACATATTTGATATAGTGTGTATGCAGCCTGCTTCTGTACTTGACCTGCATTAGCATGTGTGCTAGCGGGGTGGGAGAGGTACGAGCAGCGAGGAGGATGCTAACCTTTAACTTGCTGAGGCTCTCCACCCGTACGGCCCAACTGACCTCCAACACAAACTTTAGCGTGTGCGTTCATCCCTGCTCTGCTCTTGCTGCTCAGGAGCTTAATGTTGACCTCTTTTTGTCGAAGGCTCTTGCTGTTACCTGATTAGTGTGATGTAGAGTCAGGAGAGGTCGTGTAGGGTGGTGGAGTGCAGGGTTGTTGTTGGGTGCTCTGCTCAGTCAACCACAGACACTCTTCATCACCTGCGGTGTATATCATGACGAATTAGTGTTGTCTGTGCATAAATAAGCACTAATCAGATTCACCATGACATAAGAAGAATGCTTTTGCTCAGCTTCTTGCAGTTTTCATCAGAGAACAGGAGCAGCTGTTGCCTGCTGGACCATAGCTTCATGCTGATGTGCAGCTTTGGTTGGTCAGTACTTTGGAACAAAGTTAATAGCACTGTCTCTAGTAGAGCAACAGTGATTGACCGATTGATTGATTAGTTGATCAATTAACTGATAGTGTTTCTTGTGCCTGCAGGTCAAAGTGCCTTTTTACAGGGATGTATGAATGTAAGGTCATACATTAGTATCAGTATAAACCCACAAACAGATGAGACGCTGGCATTTTTCAGACAAAGGAAAATGTGACAAAGCGATTACTTGGATCCAGGTTTGGCTGCTTGATCTTTTCTTTCTAAATCATCACATATGTCTTTCTTGATAATTCCTTCCACCTTGACAAGATTTCCTGTTCCAGATGGACTGAAACATACCCACAGCCTAATACTCCCACGCCTTCGTTTCACTGTGGGGACGTGTTTTTGGAGTCTACAGCAGCATTCTCCAAACATAAGCAATGTCTCTATTAGGGCTGTCAAAAATAGGCACTCAAATGTTAATCACTGACTCCAAATGGTACATATTTGCAAGAACATCAATACAAAGAGTGCTGTTTTCACATGGCACTGCTGCAGTAAGTCGGGCATGCAGCTAACAGCTGTGTTTAACACCCAACAGTCCTTTCAGAGGAATCCACAGAGATCAGTGAAGCTTGCATTTCACTAGTATTAAATAATTATCATAAATATTAACCTGGCAGGAGCACATGTCAACATTGCTGTTCAACTATTAGCAATTACCAGGATGTAAAGAGCTGTCTGAAAGGTGAGTTTGGAAATCCAGGCAGTGAGCGGCGTGAGCGTTCACAGTGAGCACTCTGTTTTCTCTGTCTTCTTCATTTCAACACAGCTAATACCACACTTTGTCCAGATGTGATAAATCAAGAATGAGGTGATGTAGGGTTGGGAAGTTCATACCATTGGTGCTCTTCTAAAGATCTCAGATTTGAATCTCAGGGTCAAGGTCAGGGATCAAGTTTTTGTAAAGTCTTGTGAATGTGATAACTCAAGGAGGAGGTCACCTAAGATTTTCAACTCGATACCAGAGGTGTGTCTGCTGAAAATCTCAGATGAGTTTGAATCCTGCTGACCTCAACCTCGTGGTCGGAGGACAACATCTCTGAAAATCAGCTCGGATTTTTAAAATCATCTCTTTGGCTGAGGTGGAGCGCTGCAGGCCACCAGGATTGATTTTATTTAAATCAACTTTATATTTGAAAGAATTAGTTGAAAGGTAACAACTTGACATTTTCAAGATAGAACTTCTTCACCATTACTTCTGTTGGTGTAGGATGCAGTTATACTCTTCATCATGGTATTTTCCTGGTTATTGGTATTAAAACTGAAACTGTAGTATTGTTACAAACCTAGTGTCAATGACACATCTGTCCTAAAATAAGGATCCTGATTCATTTTGAGGTTAACAAAGGCTGTGACATTTAATTTTGTCAAACAGCTGCAGATTTAAAAGTATGGAAGGAAAAAAAAAAAAGCTAGCGTTTCACAACAATCATTATGTGCTCCATCAGGTCATGGCTGCTTTTTGTACCTAAACCACTGAAACCTGAGCACATAGCTGTGTATACAAGGACACTGAGAGGTGCCACTGTGTCATAGTATGAATACATGAACAGATATAGTTTTAGACTACTGGATTAGATCTGTGACCAGTAAGTAAAATAGTTTGTAACTTATTAACAACAATAAGTTTAAACATTTAAATATGAAATTACAAAAGAAGGAAAGAAAATCCAGCCTGGCTTTCACATCTTTCCTCATGAGTTGAACAGATGTGATTTTCAGCAGCAGAGGGATGATTTGAGAAAGATGTCGTCCTTCTCTACTCTCATCCATCCATACAGCATTTCTACACATTCGCACGCATCACCATCGTAGCTGCATGCTGTGATGTGTCAAACGGACAATATTTGAGAATTAAGCAAAGCTTCCTTTGTTCAATGAGCACACGTAACTTAATTAGTACATTTCCTGCATTGGTACGTTTTGTGACTCAGGAGGGATCCGTTGTGAAAAACTGGAGTTGGTTTGCCTCCTCTACGAGCATGTGTGGACGTCTTGGCCTTGTCATGTGTGTTTAAGGCTTTGGTTGTAATGGACGCCCGCTCTCTGTATCGATGCATCAGAGTAGGCTGCAGAAATTGAGTTAATGAGGTCTCATGAGAACACAGCTGCAGGATTAGTGTGTTTAATGACACAATAAATGAAGCAACAGTCTTAACACAGTCCTGTCACCTAGTTCAGGTGTGGAGGGGATGTAATTTATGTAATGGTTGGGTTTTTGTGTTTGTCAGAGCGGCCGTCTCCCAGCAACCCAACCAGATGGCTGCAGCACACTCAGCGCTGCTCTGCATCTCATGTAACTGCATGAATTTAAAGCAAGCTTTGTGAACTGTCAGCCTCCTGGTGCTGAAGTCTAACAGCAGTTTTCTCTTTCAGTGTGCAAGGATCCACCGTACAAAGTGGAGGAATCTGGATACGCAGGCTTCATCTTGCCCATCGAAGTTTATTTCAGAAACAAGGTACATTTAACAAGCAGCACTCAGCTGCCAGGGTTTGTGTCTGTGGGTAATGCACTATTGTTGTAAGACCCTGAACCTCTAAACCATGAAGGGGTTTTTATGTATACTCTGAACATGTGTCGGGTTTGCACCAGGTCATTCCTGAACTGCAGCTTTGGAGAGGCTGATTGTCAAATGTGTCCATTCAGAGCTGTTTTCATTTTTCTATCAAGAGTCGCGTCTTTTCAAGCTGTTGCAATATTTTATGTATTATGTGGAAGCTTCTGCAGTGACAGTTACTGAAGGAGTGTACGCATGATACAGTTGTGCTCTCTTGAAAGTGTTTTTGCTGGAAAAGAGAAAAAAACTGGCCTACCATACTCAGAGGTGTGAGCAGACCTAACAAAGCAGCAGGTCACACACACAGCTGGGCCTGCACCAGTAAAGGCGATGTCACCTTTGCCTTGTGAGGGTAAATGAACTGGTTCTCACACAGGGCTTTTCTGCTCTCAGCACTTTGGGTGACGACACCTGGTAACGTAGGTCATGAATGCAGACATTTAATGTAAACGAAACAAAGCTTTACACAGCAAACTGGTGAGCCCACACAGATACTGGGTCAGAGCCATGAACTGGCAAATCCAGTGGAGAGAAAGGTGCATTTTGGAGTGCTGGAAGAGCTCTATTATTGGTTATTGGTGCAAAATTCAGAAGCAGCATTTGTTCCAGAGTTTTAGTTTGCCACTGGTTCCACTGGTTCCACTGGCTCTATTTTCTTTGGCGTTTTCTAGCAGAGAGCCTTTCGAACACGTCTAACAGATGCTGACTCCTGAGCAAAGGTTGTCTCAACCCAAACTGTGATCATTTCATCAAATGGCGATTTAAACTAAAAAAGCCAGTAAAAATAATAAAACTAAGTCCAAAAGCAAAAAATCAAAGTTGATCTTAACCCAGCAAAAACCTGGATGTTCATTTGAAAGCTGCCTTAAATTTCTCAAGTTATTTTTTTAATTAGTCATTTACAATCAGGAATTGAGTTTACTGTTACTGTGGTACTTACTTAGTGCCTAGTGTATCATATTTAACAAATACAGTTCTTGTACATAATCAGTGTGATGTAGTTATTTAGTTATTTATTTATTTTCCCCTGAGAAAGTAAATAAATTGCACAACACATTTTTGCCAGATGTATAAATTCAATCCAAATTAAGGGTTGATATGAAAATTAAATTTTAATTAATTCATTTTTTTTTTTAAATTTTTCTGTCCGTTATTTCATGGTTCAGGCTTCAGAGGGTTAGCAGACAGTGTGGTGTTTGGGATCTGAATAATGTAGTCCAGTCGCAGCAGATGGCCCCGCCCCTCCCTGAGCCTGGTTCTGCCGGAGGTTTCTTCCTGTTAAAAGGGAGTTTTTCCTTCCCACTGTCGCCAAAGTGCTTGCTCATAGGGGGTCATATGATGGTGGGTTTCTCTCTGTATGTATTTTTGTAGGGTCTACCTTACAATATAAAGCGCCTTGAGGCGACTGTTGTTGTGATTTGATGCTGTATAAATAAAATTGAATTGAATCTAATTAAATGATGCAGTCAAAAACAGCATGATGTGGGTAACGTGCTGCATGATGGATTTTTATTGTTTATCACTTTCGTGGTTTTCCTTCCACTTCTCCGTAGGAAGAACCGAAGAAAGTTCGCTTTGATTATGACTTGTTCCTCCACCTGGAAGGTCACCCGCCCGTCAATCACCTCCGCTGTGAGAAGCTCACCTTCAACAATCCAACAGAGGAGTTTCGTAGGAAGTTACTGAAAGCTGGAGGGGTAGGCACGAGGGCGTGACAGACCAGGTCCACCCTGGGCTGTCGCTTTATAGCATGGATGTAGTATGTGTGGAGTATGTGTGTATAGTCTTTACAGCAATGACATTAGTTTACTTTCCTCAGTAAATCTGAGGGTTTTAAAACTGCACTTCAGTATTGATTTACTTTATTTGACATGCCTGGAGCCTCTGATTGGCCTCACAGTGGGCTGAAGTGCTACAGTCAGTCTGGAGAGGACAGTCAATGGCTGAACTAGTTTACCCTGCATATGTGAATAATAATGAATACAGTTTGTATTTTTCTGTTTACCAAGATTGTCACTCTGTTCTTCTGTTGTTCTTCACAGCAACGAAATCCTCACAAACGAAGTTCAGAAGACTCAAAGGTGAGATTTCTGACAGGCTTGTAGCTCATAATGACTCCGCCCTCCCTGTTACATGTGCTGTTACCACCTCAGCAATGACACAATGTAGCAGTTATTGTTGCTGCAGATGTTAAACTTTGTTGTAGCACTGTAATGTAAAACCAGTTGGCTTTGTTTCAAATGTGTCCCATTACTAAATTGTGCACTTGAACGATTGTCAGATCCAGTGCTTCAGCTGGTTTACTCACATAAGACACCTCCAGTCATGGAAACACGGCATTCACGGGCAGTGTATGTACGGCCCTGCTGCTCCACACCAGCACAGGTTTTGGTAGTTTTCTTGTCTGGAGCGTTTACATCTATGTTAACATAGTGCGACTGTCTTCCTGGAGTTTGCCAAAAATAACAGAGCAGCACAGTTTAGCTTTACAAAGTCACAAATCTGTGGTTCTGTATGGACAGGACCAATGTGGACATGTTTGCTATAATGTGCAATGTGAAAATCAAACGCTGTTATTAAACATAAAGCATGTGTTTCCTTTTAAAGGTGTGCCAGAAATCGTGGAACAACGGTTTATGTTGTTAAAATGTTGATAAAGTGTTTATAATGAATTCAATAAACACATCTTTAACTTGCCATCCTTTGCTAAGCTTTTTAATTCCCTCACTGGGACTTTCATGTGCACTGACTTCATTTTAATCCAGTTTATTTACCTGCTCAACATGTCCTGAAGTTCTCCAGAGGCCTGGTAATGAGCTAATCATGTGATTCAGGTGTGTTGACCCAGGGTGAGCTCTGTAACCTGCAGGACACTGGCCCCGCCCCTGCACTGCCATCTAAGATGACAGCAGGTCCACCTCATGATTAGCCATAGTTAGCTAAATGTTTAGGCTAGGCAGGAATCGGGTTCTGTTCTTGAGACGTTTCATGAAGAGGGGCATGTGGTAGCACATGATGACCTATATAAGCATTAGATCAAACATTTGGGGATTGGAGCGGTGCTCACTTGTTGTGCTTCAGGTGAACCTCGAGTGCAGCCAGTATAGTCTATGGTCATATGGTTTTGTGTGTGTTTGGTAACTGTGTGGCGTTTATCTGTTACTCTAAATCTTCATGATATCCATCTTCACTCGTACAAGTGAAGAATCCTTTGTTCTTTCTTTGATTGTTGTTGTTGTTGTTGTTTTGACGCAGTTTTTTATGGGAATGGGTTTGAGCCAAGTCAGTTACATGTTACAGTTACATGTACATGTGAGGCACTGATGTCACTGGGATGACTGGGATGAAATCGATGTAATATAGAACAAATATGTACAAAAGTGCTCACAAGCTGCTTGACAGTAAAGCTGAACCTTCTTCACTGATGTCCTTTTTTCTGGTACTTCACTCTAAAAACACAGTAATATTACTCAGTAAATGACTGACTGATTTATTATCAGCTTTCCTGGTACAGACTGAGCAGCCTACATTTACTGAAAGCAAAGAACTCTCTGTTCATTTAAGCTGCTGATTTTCCTTTGGCAGGTGATGATAATGCAGGAGGGCTCAACCTCCCTGTTTGGCTCCCACCTCAAGCTGGCAACACTTCCCAACAGCTCTGACACAAAGAAAAGCAAAGGCTTTAATGCCTCCAAGGTCAGTGTCTCTGCTCTTTACCTTGTTAGCTTATAGCACTGCTGCTACAAAAAAAAGTTGTAGCACAAGCATGAAATATGTTTTTAAACCTCAGGGTGATTCCTCCTTGTACTGCACTAAACGCTTTGGCCTGTCAGGGCGTGGAGCCTCTCCCAGGGTGCACTGGTGTGTGGTACTAATTTATTTTTATTTTTTGGGGGATAAATCAGTAAATACTAAAACTACAATATTGTTAGTTGATATACTTAATTAAAGAAGTAAAAAATCTATAAATAATAATATGGTGGTAAAGTTTATATATGCTAAAAGCTTGTTGCTAGGCAACATGATTATGTCATAATGTGTTTAACTGAGCTGTGGTGAACAGAACTGAGATGGTGTTGTATGTGGATAAGAGTTTTCTCTGTATCTGTTATTATTATTATAGGATATACTGTACAATGTAAAGCTTGTTGTGATTTGTTGCTGTATGAATAAAAGTGAATTGAACTGAGTTCAAACCAAGGTGCTTCGGCCTATTCTTAGCAGAAATGTGCCGGGATCATCAGAGCTGCTGTCGTTAGACGTCGGAAGGACTAGTTGTTTAATGTTAACGTTTTAATTGGTGCCCAATGGGAGAAAATTGTCTCCCATACGCAGTCGTCTGCCAGCAAATGGCAAAGCAGCCATCGCTCATAAAACTAGACCTGTTATTGTTACTCACTGTTGAAGTGCAAAGAATGAGATCACAGATACAAGACGTGAGCTTCCTCCAAAGGTGGGTGGGCTTTTGCTTTGTGATAGGGTGACGAGTTCAAGAGGGACTCGGACTGGAGTCGATGTCCTTCTACATTGAAAGGAGCCATTTGAGTCGGCCACCGCCGGGGTGAGGTGTTCAGGGCGTGGCCTTCTGGGAGGCGGTCCCGGGAGAGGTTGCTTCTCGGCTGGCTTGGGAATGTCTCTGTGTTTCCTTGGATAAACTGAAGAAGGCGGTTGTTGTGAGGAAGCTCTGGGCTTCTTCACTATATTTTTATTCATACTGTTTCTAGCACGTCCTTGGGTTTCATGTGAGGCGCTCTGCAAACCAAAGTCATCATTTCTATATTTATTTTAATGCAACGACCCGTCAGAGGAAGTGGATGATAATTTATGGTGTTTCTATGAATTGCATCAATGTGCATCATTAATAATGCACAGCACAATGTGCCACAGTCTATTCATTTTGTCATATTTAATAGTGCATGAACATCTTTAGTAGCAAGTCATCTTCACATCATATTTAACCTTTAGATGAGAGACTGGACCCTACAGTCTTCCACAGGTGGGTCAGAAATGTTCAAATCAATGTGTTTTTATGCCACTTGTGTTATTTTGGTTACCAGTAACCAAAATGTTTTGTACCATGTTGTGCTTTAATGTTTGAAATATTTTGTCTTTTTAACGTTTTAAACATTTTTTTAAACATTTTGAAAATTGGAAAAAGGGAAAATAATTCCTCAGCAGCAAAGATGTCACCGTCCGTTCTGTGTATATGCATGAATACATCAGTGTATGTGGTAAGTTTAAAATTTAGATGGCATGATATCAAAAACATGTTTTTATAGCTGGAACATGAAACCAGAACAGCTGCTGTTAAAACCAACCTCAGCAGGTTAGTTTGGAGCCACTGATGCAGCTGAGGGTTACTGTTCTGGGTCTGGTGTTGGAGGATAACGTGTTCATCATGCACGATGTGAGACGCCACACAGCTGAGCAGCATTTAAAGTGTTTGTCCATTATACAGCCCTCAAACTGAACCCACAGTGTGTTGCAGTGTTTCTTAGTTTCACAGCAGTCGTTTGGCTTTCCTCGTTTAGTCGGCTTAGAAATGAGTGGCCGGGAACATCCCTCATTTTTCTGCTGGGATCCACTTTATAATATCTGACGTACATCAGAATGTCAGGGGCCGAAGATTTACCTGTGTGGATGTTTGTGGACAAAGAAACAGATATTTAGTGTATTACAGTAATACAGCATCAGTACAGTGTTTCACTGTACTCTGGGTACAGTTGATCATTGCAGTGTAATTCACGTTTGTCAGCCAATATTGGGACACTGTGAAATGTAAATAAAAACAGGATGCATTGATTTAGAACTCATATTTATTCACAACAGAAAAACTTGGTTTAAAATTTGAAAATGTAGAAAAATATGAGCTCATTTGGATTTTGTGGGCACAAACACATTAGCAAACTGAATCAGCTGATCTGTTCCACACTTTGTGTTTTTGTTTCGCCCAATCAGCTTTGGTTTTAACATCAGCGTGAGGGACAGTTAGGATTAGACCCAGTCACCTGTTCAGATTATGATCCCACAGAGTGGGACGAAGCCACACCTGAGCAGTGGGACTGCTTCCTTCATAAAGGAGGCGTCTTGAAGCTGTACTGCCAATAAAGGTTTTTGTTAGTGTGTTCAGCACTATTCACTATGCATAACTTAATATGTGCACGTGTATGATGTCTTTGCATGTGTGGACTGAGTGGGTTTCATGTCCACGGCACCTTTAAAAACATCTTTACTTACAAAATCGGTGGCGTGTTCAATACTGTATCAGCTGACAGCGGTATGGTCTCATCAGCCCCCTGACAGCGCGTGGAGCTTCGCTTTTCCTTGTGCCTGAACACTTTGAGCTTTTCGTGTTTTTCCCGTGTAGCTTTAGTCTTTCTTTCTCTTTTGTTATTGTTTTGCTTGATGCCACTTTTCATCTACAGCTACTTAAATATCTGTCGCTTACTATCTGATCTCATGTGTTTGTTTCAATCTGCAGGATGGCTCTACAGGAAACGCTTTCCTCATCATGGCCACAACCACCAGCACTGACAACAGCAGCATCTCCAAACTCCACAAGCCATTAAAGGACCATAAAGACAAGACCCCAAAAGATTTAAAAGACCCCAAAAGTGCCTTCAGGGACTCGGGCTGGGAACCCGGAAAAGCCCTCAAAGAATCTTCCAGGAAACCCAAAGAGAACCAGCCACTCAGAGAGATCAATCCTAAGATGGGCTTCAAGCAGCCCAAGTCTTTGTCTAAGGAGCGTAGGACCGAGGGGATAACTCATGGGTCGAGGTTAAACAAGCGCTTGTCCGGCCTCGAAGGTGACGATCACAGGACCAAAAGACGCAAAAAAGGGTTCATGAATTCCTCGGAAATGCAGATTTCAGAGTTAGACGGTCAGTGTTTGGATAAGAAACTACTGAGAGACAGATCGCAGGTGCACACCAGTAAGCTACGAGCAGAAAGCGAGGACGCAGACCTCAGGAGGGTGTCCACGCTGCCGCCATTCCAGGACCTGGTCGATGCTAATGACTCTGATATGGAGGACCAGTCTGCCAGATCAGATGTGAGTAAACGTGACGTTTTACTGTCGTTACAGCTGGGAATGAGCTCCTCTACTGGCTCTGATAAATAAATACAAGTATAAGGCACATCTTCTCCTTGATGGGGGGGCACAGTAAACCTGGTAGAAGCTCAGGTGCGTTCGTCTGCACATTGATTGGTTTGGGAGCAAACAGCTGATGATGTGTCTGCGTCTTCTTCAAACCCGTGAGCCAAATTAGGAAAGTTTCATGAACAGGCTGACATTTGACCTTGTTGCCATGCCCACGCTGGTTTGCAGAGAACCTCCCCATAAAGATGCTGTTTTAAAGCCAAATCGCAGACGAGAAAGATTTATGGTTTTACAGCACCTGAGGAGAAACGAGGGCCGTAAATAGCACAGCTCCTCTTTAATTCTTTTAGCTTAGAAAGAATCAAATGGCTGTGTGTTTGTGCTTCACAGCATTTCTTTATGCAGCAGTTTTTATTTCTGTTGTCAGTGATTGTATGAAGTGCAGCTCTTTTATGCATCGTTCTCTGCCGCGTGGTTAGTCAAAGCAGTTCTCACAGAGTGGCACCAAAACCTGTGTTTTTGTCATGGAAGTAGCTTTGGGGTGGGGGCTGCTGCTGCTGCTGCAGCTACTGGTTGTAAAAAGCATGTGGGGTGACAAATTCCAGGCATTTGATTGTGCCCAGGCCAGCAACCCTGGTGGGCCTGAGGCGACACAGCCCAGCGCTCCCATTGCTTCATCTTTGATCTCAGAGTTTGGGACTGAGTGCTCGGATAAAAACAGCAGAGAAGGAAACGCCGACGAGGTGATGACATGAAGGAAGGGAAACTGAGTGCGACCTCCGACCAGCACACGTCCGTTTAAAACGAATCCGTTTTGTTTCCATGGCGCCACATCGTCGAGGCGCTTTGTGCTGGATGGTCAGGACCCCACAGAGATACTGGTGTCAGGATGCTGACGATGTCACACTGGTGACAGATAAATTTAGTAAAAGAAAGTTTATCATCTATTTGATTTAAGGGAAAGTGTCCACTCATCATCATCACACAGCACGAAGATAAGAACATTTAATTATATAAGAGTGTCTTAAACTTCAAACATGATAAAAACTAATATCTTTATTTTGAATGACAGTATTCATGTTGTCGTGCTGCATTTTTCTACATTCAGCTGTTTTAATCACATCCCAGGTATGATTTGTTTGCTCTTCATGAGAGTGATGTCGTCTGCTGCTGTGGACCATCCTCACTCTTATTTTCAAACTGTAACGAGTGCCAGCCATCTGCTGTCGTTAGCTTTGCAGGTTAGCGGGATTCATTATTGTAGGCTGAACAGATCACAGATGGGATATTGATCTGTGACAGAGCGGACTGTGGACGCGTGGAGGAGCGAGCGGGTTGCTCGCTGTGCAGAGCAGCGGGGGAACCGTAGCTGGAACCCATTGTTGGGAACTAATCAGAGGAAATCCAGAGCAGATGAATCGGATGGTTCGAGCGTGAGGAGCAGAGCTGAGGCAGAGCGCTGCAAGCTGTGGATGTGAGAGCGACTGCATCAACTTTTCCTACTTTGTTCCCCGTGGTTTCTAAACTAGACCGTCAGACAGTTTGCTGGATGTGCTGAGAGTCGCTTTATTGTCTCTTGATGTGATTGGGTTTGCTTACTTGGAGTAAAGGAGAACAAAAGCCGTAAACAGGAGTGCCGGTCAGATTTATGACACTTTGAAGAAGCCTGTAAACCAGCAGAGCAGCTGTGCCCTGTTTCTCACGTTTCTCCTCACCATGTTTTGCACTGTGAAGGTTTCCTTATGTATCTGTGCTTGTATATTGAAACACGTCCACATCTCAGTCAATCTGAAAGAGTCCCAAACATCCTCACTCTGGGCTGTATGAGCCTCGGCTGCCTGTGGGCAGATGCTGCTTCAAGAAAGGCTTTAAAAGAAGAGATTTTCATTTTTGGCTTTTATGAATCCAAACTACAGACGTGTCAAACACATACATGAACACGAAGGACTGTATGGGAATGTCAGCACACACTGTTTCATTTGAACCTTTCTCTGTGTGTGCTGTTATAAAAGGTACTGCTTCAACCTTGAACATAACATTTATACAAAAATATAATTTTCTCGTGATGCTTTGCCAGCCCAACATAAGATGGATGGCACTATGAAACCAGGCTCCTGATGTCAGGACAGATGTGCCGCTGTTCCAGTGCTCTCTGCAGCCTCGTCTGTTTTTTTATGTTTGTATTTATTTTCAATAAATACAAACCTTGATAAATAAACCTATTTTTAATAAAGAGAGTCCCCTCACTGTAACTCTTAAATCCTGTCCCTTGGAGATGGTTTGAAAGCCGAACGTGTTCAAAGTGGGAACACTGGTGAGTCGTGGTTGGTCCACTCCTGCTGGGTTTGGTCTTCTTTCAGCAGGGAGCACATACATAATAATAACAGTATTCATTTGCTTCTTTGTTTGCAGAACCGCCACATTCAGTCAAACAGCAGTTTGAGTCATATTTTTATCTGTTTCTCTTCCTCCCAGTCTGAGCAGCCCAGTCCAGCCGGTTCCAGCTCCAGTTCAAGCTTTGCTCCTACACCCCACAAACGGCAAGGTAACCGACTTGGACCGTGCACACAAGTTACAAAGTTTAGTTTGTGCTGTTTGTTAGTGACACTAACATCATACGTGACACTTTGTGCTGTCAAAGCGATGAAACCAATAAACTGCACCACTTTGATTTGTTTGTGTTTTCGTGATTAGATTTATATCATGAGTGAAATTAAACATAATCGTGAGCAAATGATTTAAACTGTACAGGCACACGTGTTCAGTGCCATTCAGCAAACCAACAAACGGCCACCTTGCACACATGTGTGTGCTCAGCAGCACCGTAGAAGAACTTAATTCACTTTTTAATGACTTTTATTTTCAACAAATCAACAACAGGACAAAGGGGGATGGGTGGTGGGGTGTTGAGATGTAATCAGATAAAAAATCTGGAATATTAACTGTGATAACAACAATTATCCTGATAGATCTTCAGCTGCTTGTTGGGAGAATCTGGGAGAGGAAAACTAACGTGAGCACAAAGTGTCTGAATGTTTTCCCATCGTCACGTTCCACGATGCACAGAGGACAGGGCGGGGGTGATGTCAGGATGTGACAAGACTATAGTGAGTCAAACTGTTGTGTTACACAGGTGGAAGTATTCAGTCTGGCAGTGTGAAGCTTGAACAGTGTTTTTAACATCACTTTAGGTCCAGCTGACATAAACTTATCACACTCACTGGTAGAAATCAAAGAAAGCAAAATGATGCGTCCAACAGTCTGTTGTCATACAAGCGTAACACCAAGTACACAGTGGTAGCCTGACACTTATTGTATGCCCTGTAGAGACTGTGGTATAGTTGTCATAAGGTTGCTACACTGTTACTAATTAAAACTAACATTTCCTGTTGGATTAAACGTTCCTTAGCAGCAGGATCGATATTGAACAGTGTTTCACCGCCTCCAGCTGACACGCAGCACCCCTGCACACAGGCAGACACACAACCTCTTCAGGGCTCGCAAAATTTCAAAATCTCTGGTAGCCCTTCGGGCAGGCACTCTTCAGTTTTTGGTAGCCCAAAATAAATTTAAGTAGCCCGAATAAAAAAGAGAGCAATTAATTTTTTAATGTTTTGTTTCCTTTACAATATTATACATTAAAGTATAATATTGTAACGGAAACAAAAATTAATCAGAAAGTTGTTAAAATACAAATTACAACATTGTATAAAGATTACAATCATCAACTCAAATACTTGTTTCTAATTGAACAGAAATTTCTATGAACTTGCAAGAACTGTGTAGAACATGAATCAGTCTGTGTCAGATCCTGAATCTGAAATTTCCACTGAAGTCAAGGGTAAGAGGTGAGTGGAACCAAGATCGAGGCCATTTGCTTTTTGAAGTTTGCAAAGACTGCTAAATTTTGCCAGTGTTAGTTCACTCTTTGCAACATAGTATGCTTTTGAAAGATTTTTCAGGACTTCTTCTTGTGCTTGGTTTATTTTTAGTATGTTTTTTTTGCAATTGCTGTTTGTTCTGGGAAAGATATTGCAGACTGAGCAATAATGCATTTCTTGCATTTCTCATGGGTTCTGATGGGGTCTTTCTTAAAATTACTGGTCCCAGTTACAAAGGCGCTTGTCGACTCAGATATCGAGGGAAACTCACGACACACCTGGCAGAACATCATGTTATTTAGCTCGTCATATTCCAGCCACATAAATTCTTTTGTCCATGAAACCAAAAAAGCTGAGCTTTCTTTTTGCCTCATAGTCTGATTTGTCATAACTTTTCCGTTTTGTGGTCGGCTTTTCATTGGCTGTCCCTTCTTCACCCTGACCTGTCTTATTTGGCTCAGCAGAACTAAAATACCAGCGTAAATCCTGCTGCTTTTACACACGTACTTACATAACGGTCAGCGATTCTCTGCGCAATCAACCTCTCACGTGTTTAAGCTTGCTGTGGGAGATTTCACTTGTCACGTTTGAATAGTAAGCTAATGAGTGATAAGATGATGTCAGAGGAATTGGTGCGCAATTAATCGTCACTCACCAATCAGTGCTGCCGCTCTCTACACACCGTTCGCGCGATCGCAAAGTGAAAGTGAAAGCAAAAAACAAGCACAAATTCAAACGCGATTTCAATATGTCACATATTGACAGTGGCTCATCGATGCCAATGACATATTACTCAGCTACATTTGCGAAAGAAAATGCAAAAGCACTGACACATATTTTTCCTTCCTATGATAGCCCGACGGGCAGGGCTGAGATGGATTTTGGTAGCCCGACTGGAAAAATCGCTAGCCCCGGGATGTCGGGCTAGCGATTTTGCGAGCACTGCTCTTTCCTCACTACGACACATGTAGCTGACATTCACAACAATGCACAGCATTTCCCAACAGGTCACCAGAACTCCAGTGTAAAGAAAACTGAAGTGTTACACAGTTACCATAATCGTTAACCTGCTTGGTGGGAATTTAACATGTTCACGATTTGTTAACTTCATATGGAAATAATTAGCTGTTATCATTAAAGTGGACATGAAACTCTACATGTATGAAGGCTAATTTACACCACTGAGCCCTGCTCTCAAAGGTAACGCTGTCTGTGCAGCTGGATTTAAGAAGTAAGTGCTTAAAGTTTAAGTTTATATAACACGTTTACCAACATCAGCGTGTGACGTCACTGGGTTGGTTAGTTTATGTTAGCTTACTAGTAACAGTAACACTTTAAAATACAGTCGGTGCTAGTGCCTATGGCTGATTATAAAACAGTAACATTACTGTGGATCTATGTTAATTACACATGGAGGCATTTGCCTGAAAAATGTTATGCTCATGTTAACCTCCTAGGACCTGGCGTCCACATATGTGGACATCACATTTTGGGTTATTTAGACCAAAATACTCAATTTCGCTCTACAAGGGCCTGATATCCACTTACGAGGACATAATACTGCTACTGTTCTATCAAAATTTTAAACAAATATCCTCAGATGTGGCTCTGATTTTTCTTAAAAACAAAAATAAGGTAAAAAACCAAATCTGGTAATTCTTTGTTTTTACATTCATCGGGCCCCAAAGTGACCAAATATCAAAGAGAGAGTCTGGAACTGAAGTTAAGAAGTACCCACTGAAGGAAGGATGAATGGCTGGATCATGAAAACCTGGCATATCTCTGCATGGTGTGTTTTTACCTCTCGGCTGTAAAAAGGCTGGTTGTCATCACCCTGCTGGTCGGATGGGTGGGGTGGAGAGCCAGGTTTGTGCCTGCAGTACCTTAAGAACGAGGCTACGTAGGATTTAAGCTAACGACGTCGACAAGTTTGAATCTCGGTGACCTCGACCTCGAGGTCTCTGGCAGTGGACCCGGTCATGTGAGAAATGTTGTGCCTGGCTCTTCCACTTTAGGGATTACAGCTCCTACTGCGTTTATTCCTACTGGGACCACTTTGTTCTTGACCTTCTACGTCTGCTTCAGTTTTCCTCATGCTCTCTGCTGGGATTGCCACATCTATCACAACTGCAGCCTTCTGCTCCTTGTCCACCACCACTGTGTGTGGTTGATTAGCCAGCAGCTGCTGCCAGTTGTTCTTGGAGGGCTGTTTGCCTCTTTAGCCAGTAGGTGTCCAGTGCTGTCCAGCTCTTCATTGTGGAGTCATTGTTGGATGTCTGTGTTTGTTATGTTAGCTTTTTCTGGGAGGTTCTTTGGTTTTGTCAGGAGTTTTCCTGTATTGCAACTCAGGTCAGAATAAAGACGCTCAGACAGGTTAACGTGTACACGGGTGAGACTCAGGGAGACTCGCACCCTGGAACAGTTGTCAGGCTTTATTTATACCCCAAGCATATTCGTGTAGCATGTACAGGAAGAGATAAAATAGAACTGTGCTGCGTGCAGGCTTCCTGTTGAACAGAGCGTAACTTCTCTATTTAAGCTGAACACTGAAAGAGCAAACACATCTAGATAATGAAATGTACTTTTAAGCATAACATAATAAAAATCCTAAAATCCTAAAAAATCCCTTAACAGGTCTGCTGTTGGGTCCTCCAGCCACCTGATGTTGGTGTTGTGTGATGCTACTTTCTCACAGTGCTCAGTCTCAGGACCTGGTCTCTGTCTTCTCTGGCTAACAGTAGTCTTGCCAGACCTTGAATTTGCCTGGTATGCCTGAACCTGCATCTTATGTAGCCACTCTACATCCTGCCCCTGCAGTGGATGAATTCTTACGTGATACAAAACTGTCATACTGAGATATCATTGCTATAGCAACACCAGGTGTTTATGATCCCTAGTGCATGCAATTAAGAGACACGCCTGGGCATGTCTGGGAGTGAGAGCCACATGTGTCAGTCTGCAGTGCAGCAACTTCAGGAACCTGTGGGGAGATATTAGCTGCTGGTGTCATGTGACCCAAATGTAAACAATTGACTCCACCAAGTGTGGCTGAAGGATGTCATGTGACAGGAAGAGCAAACAGTGGATGAAAGTTACTGATACAGTACATGATGCAAGACCAAAGCAGCAGGTTAAAAAGCTCAACTCATGACCCAACATCCCAGGTAGAAGATGGTCTTCAGTTTTATTGTGAAAACGTGCAGGTTCCTGAAGAGTCACAAGGTTAAGTTACTTTAGTTACTGTTTAACAAAGGTTTCCAGGCCAAACTGCGACTAACACTAACCCTATTTCTGTACTAAATTTGACTTATGCTGTGTTGCAGTGCCACTTTAATGCTGCTGCAAACGGCACTGTGTGTCATCAGTGACAGTAGCTCATTGGAAACAATCATGGAATGTCCTTCATTTAATCAAACTTAGAAATGCTGCATAAAATATCTTTTTGTGTAAATTATCAGAAACATTACCACAAATCTGCTTAAAGTGTCACTTTGAGCCTGTAAACAAACGGGCACAGCCCTGGTTTATAAAAAGAAACACTTTTACTTTGAGTTGGTTCAGAAAGTGTTGAAGACGTGGTAAGAGAGGCTGCTAAATCATTTTGAGATTGAAGAACATGAGAGAATCATGTTGTTTTCCTGAGCAATGAGAACGATTGAAAACCAGAGAGGATTGTTTGAACCAGAGCTGTAAGTCAGCTATGTAGAGTTAGAGATGTGTGCATGTTCCCTTTGAAAGTCAGATACACCAGTCCACATTTGCTGAGCTTCACAGTACCAACGTCACAATCTGCTGCTTTCTGCTTGTATTTCTGAGGTTTAAACTGCAGTGACTGTGACTTTATTGAACTGTTTGATCTGTTCCACTCAGTGCTTGGCCCACTGCAGTCAGTGATGCAGGATCTGCACTCGGATGACGACGATGACGATTCAGAGGACGACAACGACGACGTGGATTCAGACACGGATCGAGCAGCCCACACACACCTCACACACCACCAGCACAGGTTAGTAACCCGAGGGCAGCTTTTCGAATGGCTGAACTGCACACTAGTTTAGTTTCATAGACCTGTGCGCAGACATTGGTAATGAATTCCTTTTAACAAGAATATTGCTATTATGTGGGCTACTTTGTATCTCAGATGTTTGTGCAGTAGAGCCAGCCTTTAACAACAAACCTGTAAAATGATGAAGAGCCGCCATTTAAATCTTGGTTAAAATTGCTTGGGACAGTTTCTAAAGGTTCTTTTAACGTGCCTTTACCAACTTTTCAAGTATTTCATGTAAGCTCTTTCCAACTCTCTCCACCATCCTGTTGGTGGAGGCGTGCCGTCAACCTTGGCCAAAAAGCATAACTTAACCAGATGGTCTCCGTCTCCAACAGTTGACCGGTTTTCCATCAACTATGCGCTCATTATCTATCTAGCCCAGGGGTGTCCAACTCCAGGCCTCGAGGGCCGGTGTCCTGCAGGTTTCAGATGTTGCTTGATCCAACACAGCTGATTTAAATGATCTCCTTAAATGATCTTAAATGATAAATTATCTCCTCAACATGTCTTGAAGTTCTCCAGAGGCCTGGTGATGAACTAATCATGTGATTCAGGTGTGCTGACCCAGGGTGAGATCTAAAACCTGCAGGACACCGGCCCTCGAGGCCTGGAGTTGGACACCCCTGATCTCGCTGGTCCCCTCCCTGACACTGATTCTGTGAGAGTCACCTTCATGTTAAAGACCGTCCTTCGTCCCCACTCTCTCAGATGCTGCTCATGGGGGATTTTTCATTGTTAGCGGTTTTTAGCTAACAGCTGAGACAACAGTTTTAATGTCTTTATTCTTTGTGGCTTCATACTTAGGATTAATTTAAGTGATGGCAGCAGAAGTGACAGCTCCTCCCATTCCCCGCTGTCATGCAGTGAGGCCCCGCCCTTATTAAAGTCTACTAATAACCAGGTAATCACATCAGTAATATACTGGCTTAGATCAGCATCATTGAAAGCCACAGTATCCAGGTGTGTGCGTGACCCTGGGTGACTCTTTGCTCTTCTGTCTGTCAGATAGTGGAAGTAAAAAGTCCCACCAAGCAGAGCAAGCAAGACAAGAGCAAAAGCATGGAGTGTGATAAGGTGAGAACAAGTGTCTTTGGTTTTTAGAAACAGTGTAATGTGGAGTAGGTTAGTAAATATTCTGAAATATGGAAAGATAAATCTGTGTTTGAACTTGACGTCACTTCAGCCGCTGTTATCATGTCTTGAGGTTTGTTACCATCAGCCACTGCTACATCATGACAGCCGTCTTTGCTGTGTGCTTTGCAGGCTTACCTGGATGAGCTGGTGGAGCTGCATAAAAGACTAATGACACTAAGAGAAGGTCACATACTGCAACAGGTGAGCTAATGTCAGCAGTGTCCGATACGTCCATCAGACACAAACCCACTTCTACAAAGTTTGGGATCCGTGTCAGATGTAAAAACTGAATTCAGCAATTTTCAGATGTCAGATTTTATTCACACGGTTTAAATCGACCAGTTTAGGAAACACGTTAGCTCAGGTCGAAGCTCTCTTCCTTCTGATTGGCCAGCTGAGAGCGAGCTGTGCCTGCAGCAGATGACTGCATAAAGAAATCTGCTTGTTTAAAATAAATATTAGACATTAGACACAAATAATAATGTAGTAATGTAGAACTATTAGTTCATAGTTGCAGACTTTACTTTGACCCAGCCTGTGCTCACCACTCTCACTTTGTGTCTTGCAGATTGTAAACCTGATTGAAGAGACCGGACACTTCCACATTACAAACACTACGTTTGACTTTGACCTTTGCTCTTTGGACAGAAGTACAGTAAGGAAGCTGCAGAGCTATCTCGGGACGTCCTGAGGCTCGGAGCAGTCGGGTGCTGGATCCGAGCCTCTGACTCGTCCTGAATCAGTTCCAGCTGTAGTTGGCGTGTCTAAACCTCACAGTGGATCCAGCCTCTGCTTCGACCCCCCTGAACAAAGAGTTCACCCTGCTGCAGAAATCGGGGGTAGATGTACGAGATCAGGATGTCAGCAGGCAACAATCTGAAAACTTGATATGAAGGGTTGGTGGGTGGGAGTGATTCTGCTGCCATGTATGTTGTTGTTTATCGTGACAAATGCATGATCAACTTTGCCTTACAACATTGTACGTCTTATTTATTAAATTTAATTTGCAGGTGTGTGTGTGTGTGTGTGTGTGTGTGTGTTGGGTGGAAAAAAGTGAAACAGGACTTTGTTGAAGAGCTCTATAAGGCACAAGTCTGACCAGTAACACTACTCTGCTTCAGTCTCCAATCAGATATCCGATTCATTCATTTCCCTGGGATCAAACAGCGTCCACACAGATGCATCTCTGTTATTCTGTTTTGTTGTGTGCGACCTCACAGTTTGCAAAGACGTGTGAAATATGAAGAAGAATCCAACTGGAGATCTGGATACAAAGAGACACATCATGGCGAGCGTGCTGAGTTGAGAGCGCCGTCGTCTGAAAACTAAAAGTTGAGAAGTGTTTCTCCAGTTTGTTGGTCTGGAGTTAAAGCTTTAAAAAACCTTTATTTGTAAGTGTGTCTTTATTAAAGCCACCTTTATGCAAACTCTGTATTTTGAATCCACTGGAGCTTTACAGAAATCTTTGGCCTCGTCTCCTTTAAAACAACTACTGCTGCAAGTGTCCTTCCTACATAGGAGTGTAGGGAGCGCATTAACATAAAGATCCTTCTGAGAATAAAGTGGAAATGTGCAGATTAGTTATTGCAACTAAAACTGATCCTGAAGCATTTCACCAGCTCACAGTGCAGCCGTGGCACTTAAAACGACTGTAATCGCCACATTTCAGTGTTTTTCTCTAAATAGATTTTTGACTTTATTCTCAAAACAATTGATATTGTTTTATCTTACTGTGGTCCTGTTACTCTGCTCTACAAAGTGAACTCATTTTACCAGCTTTAAATATCAGAGGAACTCATGTCGGCTGCTTTAAAAACCTGTTTAATGTTGTTTAAACAGCAGGGCGTGAATGGCTGCTCGCCTGTGCTGAGCACTCATCTTTGATACAGGAGAGCTGCCTCTCAGGAGGTCCTGCCTCCTGCCCACTGACTGAAACTTCATTTCTTAAGCTTGTGCTTCTGATCGTCTGCCTAAACATAGATCATGGGTTCAGTTGGTTCAGGATGTTTGTACACAAAGATCCACTAACACATGGAGTTGTACAACCGACCTGAAGTAGCTGTGTACACTGTGCACAAATTGTGGTGTCAGGCCCAAAATGTTTGTCTGCTGTTTGCATCTTACAGCAGCCTCTGATCATTAGTTCAAAATAGCAGCTTTTAGCACCACCTAGTGGTAGCATGTTAAAACTGCTGCACAGCTCCCTGAAGTGGGAAATCCGCAGTTAAATGATTTATCTCATCTTTATTCACTGTTTATATTAAGTTACTGTGAATGATGCATACAGAGCCCTGCCTTTGGTTCAAGCAGACTTACTCCACGATTCTGTGACCATCGTCACCCCCAAAGTCGAGGTCTTTGCCTAAATACATGTAAAATGTTGTTTCCTGGTTAAAGCAGTCACAGGACATCCCACCGTACAGGAAGCTAAAATAGACTGATTGCCCCCTATTGGCTGTTAGTACAGGTCGACAGCTTCACCCTTCTGTACTACACCTTAAAATAATATAAACTCATTAATAGCACTAATAAAAATGTGATTATCTGACCAGTTTCTGACGTGATGCTTTATAAACAGTGCGTTTCGTTATGACTGACCGCTGCAGAGGCCCCTGTTTAGATTACAGTAACTGTTCTGCATCCTTAAAACTAACCTGTCTGTTCCAACAACAAACTTAAGTAGTGCAGCTGCTAAACTGTAGTGATGTACCCAGAGCCTGGAGACCCAGACACTGCCACTGGTAAAATCAGTTCCCTCGTTTCCTACAAGCTAAACAAGCAAAAGTAGTTTGGGGGTTTTTGGACTGCCTTCATGTTCCTGCAGCTGGAGGATTGGTGCCTTCCGTATTTAATTCCATAACAGAATCTGAGGCCATGGTCCTCAACAGGAAAAGGGTGGAGTGCCCACTCCAGGTCACCCCACCCACAGTGGGCTGATCTCTTAGATGGACATTAACATCCCCCACCCCCTCATCAGGTTTTCCAACTGCTTTGTGGATATGACGTCTTGGACGATCATCTTGGATGTTGCAGGAAACAGCAGGATGTTTCATCCCGGTGATGGAGGTGCCATGTTTTTGCTGATGTTCTAAATGAGCTCATCTGCACAGCATAGTGGAAGCATGTGATCATTGTAGTCTCCCCTTCATGCTACCACTGCTACTGCTACTGTAATCATTTATTAAAACAGCATTATCTCTGGTGGACATGATAAAGGCTTCATTACGAGCCACGAGGGTTTTGTGCTGCTTTTTTAAACTAAAAGGGAAAGGCCCCACTGAGACTCCTTTGAGCCATTCTCATTTGAGAAAATGTAGCTGAGGGAGCGGAGCTGGGTACAAAGGAAGAATGGAACCGAGGGGTGGGAGAACGGTTCAGCGGTCCGGCAAACACTTCCTCCAATAAAAATGGGAGACCTTCAAAATAACCTCCCGCAGAAGAGACACAGAGACATCGACTGTCACACTGGCATAAGGCCAAGGAAGTGAAAAGCTGCCCACCCACCAAACCCCACCCTCACCTCCACACCAACCTCTGCACATGTTGACACGTCTGCCCGTCCTCACTCGTATCACTGCCTGCAGCTGTGAAGGCAGGCTGCTTGGGGAAAACACACTTCCTTCACTTCTACACATAAGCAAGTGCAACTGACTGATTTCATTGTAAATAAAATAAATATTAATTCATTTAACAAAGTGTTTCCTTGGCATATTGTTTACAAACAAGCATGTTAGTACAGCGGATTTATCACTGAACACAGGAGTAGCTCGATCTGCATGTTTACAAACCCTTTGTAAGTAACCAAGTTCAAGCAGCCACATGTAGACTCATTAGAATTTGGCTTAGTGACGTGAATCAGTTGAGATGAAGCCTTGCAGATAAAGAAGATATCCGACATCAACAACACTGTTCCTTGAGGACTGCAGTGCTAATAGGACCGATGCAATGAATGCTACTATCATCAATTTGGTTAAATGGTTAATTACTCTAAGCTGGATAACTAAGCTAATAAAATATTAACCGATACATCTCAAAGTTGGGACAGGGCCATCTCTACTGCTGACCATGAAACAGACCTTTCGACTGTTAGTTTAGTTTTGGTCATTATGCGACCTGCAGTCAGCTGAGGCTGAAGCAGTGATGTGGTCACTCAGTGAAAATGCAACATCCAGATGAACAGAATAAACATGCAGGGATCTCAGCTGTAACGTTTGTTCTACTGTCCATAAAATATGGAAATATGAAGTTTTACATTTTAGAGCGTTCCAGCTTTTCTTGGAATTGAGATCGTGTCACGTTATGGCATTCATTCACTTCAAACATACATTATGCACATTGACCCACACAGAAATAACTGCAATGTGAAGATAATCAAAATTAAGCAAAAAAAAAATCAGGTTCCAGCTCACAAATTGTTTTTCCTCCTCAACTCATTCCCGTTTCTCCCAGCGGGGAAGCTGACAACAAAGTGAAGACCACCAGAGTGTACGTGGCCTCTGTTTGCAGAGGGATCCTCGACCACCCTGCCATTGTCATCAGATTTGCAAAGAGCTGCCATAATTCAAACACGCGCATGGATGCTATGCTTTTGGCTCGCTCGTGTCCGTCATTTCCCCCTGTGGCCAATCATGTTGGCCTTCCTGTTGCTCTTCTGTGGAATTCTGGGTGGGGGGCATGTCTGTCTTCCTCCCTCCCTCCCCCACCCTTTTGCTCACAAAATGCATATAAATTAGCTGTTCAAAAAATTCAATCAAGTTATGTAAAGGACAAAAGCAAGCAGACTTCAAAGGGGCGGGTAAGGAGGCATGCTGCATACAAAGGCTCAGACACTTCTTTCAGCACTCAGACCCCCTGCACCAGCAAAACGGACCCAGCCTCTTGGTACAAAGCCCAGTCCTGAACCTGGTCTTTGATTTCAGGGGTCTTGGCGCTGCTCCTTCTTTGCTTTGTTCGTCTTGATGGAGCTACACTGTGTAGCAAACCGTGACCCCTGCAGCCCACCCCGTTTGCATGAGGCAGCACACACAGTCATACATGCAGACAAAGCCAAACTGCCATAAGACAGGAAATAAGAAGAAAGCTGACAAGGGGGAAAAACCAGTGTGCTGACAATACAGTCTCATCCCTCACAGATTGCAGGCACCGTGAGTGTTGCTGCTGCCTGTTCTGATAAATTAGTCATGTGTGATGGTGCGTCTGAACCCCCGACCACCCGACTGATCCCAGAGTGAACCTGAACAAGGAAGAGGGAAGGGAAAGAAAAAACAAACTTAGATTCCCCGCTCTCCTGGAAACTGCCTCATTGTCTGTGTTGTCCAATGCCACATTTCTTTTGTAGCATTCTAGTTTCTACTCCATTCTCAAGCTTTTATAAAAATCTAAGATCGGATCAGTTTATTTAATTTACTGGGGTTGTATTTGAAGAATTACTTGCAGTAAGTAACTGTGCACGTCTGGAAACGAGAGGCAAAAGACACAAGCAGCCAGCTGATCCAAAAACAGCTACAGTAAGTACAGCAGGTCCAAGCTAATGCAGGCTCTGCTTTGTTTTAGCTACTTTTACAGTTCAGTAAACTCAGACTCTGGCAAACCAGGTAAATCTCAAACTGACTTTTTTATTAAGGTAGAAGTCCACAAGATGTGAAAAACAGCCCAATTTTTACAACACAGCTACCACCATGCTAATGTCTGCAGCCTGTTAGCAGCCCAAGTGAAGCAGCAGCATTACTTGCCAATACTGTGGTACTGAGCATCGACTGTATAGTTTGGGCTGACCTGACTGCATTTGCAGAGATAAACAGGGAGACAGAATCAGATGAATTTTTCTGGCCCTGAGTGCATCCTCCACAGAGCATACACAAGAAGAAAACCACAATCATTAGTCCTCATTGTAAACAGAAGCTAAACTAAAACCACTGCAAAAGAAAACATCACAGTGAAACAGTCCAAGGACCGCCCACGGGGGATCTTATCACAGCTACAGAACACAGTCTGGAGGTTTCAGCCTCTCCAGTCTAACCTCACATTACAAGAAAAGCAGGCCTTCACATCCCTGAGCAAAGACCAAGACATGCCACCGTCTGTACCCAGGGGGCGCTGTACTCTTTACCCCATATATGTGGACTTCATAAGCTCCACAAAGAAGCAGTCCCACTCAGACACAGTGTTAGCAGCACAAACTCAGCCACCATCCTATCTCCCCTTGTGGGGAACACACTCACATCAAAAACTCCACCGACTTCACCGACAAGGTCCAGAAACACCAGATCCAGATGAAACCATCTGGATGGTTTGATGTGGTCTCACTCTACACCTGCACACCGACAACTGAGACTGTCAGAAAACAACTACAGCAGGACGGTTACCGAGGAAACAGAAGCAGCTTTACTTCAATCACACCTGCACACTGTTGGGCCTCTGCTGTACCTCCACATATTTTATCTGGGTCAAAATAAAAACCCAAGAAGTCCAACCCTTCACTGTTCACATCAACTCAATGGATAGATGATAATAATAATAATAATAATAATAATAATAATAATAATAATAATTTAGCGTTGAAGTTTAGCAGAAGCCCACACACACAGACCTGTACCTACTCACTGACTAGTAATCAGGACCCTCAACACCAGACAGAAAAATCATTTTGTGGCCCAGCAACACCGAATATGGAAAAATAGTTGGGGGTAATATTTGAGTTCAACAAAGTCCTGAGAACACTGACTTCACTATAAGAACCAGGATGCTGCTTTATGAATGGCAGCGTCTCCAGTCTGAAACCGTGACTCTAACGGGGAGGCAGGTTACAGTGATGGACAATAAATGATTTGGTGAGGAGTGTGAGGCTGAGGTTGTACCCCCAACGGGTGGTCCACCAACAAACATTCATATCTGTGTGAGCCGAACATGAACATTTTCATATGTTGTATGTGTTTCATTAAATCACCAAAGTCTAGAGCGAGTAGATTGCAGGACACAAAAAGGCAAAAAGAACTAAAACGACGGTGAGACACTGAGCTTTCATCCATGTTGCTGCGTCCTTTTTTTTTTCTACCTCCCTCGTGAGTTTCCACAACTTTTTATTAACATAGTCTACATTCACCTGAGGGCTCAACCAGGGGCGGATCTAGAGAAATTTTCTTAGGGTGGCATGAGGGTGGCAAAGAAATCAAATGGGGTGGCAAAATCAAAGCCCCATTTTAAACACTTATACAGGTGGTTACATATGGTTAAAATAATTCAAATGCAGTAAGTATACATGTTTTTCATATAACTATAGTCTATAACTTAATTATTGTCTGTAGTCCACATAATTAAACACGTTAGTTACATAAAACATGTGAGTTTTGATTTTATGTACTGTATAGCCTGTATAATAAATAAACATGTAGCCCAATAAGTATAAAATCCAGAAAGCTACACAACATGGGGCGGTTCATTTACAAACACAAGTCTAACTTAAGTTTTACACTGTTTTTGTTAGAAAACAATCACATTGTTACAGCTTAAATTACACAAAATGTCAGAACTCTGCACTGTCATGAACACAAATTTAAACCATTATTGACCCCTTTTGATTTTACATTTGTATTTCACCCTCAGATTGTTTCATTTTATTTTCCCCCTTGCCTTGTTTGGTATCTTTTCAGCTGAACTGAATTTAGTTGTTTTTTCACTGACATACTGCATTAGTATTACTGATCTGAAATCACACAAAGAACTTAAAATCCTAGTAGTATTTTTTACTGTAAAAAACCACAGACATGTTGAGTAAATGTTTCTAACTTGAAATGCAAATATAAATTGTTCATTTTGTAAACATATACATTTTTGTAAACAATACACCTGCCGTTTTTTTTTTTAGGTCCTACACCTTAGTTCACAGATTCACTTTGTCTACAGTTTATTTCTGGGATTTTGCACAACCCAGGATTCAGATCATGAATACACAATGGACTTGGATTTACAACATTATAAATGAAATGTGCTCTATTTGGAAGCAGCCAGGCCTCCTCCCCTTTCGACAGGTTGTGTGTGAGACTTTAAATCATCAAACTGTAAATTATAAATTTTAAATTGTTATTGATCCCTTTACCCCGAGTCCTAAAGTGTATATTTATTTTCTTACTCTTCTTATATTTATTGTTTGTTTACTTGCACTGCTGTAACTGGAGGCTCGTCGTCTCGTCTCTCTATATACTGGACTGTATGTAGCGGAGATGACAATAAAGTTTACTTTGACTTCAGCAGAGAGCACGCGCACCGAGGGCTCTCGCGCTCACTTTATAGAATTTCGAAAAAACATCGGTGCAAATTATAAGTCTGTATCATGATGTCTGGTGTTTTCATGTTGTTGGTTTGTTTTTATTTTGTTTTATTTTGGTTGGTTATTAGATGCTGCTCCAGCCAGCCGGAGAATCCCCCGCCGCTCCGCCCTCTCCTCGATGTGCCGCAAGCAGCAGGCGCACCTCGCAAACGGAGGGCACCCTTACTCCCAGCAAATGGGCGGTAGAAAGCCGATCGGTGCCTATGACATCCCCAGTATGCGCTGGCTGACGTCAGGGCAGCATGAGTACGAGCAATTTTTTTTTTTTTTTTTTTTTGCCGATGCCCGTGATGCCGCCCCGGGCAATCAAAAACCGCTACTGAGGAGGTGTATCACTGGACAGTGCTTACATTGCAAATGTGCCTTTGTGACATTCATTAGTGCCCTCACTGACACGCAAAACAACGACTACACAACAGAACAACTACACAAGACAACACAACAGACTAACTACACACTCCACACTAAACGTCACAAATCTCCCACATCTAAAAGCTCTCTCTCTCTCTCTCACTCTCTCTGTCACACAGACTCGCTCGCTCTGTCTCGCTGCCGTTACCGTCACTCCCCAAACTTTCCCTCCCCTTCTAAACAACCAAATCCCACGTGTTGACTGTTTCTTTTTAATTGGTCGACATGGTACATTTTTCCACCGATAGGAAAGAGGTGGCTTTTTTTCTTTCCTTACTGTTTTCGCGCTGAAAACGCTTAAACACACACACACAAATTGACGACAGTATTTAGAAAAAAGCGTGGCTGATATATATTATCATAACTCTGGATTTACTGGCCTGTAATTAAAATTTAAAAACTTGGAGGTCTGAACTTTCAATGTGGGCTGAAATAGAGACTCAGCGTGGCTGCAGCTTCTTGCTATGTCAGCTTAAATCCGTCCTGTGATTTGGAGGTGCAGCGTGTCCGTGGACCACAGCTTCCTTCCATTTCCAGAGTGTAACATCCACCCACCTGTGTGAAATCTGAAATTCCCATGGTGTTGTTCAAAATGTGCTCTGGCACAATCATAGGCTTCGGTTGCTATTGAGAGCAAGAAAAAAGCCTGGCCACGCTATGGGCTGAACCATTTGTTATTGGTGGAGGGGGGGACACTATGCAATATATTCAGTTTTAGCATTTATATCTACCCTCAAAGTGTTAATACTATCTTATTTTAATAAACAACACTGTCATAGGCTAAACTGGGGTGGCACTTGGGGTGGCAAGGGATCATTTTAGGGTGGCACTTGCCACCCCATGCCACCCTTCCAGGCCCTGCAGTGAGGACTTTAATTTTATCCATCTGTTAAGCTGCTGAGATGTTGTTGTTGTTGTTGCTTATAAATTCAGTGTGTAAGATTTCTGCATGGGATGATTTGATCAGATATCTTTAGTTTTAGATCAACTGTACAATTTATTTTGAGTATTTAATATTAAATAATTTCAGAATGCAACATCAAAAATGATGGTGATTTATAAATAAATAAATATTCCTCTTTTTTCCTTAAGCCAAACACAATATTCAGATGAGATGAAAATGACAGGAACATTTTATAACCTGGAGAAAAAATCAATCTGCTTCACGTGTTGCTCTCAGAGGTCGAACCAGCTGTCGTCAGGTTTTCAAAGTCAAATTTGGTCTGAAACTCTTTTCATTCACACTTACGGCATCAGGGAAACTTCACAGTACTGATCTGCATCACTGTGTGATGGATGCATCTAAAAAAGTTGAAGGAAGTGATAAAAAGGAAACAACTCATTCAGTAACTTCAGCTTTCTGATGATCTGACAGAGTGAAGTGTCAGACGCTCTTCTTCTGAAGTTTAACAACTTTTCTGCATCAGGATTAAAGTCAGAATGAAAATCCTCCATTTTCTCTGTTTCTTGTCAGGTGAGGACTGATGATCTTAATGTTGCTCTTTAATTTTAATTTGAACTAAAAACATACTCAACTTTATAAAACACCTTATGAAATACATATATTTACTAGAGTTGGATGTCTGGAGACCACTTTTACGTGGTCTTGGTCTTATCTTGATCTCGACAGACTTTGGTCTTCAGCTCTAAGAGCCGTGCTCACAGAGCGCTTTGTAGGGAATCAGAAGAGTCGACTCCCATTGAGCGAGAGCCGGCTCCTCACTTAATTTCCTTTGGCTGCTCAGCTCTCACACAGTGGCTCAGCTATGCTCCCATCCCTCCATATTGTGGCTAATCACATGCGAGGATATAGGATCATATCATTATGTGAAAAACAGAGAGGGTGAGAGACGCGACAGTCAAGTGGAGCATCCGTCTGTCCTCTCAGTGAGTGAGACAGTAGACAGCGGTGAGGAGGGCTGTGCGAGAGACCTGTAAACGAAGCAGCAACTGGCTGCAGTTTAAAGACTTTTTACGTCTCGGTCTGAGTGTTGGTCTCGTCTCGACTTGGTCTTGGTCTTAGTCTCGAGACCCTCTGGTCTTGGTATTGTCTTGGTCTTGGTTTAGGCGGTCTTGACTACAAGTCTAATATTTACATACACTAAATAACGTTGTGATTATCCATCTTGTTTGAAATGTATTATTATTATTTTTCATCTGACAGGCCCAGCTGGGCTCGTCAAGGCAAAGCATAATATTTGGTCTGCAGCTGAAGGATTTAATGGCACGCTTAACTGCAACTTCTCTTTGTCTGGAAGCACAAAGTTCTTCTGTGAGGTAAAATGTGAGTGAGCAGAAGATATCCTCATTAAAACAGATGGAAGCAGAGCCCAGAGTGGCAGATTCAGCATGAAGTATAAAGATAGAGCTTCAGGAAGAGGAATTGTGTTTTTGACCTTCTCAAAATGATCAAGTGTGACTCAGGAATGCACAGGTGTGCTTTGGGAAGATCTTCTGCTCCAGATTCATACTTTGACTTTGAGGTCAGAGTTTTATATGGTGAGTTTTTAGTAAAGGTGAGTGGAATTGAAAATGTGGAGATCCCCCAGGTCTAATTTAGTAATGTGGACCACTTTTTGATCCAGCTGTTTAATTAATAAATACAAGCACGTTTTACCTGTTATTCCATTTAGGTGTCCATGTTATATGGCATGTGACAACTGTACTAAGATAACTTGAACTGAACTTTTAGCACCTCAGTGTAAAGCCTACAACAATATTCAATGATTTATTGATTTAAATTTAGGTTCTGCTAAAAGTAACTGAGTTTTACACCACCTCCAATTATCAAAGTCTAAAGCAAAATCTTGCTTTTGTTCAGATTTTCTTTTCTCTATAAATGATTTTGAGCATCAGTATCGTGGTTTATATCATGATTTGAATAGATAAAATGTATTAATTTAATTCCTATGATGGAGAGTAACAGAAGAAATGTTTGCCTGAGAAAGCTGATGATCTTCCAAGAGTCTCATCATGCTAAAAAGAAGTTAGTCACCTTTTTTTATATACCAGGCTCATCTTCTACCTCTGAGTTCTGAGAAATGCCTCAAAAAATAAGACAAATGAAAAAAAAACATTTGCACTCACACCAGTGAACCTCAAGGGTCTATAACGCTGCCCTTTAAGTTCATAGTATGAATGTTACGTTTTGCATGGCTTCATTAAATATGCAGCAAAAAGTTTTGATTCTCAGAGGATCAGGTAAGAATGTGTTTTTCAGATTTTTCTGATTTATTATGAAATGATAACTGTGCTTATTTGATCCATGAAATATAATCATAATATAACAGTGTAAAAAATACCCGACATACTAGTATGTTGTATGCTTGTGGGGTGTTTATCGAAGTGCTACACCCATGTGGCTGTACGTTTCGGCACATAGTTCACCAACTTTTATAGTAAGTCATAAGTACACAAACTTTTTCTTTTAGGTCTCCGGCTTCAGTATATACATATATATATCTCTCTCTCTCTCTCTCTCTCTCTCCCTATATGTATATATATATATATATATATATATATGTAGGGAGAAACCTCAATGGTTACAGTTTTTTCTGAATGCTTAAACCCTAACTGTGATTCTTATAGCACAATTTCTAAAACTATTAATACTTATAGCAAAGCCACTCAATGAGTTTGGAAAACTAAAAGCACAAACACTTATTTGCACTCTGTTTGCCATTTTGTAACACACACTTTGCAAACCTGTAGCTACAATCCACTGCACAGCACTCTTTTTGCAGAACTGTAAACACAACTCACTGCTTTACACTCAATTTCCAAATGATCAACACACTCCTAGCAAAACTATACACATTTATGGCCATTATTTACACTATTTTGCCAACTGTCTGGCACACTTTCACATGTGAAAACTTTTTTAGATAATTAGTTCACTTACAGTTTTTTCTGATTGCTTAAGCACATTTTTTGTAACTATTGGCTATTTTTGCAAAACTCTACACACAAATAAGAAAACCTGTCACCCAATTATCAAAACATTGTAGTTCTCTTGCAAAAGCAAACACAGCTAGATTAACTCTTCACACCTTCGTAAAAATGGTGTTTGCGTATCAAACAGTACACACAAGCCATCATCTACTAAGCACACAATGCGCCAACTGCACACTGATGGTATGAATACAAAACACATCTGGCTTTTGCTTTCTCTGTGTACAGATGTCAATTTGAGGTCACACTTTTGTCATAGTGTCATGTAAACATACAAGGATCCAAACTTCAAGTAATGGTGTTTATTCACACTCATCAAAACCAAGACAAAGTCAGAACATAAAATAGGAATTTCACAAAAAAAAAGGAAAAAACAAAAGACAATCAGCCTACATCATGTCGTCTTTCTGGGTCCGGCCACAAAATTTCGTCCACATCGCATGCGATATCCTCCAGTCCAAGGCACCGGGGAAAATATCTCCTTGAATGCCGTATCCAGGCCTGACATGATGCCTGGTCAGTATCTCCACATGCCTCCTCCATTGCCTGTAAAAGGGCTACCTGTTGATGAGGATGACGGTTGTACACTTTCCAGCGCCAGGCAGAGAAGAACTCCTCGATGGGATTTAAGAATGGAGAGTATGGAGGGAGGTTGAGTGCCATGAAGGATGGGTGGTCAGTAAACCAGTTGCGGACCAAAGCAGCCCTATGGAAACTAACATTGTCCCATATGATGACGTATCTGGTCTGCTCTGGTCTCTGAACAGTGAGCATGTCATGTAAGGTGTCCAGGAATGCAATAATGTGTGCAGTGTTGTATGGGCCTATGGTTGCATGATGGTGAACAACACCATTCTGGCTTATAGCTGCACACACGGTTATGTTACCACCACGTTGTCCTGGGACATTGATGATGGCACGGTGTCCAATAATGTTCCTGCCACGTCTCCTGGTTTTACTGAGGTTAAAACCGGCCTCATCCACAAAAAGTAGCTCATGTCCCATTGCATCTGCTTCTAGTTCCATCACTCTCTGGACAAGACAAAACAAATGCAACACATCAGGCCCATGCACAGCACTACAGTATGCACTTCCAAATTCAGAACCAATGACACTAGCTTACCTGCACATAGTCATATCGCAGTTACTTTACACGTTCTGTGTTTCTCTCCAAAGGAACTCTGTAAATTTGCTTCATTCTTATTCTGTGGCGCGCAAGTACACGACTTAGTGCAGAAATGCTTGCACTGTGTATATTTTGAAAGATGGTGTCATTATCAATTATGCGCTGCTGTATTTCGCGCAGTCTTATTGCATTATTGGCAATTACCATGTTCACTATATGGGTCTCTTGCTCTGGAGTGAACATTCTGCCTCTGCCCCCAACATCTGGACGTCTAGCAATTCTGTAAAGTAATAATTTCAGTATTTTTGCATGTATGGTACTGTTGTGTTTCTCATTAGAGTATGGCAGTGCTACAAAGTACTTACCGATTCTCATTTCGAAATGTCCTAATGATGCCTGCCACAGTGTAGCGGCTCAGTTTAGGCTGAACCCGTTGGCCAGCTTCCCTCAGGGTCATCCCATGGTTGATGACATGGTCCACTATTGTAGCTCTGATGTCATCAGTTATTCTGTTTCTTACTCTTCTTACCCTTCCTCTTTCCCCTCCTCGTCCTCTTCTTGCTCCTCCACGTCCTCTTCCTCCAACTTCTTCACCTCCACGTCCTCTCCCTCGGCCTCCTCTGATTCTCACTCTTCTCACTCTTGCTGCTCCTTCCACTGTACTCCACACAGACAGCTTACCTGTATTATAGTGCTTAGGCTGATTGCAAAGTGGACCAATTATCTAAAACAGTTTTCACATGTGAAAGTGTGCCAGACAGTTGGCAAAATAGTGTTAATGATAGCCATACATGTGTATAGTTTTGCTAGGAGTGTGTTGATCCTTTGCAAATTGAGTGTAAAGCCGTGAGTTGTGTTTACAGTTCTGCAAAAAGAGTGCTGTGCAGTGGATTGTAGCTACAGGTTTGCAAAGTGTGTGTTACAAAATGGCAAACTGAGTGCAAAGCAGTGTTTGTGCTTTTAGTTTTGCAAACTCAGTGAGTGGTTTTGCTATAAGTATTAATAGTTTTAGAAATTGTGCTATAAGAATCACAGTTAGGGTTTAAGCATTCAGAAAAAACTGTAATTCAAAAATATTCAATATTCAAAAATATCTTCACATGTATGCAAGTGTATTTTAAGTGCAGGAGGACAATTAAGATACAGAATTTAATGTTAAACTGAAATTATTAAAACTGGAAAGTGTTGTGATTCCAACATTTTTATTATTAACTTGGCTTAAGAAAAGTAAACTTGCTTGGGTTACAATGAAAAGCTCACAATCCAGCCCTGTAAACAACAGGTAGAAATTACTGTGTGGTATTTTTTGTCCATATTTAGAAGAAACCTTTTCTTCAAAACTTCAAGTCCAAAGTTAGGAGCAGTCTTTTTCAGCTGGATGGTGGTAAAAGTTCAACAGGAACAAAGTGAAAGGCCTTGCTGAGGTTCGTGTGGCAGTTCAAATTGAACAGTTTCCAAAGTGCAAGGAGAAGAGTTCGAGTTGAAACCAGTTCCTCTATAGTTCATTGCAGGCTGTGTCACTCAGTTTGTTTTTCAGAACCTACACCTTCATTGATAGGCTGTTCCCATTCAACTCCATCAGCAGGAGGGCACACCTCTTTGCCACATCACTAAGAGCTTGTAGCACAGTGTAGCCTTCTGTGATGACACAATTGTCTTCAGGTGAATCTGCAAAGTCTGCTCCTTCATGTCTGACAACATAGGCTGTATCCCAATTCAGGGTCTGCAGCCTTAACGGTCCACAAGGGCCGCGTACTCAAAGACCGCTAAGGCCGGAAGTGCGAGGCTTGTGAAATGGGACGGTCTAGCCTCCGTCGCGCTGCCCAGGTTGCCTAGCAACCATGATAGCTGGAAACGTGTGGTTGACAGAAATGAAGGAGAACATATTTTGACACTGTATATATAAATGTATTATATATAAGAGACAAATATTGTTCTTTCAATATGTTGGCATTACTAAATTTGTCTCAGTGCTTACTTTAAATATCCATGAAATCATCACATTCTCTGTAAGACTAAAAGGTCAACTATTGAACGGCGTATATTTTAAAGTAAAGGCTTTAAAACCAAGTTAGTACAAACGTGACTAATGTCACATAACTCTGCCGACATGTGGCCAACAGTAATGTTTTAATGTTCTTTGTTATTAAACATTTGCACATAAATAAGTGACATAATATTCAGTACTTACTTTTAACAGTTTACTCTTCGGTCGCTCCTCTTCTGCCGTTTTTTTTTCGGCAAAATTATCCACACCCACCGCCGC
Organism: Oreochromis aureus; assembly: GCF_013358895.1. Lineage (NCBI taxonomy): Eukaryota > Metazoa > Chordata > Actinopteri > Cichliformes > Cichlidae > Oreochromis > Oreochromis aureus. The sequence continues at coordinate 3,985,204 of NC_052944.1, forward strand.
GATATGCATTCTGGGATATGTTGGGCCACGAAGTCTATAGGGCTTTGAAGCGTGATGTCACGGGGGTGGGCGTGGAAAGGATTTTGGCCCGATCCGCCATTTTGGGGGTCTAAAGCTCTTGAAACAAAGCGCAAGCGAAAAGGGAGCGAAGGCTGTGTGGTCCGCTGCAATGTTCGATCGCACGACCGGCAAGAGAATAAGCTTGAAAAGGGTTTATCTTTTCATTCTTTCCCAACCTGGAAGCAACATGAGGCAGCTTGTGTATCGATGTTACCAAACAAAAGCGTCTAGCCTGGATAGCAGCTGTGAGACGAGCTGATATCCAGCTCTCTTCCATCTCCAAATATCTGTTGGTGCTCCAGACGGTTTCATTCCGGTAAGTTCTAAATATGTTCATATCACTCTTTATAGCCTATTAGTTTTATTTTCGATGCGCTCTGAGGTCATAGCAAAGTAGAACAAACATCCTAATGAGTGATTTTGCAGAACTACCTTCTCTTTATAGAGTTGCTAATTATTTGGCAATATTGCAGCAAACCAGCCTATGAAATGGATAAAACACATCGTGACTGGGTTCCAGCGCTACACAAGGGACCTGCTTCAAACATACCACCATGCCAATCAGATTACTTCTTCCATGTGAGGGTGAAGAGGTGACCCTTCAGGATAAGATGGTGAAGGTTCGCTGCGTTTGGTGAACAGTGTGGTAGTAAAACCAGGGAAAAATGAAACTTGCTCCTGTTAAATATTCTTAAGTCTTTTGCTGTATAAATAGCGGTATTTTTTTTTCAAAAGATACAGTAAATAATGTTAGTAGTGTGTGATATCATGTAAACACTGTCATGATTTTGTGTAAACATTTTGTCATTTGTAAACTATAAATGACATGGATTCTACACTGTAACTGATGTGATGTTCTATGAAGTGGTTTTAATTAAAAAAAAAAAAGGAGGCAAAAATTAGTTTGTTTCTTTATTGAATTTTTGAACAGTGGTACTCAGTCAGTACATATTCAGTAAATGCAAATTATTTACATGGCAGTGCACTACAGGCATAAATCTAGACCCCTATATAAAACATTATGGCATTATAGCAGTGACAACTCCTCCACAGTAGCAGGTGGGATTTTTCTTTTTTGAGGACGGCTCCTTTTACCTTTCAATACGGATGGTCTGTTTATGTTTTGATCAAGAGCCTTTTTTGGGCAGCTGAAGAGGAGAAGTCTATCTTATGGCCAACCTCTGGCTGTATCTTGGTCATATTACCAGGCAAAACCCAGTATGGAGGTTCATCTGTAACAGTCCTCGTGCCACAGATCCGCACTGTTGCTTCTACATTAAACAGAAGAGCAGTGACATGGATGCAGGTCTCTGAGACTCCGGCCATACAGGTGCAGTGGGCGGCTTCAACCTTCCCTGTGATGCTCACAGTGACCCATGGCTGCAATGCTGATTCAGTCTTTGAGAGTGCAGCACCTGAAACACACACAGACAAAGTTCATTTAAAGACAAGAACTATGAGCCAAGGCCGACACAAATGTGTTTTATCTACTTTATCTGTCACGACTGGGGCAGCAGTTGTGTGATGAATAAATGAGGACCCAAGATGCAGACGGTGATGGAGATGCGAGTGGAGGTTTATTTACAGTGAAGATAACAGAAGTGAGGGCAGGACTGAACATAAACCTAAACTGGGTGAAACTAACAAACAAACCTGGAACATAAGGTCAGCGGGAGAAACTCAGAGATGGCAGATGAGGACAGCAGAACAGGGAGACGTAGAGAAACATAGGGAATCAACACAGACGACGCGACGAGGAGCACAGGCAGACACGCAGTATAAATACACACACCAGGTAATTAGGAAATGGCAGACAGGAGGGGACACAGCTGGAAATGATGGACCTAACGAGACACAAACCTACAAAGTAAAACAGGAAACTCACAGACTGTTTTACACAACCAACTGGGGACATGAACAGAACACAAAGGGGAGACACAGGTAGGAATGAAAGAAACACACAACTCAAACCCTAAGAACAGATACAAAATCAGAATAAACTAGAAGAATGATAATAATAAACTTAAAGCACTGGGTCACCGACCCAGGACCATGACAGTACCCCCCCTTCAAGGGCTGGCTCCCGACAGCCCCAAAACACAAACGAACCGCCAAGCCCGGGCGGGCGGTGGGAGGCCCAGGACGGAGGGTCCAGACCAGGACCAAAACGGAGGCCGCAGAGTCCCAAACAAAATGTTCACAAAACACACAGGGGAGCAGATATTGAAACATAGTTCAGGTGGCCGGCCTGGAGGCCGATAGTGCAGAAGGCCATGGTGGCGCGCAAACAGTTCAGGAGGCCGTCCACGCGAAAGGCGGTGGCGGCCACAGAGGTCCGGAGGCCGGCCACGTGGAAGGCGGTGGCGGCGACAACCTCGTTCAGGAGGACGCCCACATCGGCGATGACGACCATCCAGCGGCCTAGAAAACGGCCAGTGAAAATGAGATGCCGGACGTGGACCGGATGGCGACGTGCCAGCAGAACCAGGCAAGGACGAGGAGAAGGATGAGGCAGAAGCTGCTGCTGAAGCCGAACCAGGCGAGGCTGGAGCTGATGCAGAGGCCGGGCCAGGAGAGGCTGCGGCAGGTGCTGATGATGACGACGAAGCTGCTGCTGCAGGCAAGGCTGAAGCCGATGAGGAGGCTGGGCCAGACGAGGACGCAGACGAGGAGGCTGGGCCAGACGAGGACGCAGACGAGGAGGCTGGGCCAGACGAGGACGCAGACGAGGAGGCTGGGCCAGACGAGGACGCAGACACGGAGGCTGGGCCAGACGAGGACGAAGGTGAGGCTGAAGCTGAAGCAGGTGATGCTGAAGGCTCTGAAGCTGGCCCAGGCGAAGGCACGGAGGCAGAAGCAAAAACTGTAGCCGGCAAGGATGAAGAGGCTGCAGCTGGCGAAGATGAAGAGGATGCAGCTGGCGGAGATGAAGAGGCTGCAGCTGGCGGAGATGAAGAGGCTGCAGCTGGCGGAGATGAAGAGGCTGCAGCTGGCGGAGATGAAGAGGCTGCAGCTGGCGGCGCTGCAGGCGACGGCGTAGGAGCCGCGGATGCTGGTGCAGGCGGTGATGGAGCCGCTGGTGCAGGCGGTGATGGAGCCGCTGGTGCAGGCGGTGATGGAGCCGCTGCAGCTGCTGGTGAAGACGAAGAGGCTGCAGCTAGTGAGGATGCCTGAGACGAAGGCGCTGCAGGCGGCGGCGTGAAAGCCGGAGACGAAGGCGCTGCAGGCGGCGGCGGAGTGAAAGCCGGAGACGGTGGTGCTGCAGGCGGCGGCGGCGTGAAAGCCGGAGACGGTGGTGCTGCAGGTGGCGGCGGAGTGAGAGCCGGAGATGGAGGCGCTGCAGGCGGTGGCGGCGTGGAAGCCGAAGACGGAGGCGCTGCAGGCGGCGGCTTGAGAGCCGGAGATGGTGGCGCTGCAGGCGGTGACGGCGTGAGAGCCGGAGATGGAGGCGCTGCAGGCGGCGGCGTGGGAGCCGGAGACGGTGGCGCTGAAGGCAATGGCGATAGCTGGATGGGCTCCTCGGTCCCCCCAGCGAAAATAGGCTCAAAACCAGTGGGCATGAAAGCCCCTGGCATACGCAAAACAAAACCAGTAGGCACGTGGGCCTCTGGCACACACGAGGAGGGCTGTAGCTGCACAGAGCCCTGACCCTGCTCAGGCAGTGACAGCCGGGTACAGTCCACAGCTGGCAACTTGGCCTCCAGGGGTCCAGAGTTAGCTGAGGGTTGTAACCCAGCCTCTGGGGAAGCCCTGGAGTGAGTAACAGTCTCTAATGTTGTCAGCTTTAGAGGAACAGGTCCATTTTGAAACAGTTTGTCTCCCTGCTCAGAAACAGCGGTGGAAAAACAGTCCGTTAAGGGGTGCACGGGCATAGCTTCCTGTAGAGGGGCGAGTGAAGATCGTGACTGAGCCATGGGCTGAAATGTGGGTTGTAGTGATGCTAGTGGTGATGGTAGCTGAGTGGCTGGCTGAACAGGTAATTGTGCTCCTAGGGAGGCTAACGGTTGAGCTACAGAATAGGAAGCAAATGGCTGCGCTACTGACTGGGGAGCTAACGGCTGAACACAAAACTGAGCTGGAGAGTGGCAAGAAAGTCCAGGCTCGGATGGAGCAGCAGAGACACAGTCTTTAGGTTTAACAGAAGGTTTATAGACACCCACTTGGGAAGGGTCCGTTACCACAAAGGTAGGTAATCTACTCATACTGTCTCTCATCCCACTCTGAATAGCCCCAGAAAACAAAGTCCCAGAATCTGGGGAAGCCAGAGTATCCCGCTCACTCACCGCATCTGGCTGCTCGAAAGTGAACGTAGACGGGTGATGAAGTCCGAGATCCAAAAGGAGAAATTCCTGCTCCCATGGATATAGCGAGCCCAGAAGCCATGGGAGACCGGTCACCAGACGCTGTAGCCGCCTCTCTATAGCGCGCTGGGACTTGTAATCCTGGCTGTCCAGCCACAGGTCGATGAGCTCTTGAGTGGCATTGATGAGATTCTCCCGTAGCTCCTTAGACGGGTTAAGTGCTGCTGGGTCCATCTTGTGGTCGCGTCGTACTGTCACGACTGGGGCAGCAGTCGTGTGATGAATAAATGAGGACCCAAGATGCAGACGGTGATGGAGATGCGAGTGGAGGTTTATTTACAGTGAAGATAACAGAAGTGAGGGCAGGACTGAACATAAACCTAAACTGGGTGAAACTAACAAACAAACCTGGAACATAAGGTCAGCGGGAGAAACTCAGAGATGGCAGATGAGGACAGCAGAACAGGGAGACGTAGAGAAACATAGGGAATGAACACAGACGACGCGACGAGGAGCACAGGCAGACACGCAGTATAAATACACACACCAGGTAATTAGGAAATGGCAGACAGGAGGGGACACAGCTGGAACTGATGGACCTAACGAGACACAAACCTACAAAATAAAACAGGAAACTCACAGACTGTTTTACACAACCAACTGGGGACATGAACAGAACACAAAGGAGAGACACACAACTCAAACCCTAAGAACGCATGATGAGTAGGCAACATGGCGCCTGTGTTCGGCTTGGCCGCTGTTGCTGCTCCACGTTTTCATCGACTGCTTCAGTATATTGTATTTTATTTTGTCATCTCATCTGTGTTATATCCTGAAGGTCTATTTGCTACTCGGATCTACAGTTCACATACATTGTTGAGTATCAAAATATGTATGGAAAAAACTTTTGACAGCTGACAGAGCTACCACCAGGCTTTCCCTCCGCCGTTTGTCTGCCCTCCTCCCTCTCCCGACTACCGGTACCTGTTCTTAGCTCCAAACAATAACCCAGGAGCAAAAACAAGGTTAAGGAGATCGTCTAGAAGGGGCTGTAGGTCTGGTGTCCAGGCTAAAAGGAAACGCGCCCGACAGAGGGGATTTCCTCCGCTCCACGGTAGAGAACGTCTCCGGTATTTGGTACCGGTTCCCCTCCAGGACGCGGATAAGGCCGATCGGTTACCGCCTACACGGCTTCTCATCACGGGCGAACAGAACGATTACCTGGATCGGCGTCTTGTCTGGAAATGCGGGATGTTTTCACCTTGGCCTTTCATTCTACAAGACCACAGTTCCACAGCTAGGGGTACCGGGAGACTACGCCCTCGTTCCAGATGTCTGCTGTCAATTCCCCGTCAATCAGCTGTTGATGACGTCAGCCTGTCACCTCCGCTTCGGATCGCTCTCCTAAACGCTCGCTCCATAGCCAACAAATCATTTGTACTGAATGACTTTTTTAGCAGTAATAGTCTGGACTTCATGTTTCTCACGGAATCTTGGCAGCGGGAGAATGAATTTATCCACCTCAATGAACTCTGCCCGGTCGGCTGTCGCTTCATCGGGACTCCGCGCTTGGACCGTCGTGGTGGTGGTCTGGTCACCGTTCACCGAGACAATCTCGCTTGCAGGACTATGAACTCTGAGTTTTTCCCTTCCTTTGAGTCACAACTTCTTAAGGTTGGTTTTTCAGATTTATTTTATTGTGTTTTAATTTACCGCCCTCCCGGCCCCGCTGGTGTTTTTATTCAAGATTTTACGGACTTTTTATCTTCCATTATTAAACTGGAGAAAGTCTTAATGATTGGGGATTTCAACCTCCACGTGGATGATCTTAGCTGTAGCATGGCCTCTGACTTTCTATCAATTACAGATTCTTTTAATTTTATTCAGCATGTCTCTGGACCCACCCATGTTAAAGGCCACACCTTGGACCTTGTGTTTTCCCTTGGCTTAGACATAACTAATGTCTGTGTTAAGGACATACAAGTGAGTGACCATTCCTGTGTTACTTTTAGTCTTAGCTTCCCTCTGTACACACCACCTTCTAATCTCATGTTCCATAAGCGGTTCATAAATCAGGATGTTGCTTTGAAGTTTTCTAATATGTTGGACCCTCATGTGATCAGTGGCTGCACTGATGCTGATGCTGCTACACAGTGTTTTAACAATCATTGCTTGGAGATTTTAAATTCAGTGGCACCTATGAAATCTGTCATTGCTGCCTCAAAAAGAGCTCATCCATGGATAAATGATGACGTCAGGAAGGTCAAAAGATTCTGTAGAAAAGTAGAACGCCTTTGGAAATCAACTAATCTCGAAGTTCACAGGCTCCACCTTAGGGAACTTTGGGTTTCCTTACATGAAACCATAAAAACAGCCAGATCAGGATATTTTTCTCAGTTAATCTCATCAAGCAAGAGAAATTCCAAGGTACTGTTTGACTCCATAAACTCTGTTGTTTCCCCCGTGGTCCACCCAGTACCCGTGACCTCTATATCTGAGAGTGATGAGTTTCTGAATTTCTTTGTGGATAAAGTTGATCAAGTCCGTATGAGCATTGGTTCGCCAATATCATCTCTTTGTGTCTCTGGGCCACCTCCCCCTCATTTACTGTCAGCTTTTAACCCAATGACCTTACATGACCTTTCACTCCTGGTGGATAAAATGAAAATTACCACTTGTGCAAATGACATTCTACCTGCTGGGCTTTTCAAAAATGCTCTCTCTGTCATTGGCCCCTCTATTGTAGAGATATGCAATGCCTCTCTTTTAACAGGTGTGGTTCCAAGGTTCTGTAAGCATGCTGTTGTTGAGCCAGTATTAAAAAAGAGCAGTCTGGATCCAACTCAGCTTAAGAATTATAGGCCTATCTCTAAGCTTCCATTATTATCAAAAATTCTGGAAAAAGTAGTTGCAGATCAACTTACCACTTTTTTAGAAAAACATGAAATTTATGACAAATTTCAGTCAGGTTTCCGTAAAAGTCACTCAACAGAAACCGCATTACTTAAAGTCTCCAGTGACATTATGATGTCAGCTGACTCTGGAGCATCCTCAGTCATGGTTTTGTTGGACTTGACATCTGCCTTTGACACCATTGACCATACCATCCTGATTAACAGGCTCCGGGACATAGTCGGTGTGTCCGGTCTTGCTCTGGAGTGGTTTCGGTCGTACCTCTCCAACAGATCTTTTAGTGTTTTTGCGAATCGGTTTATGTCACATTCTAAGGATCTGACATGTGGGGTACCGCAGGGTTCAGTTCTGGGTCCTATTCTTTTTCTTTTGTACATGTTACCTCTAGGACTTATAATTAGGCAGTTCCCTGAGGTGTCTTATCACTTCTATGCGGATGATATCCAGCTCTATTGCTCTTTTAAGCCGATGGAAGTCCATAAACTGTCCTCTTTAATTACAGTTTTTCTCGATTGCTAAAACACATTTCTTGAAACTACGCCTCATATCCGCACAACAGTAAACACAAATCCATAACATCTCACTCAATTCCCCAAACATCCTATTTCCAGGTCAAAATGAAGCTCTACACCCAAAACTATTCACTCCTGCTGAAAAACCGAACTTTGCCCTCAGACATCAAACACGAGCCCTCAAAAACACACACACTACAACAGAGTTTTGCACACTGGTACAATTAATTCAAAACAATAGTTCCAAAACAATTAGGTTGCTTATGGTTCTCCCCTTCAAAACCCTTGTCACATGATAAACACAAAAGACGCAACCAATGTATGTACAGTGGCACATTGTCATTCATGTACTATACAGTACAACACACACCAGAAACATTATCCCACCACAGCATCTTGTCTTTGGTCTGGGTCAGGCCAGAGAATCTCATCCACATCACAGGCTATATTGGCCCCAGCCAGGCAGCGGGGTAAAATCCTCTTGCATGCCTGATCCACCCCTGGCATGCATCTACTGATATGTCTAGGCAGGCCTCTTCCATGGCCTGAAGGAGGTGAACACGGACATAAGGTTCTCGGTCATACACTTTCCACCGTCATGCCGAAAATAACTCCTCTATCGGGTTTAGAAAGGGGAGTATGCAGGCAGAAAGATATTAGAAAACCTTGGGTTATTGGTAAACCAGTCACGAACCAGAGCAGCGCGATGGAAGCTGACGTTATCCCACACAACAACGTAGTGAGGCTGCTCTGGCTGTGCTGGTTCCCTGTAGTCCAGCTGGAACATATGTTGTCTTAAACCATCAAGAAAAGCAAGGAGAAGCATAGTGTTATAGGGTCCTAGTACGGCATGGCGGTGGAGTACCCTCGTTGGCTGATGGCTGCGCACATAGTGACATTCCCCCACGCTGACCAGGGACATTTACAATAGCCCGATGGCCAATTATGTTCCTCCCCTTTTCCTTCTTTTGGTCAGGTTAAAACCTGCCTCATCCACAAAGATCATTTCATGGGGAACAGGCCGTCCTTCAATCTCAAAGATTCTCTGCAAAACACATAACACAGTAGAGTCAATCGGTACCCTGAACCAAAGTTCAAGAGTGCTGAAATGGCAGCATAAACTGCCATGCTGTGATGGTACACAATACCTTATACAGTATCAAAACTCATACCTGAACATATTCCACACGTTGGTTTTTCACTCTGTCAGAGTTTCGCTCGAAAGGGACTCGGTATGCCTGTTTCATCCGGAATTGATTCTTTCGGAGGATGCGGTCAATTGTGGAGAGGCTGATGGCATTTATGCCTCGAAAAAGATGATCATCCTCAATCACTCTCCTTTGAATCTCTTGCAGGCGGATTACATTATTTGCAATTACCATGTTTACAAGTTCCCTCTCTTGCTCCTCCGACAAAAGCCTTAACCTGCCTCCACCAGGTGGTCGTCTCTGTGTCCTACAAAATAGAAGCACTCATTACTGTAACTGTCACACATTCATTTTACAGGAAAATAATGGAAACATACTGAAACTCAAGACACATAAATTCAGTAACTTAAACGTTACTGTACAAAGCAGTCTTACTGCAAGTACACCTACCTGTTTTCCTCCCTGAAGGTTCTGATGATGGAGGCAACAGTGAAGCGACTCAAATTTGGTTGTACTCGTTGCCCAGCCTCCCTCATAGTCATCCCATGGACAAGGACATGGTCAACTAAAGTGGCTCGAATTTCATCCGAGACTGACTGTCTTCGTGCCCTTGCTCTTCCCCTTCCTTGTCGCCGTCGTTCTCCACCTCCACCTCCTTCACCACCTCCTCCTCCTCTTCCACCACGTCCTCCTCTTTCACCATGTCCTCTTTCTCCACCACGTCCTCCTCCTTCACCACGTCCTCTTTCTCCACCACGTCCTCCTCCTTCACCACGTCCTCTTTCTCCACCACGTCCTCCTCCTTCACCACGTCCTCTTTCTCCACCACGTCCTCCTCCTTCACCACGTCCTCTTTCTCCACCACGTCCTCTTCCTTTGCATCTCTTTGGATCCATTGTTTCAAACCTGAATGAGCTGACTTTGGCCCTTTTATCTATCCATCGCAGGTTCTGATTGGTGTGTGCTAAATTTTGACTCCTAGTGTTTCCACCTGGTTAATTGTGTGCTAATTGGGCTCAAGCTATGCTGACTTAAGTTAACATTATTGCATGCTAGTGCTTTCTACATGACTACATGGTGTAAGCACTGTAAAATGTAGGGATTTGTGTGTAGAGTTTTGCAGTACCAGTTCACCAAATTTGAGTCATGTGTCAAAGCAGGGAATAGTGTTTATAGTTCAGGGAAATGGGTGAGCTTTTTGACCAATAGCGTTTATGGTTTTGAAATTTTAGTTTAGAGGCCTGGTTATAGTGTTTAAGCAATCGAGAAAAACTGTATTGGCAATCACCATGTTCACTATATGGGTCTCTTGCTCTGGAGTGAACATTCTGCCTCTGCCCCCAACATCTGGACGTCTAGCAATTCTGTAAAGTAATAATTTCAGTATTTTTGCATGTATGGTACTGTTGTGTTTCTCATTAGAGTATGGCAGTTGATAGGTTTGTAGCTTAAACCTATTCGCTGGAACGTTAAAGGCAATGTGATTACACAGCAAGCAAGACACGAAGTAGGCCAAGTTCTTTGTGGTACTCATGCATGAGGGAGGCCTGCCTGGAGCCAAGTGTCGTTCCACCTACTTGACCTCCATCAGAGACTCTCAGCCAGGTTCCCCATAGCACTCCTTTTATTGAGGTTACTTGAATATGCATAGGGTCATTAACATATGATGTATACATACACACAAAGGGTACCTTGCCTGTGGTTTTGCAAGTGTGTGTGTGTGTGTGTGTGTGTCCTCCTGCTGACCAAAGGGTCGTAAACGCAGGAAGCTTACATCAAAGGAAGTAGATCTTCCAGATAGGATGTATCTACTATAAAACCTCCCCCAACACAAAGTGGTTAGAGGTGCTCAGGATCAAAGGAATAGCTTTGATAATACTGCTTGAACTAAGACTGTACAAATTTAAGAAACACAATGGCAACATTCAACAATTAGACCTAACAGCAGTGCTACAAAGTACTTACTGATTCTCATTTCGAAATGTCCTAATGATGCCTGCCACAGTGTAGCGGCTCAGTTTAGGCTGAACCCGTTGGCCAGCTTCCCTCAGGGTCATCCCATGGTTGATGACATGGTCCACTATTGTAGCTCTGATGTCATCAGTTATTCTGTTTCTTACTCTTCTTACCCTTCCTCTTTCCCCTCCTCGTCCTCTTCTTGCTCCTCCACGTCCTCTTCCTCCAACTTCTTCACCTCCACGTCCTCTCCCTCGGCCTCCTCTGATTCTCACTCTTCTCACTCTTGCTGCTCCTTCCATTGTACTCCACACACACAGCTTACCTGTATTATAGTGCTTAGGCTGATTGCAAAGTGGACCAATTATCTAAAACAGTTTTCACATGTGAAAGTGTGCCAGACAGTTGGCAAAATAGTGTTAATGATAGCCATACATGTGTATAGTTTTGCTAGGAGTGTGTTGATCCTTTGCAAATTGAGTGTAAAGCCGTGAGTTGTGTTTACAGTTCTGCAAAAAGAGTGCTCTGCAGTGGATTGTAGCTACAGGTTTGCAAAGTGTGTGTTACAAAATGGCAAACTGAGTGCAAAGCAGTGTTTGTGCTTTTAGTTTTGCAAACTCAGTGAGTGGTTTTGCTATAAGTATTAATAGTTTTAGAAATTGTGCTATAAGAATCACAGTTAGGGTTTAAGCATTCAGAAAAAACTGTAATTCAAAAATATTCAATATTCAAAAATATCTTCACATGTATGCAAGTGTATTTTAAGTGCAGGAGGACAATTAAGATACAGAATTTAATGTTAAACTGAAATTATTAAAACTGGAAAGTGTTGTGATTCCAACATTTTTATTATTAACTTGGCTTAAGAAAAGTAAACTTGCTTGGGTTACAATGAAAAGCTCACAATCCAGCCCTGTAAACAACAGGTAGAAATTACTGTGTGGTATTTTTGTCCATATTTAGAAGAAACCTTTTCTTCAAAACTTCAAGTCCAAAGTTAGGAGCAGTCTTTTTCAGCTGGATGGTGGTAAAAGTTCAACAGGAACAAAGTGAAAGGCCTTGCTGAGGTTCGTGTGGCAGTTCAAATTGAACAGTTTCCAAAGTGCAAGGAGAAGAGTTCGAGTTGAAACCAGTTCCTCTATAGTTCATTGCAGGCTGTGTCACTCAGTTTGTTTTTCAGAACCTACACCTTCATTGATAGGCTGTTCCCATTCAACTCCATCAGCAGGAGGGCACACCTCTTTGCCACATCACTAAGAGCTTGTAGCACAGTGTAGCCTTCTGTGATGACACAATTGTCTTCAGGTGAATCTGCAAAGTCTGCTCCTTCATGTCTGACAACACAGGCTGTATCCCAATTCAGGGTCTGCAACCTTAAAGTACGCAGCCTTAACGGTCCACAAGGGCCGCGTACTCAAAGACCGCTAAGGCCGGAAGTGCGAGGCTTGTGAAATGGGACGGTCTAGCCTCCGTCGCGCTGCCCAGGTTGCCTAGCAACCATGATAGCTGGAAACGTGTGGTTGACAGAAATGAAGGAGAACATATTTTGACACTGTATATATAAATGTATTATATATAAGAGACAAATATTGTTCTTTCAATATGTTGGCATTACTAAATTTGTCTCAGTGCTTACTTTAAATATCCATGAAATCATCACATTCTCTGTAAGACTAAAAGGTCAACTATTGAACGGCGATATTTTAAAGTAAAGGCTTTAAAACCAAGTTAGTACAAACGTGACTAATGTCACATAACTCTGCCGACATGTGGCCAACAGGAATGTTTTAATGTTCTTTGTTATTAAACATTTGCACATAAATAAGTGACATAATATTCAGTACTTACTTTTAACAGTTTACTCTTCGGTCGCTCCTCTTCTGCCGTTTTTTTTTCGGCAAAATTATCCACACCCACCGCCGCGATATGCATTCTGGGATATGTTGGGCCACGAAGTCTATAGGGCTTTGAAGCGTAATGTCACGGGGGTGGGCGTGGAAAGGATTTTGGCCCGATCCGCCATTTTGGGGGTCTAAAGCTCTTGAAACAAAGCGCAAGCGAAAAGGGAGCGAAGGCTGTCTGGTCGGCTGCAATGTTCGATCGCACGACCGGCAAGAGAATAAGCTTGAAAAGGGTTTATCTTTTCATTCTTTCCCAACCTGGAAGCAACATGAGGCAGCTCGTGTATCGATGTTACCAAACGAAGGCGTCTAGCCTGGATAGCAGCTGTGAGACGAGCTGATATCCAGTTCTCTTCCATCTCCAAATATCTGTTGGTGCTCCAGACGGTTTCATTCCGGTAAGTTCTAAATATGTTCATATCACTCTTTATAGCCTATTAGTTTTATTTTCGATGCACTCTGAGGTCATAGCAAAGTAGAACAAACATCCTACTGAGTGATTTTGCAGAACTACCTTCTCTTTATAGAGTTGCTAATTATTTGGCATTATTGCAGCAAACCAGCCTATGAAATGGATGAAACACATCGTGACTGGGTTCCAGCGCTACACAAGGGACCTGCTTCAAACATATCACCATGCCAATCAGATTACTTCTTCCATGTGAGGGTGAAGAGGTGACCCTTCAGGATAAGATGGTGAAGGTTTGCTGCGTTTGGTGAACAGTGTGGTAGTAAAACCAGGGAAAATAAAACTTGCTCCTGTTAAATATTCTTAAGTCTTTTGCTGTATAAATAGTGGTATTTTTCTTTTCAAAAGATACAGTAAATAATGTTAGTAGTGGGTGATATCATGTAAACACTGTCATGATTTTGTGTAAACATTTTGTCATTTGTAAACTATAAATGACATGGATTCTACATTGTAACTGATGTGATGTTCTATGAAGTGGTTTTAATTAAAAAAAAAAAAGGAGGCAAAAATTAGTTTGTTTCTTTATTGAATTTTTGAACAGTGGTACTCAGTCAGTACATATTCAGTAAATGCAAATTATTTACATGGCAGTGCACTACAGGCATAAATCTGGACCCCTATATAAACATTATGGCATTATAGCAGTGACAACTCCTCCACAGTAGCAGGTGGGATTTTTCTTTTTTGAGGACGGCTCCTTTTACCTTTCAATACGGATGGTCTGTTTATGTTTTGATCAAGAGCCTTTTTTGGGCAGCTGAAGAGGAGAAGTCTATCTTATGGCCAACCTCTGGCTGTATCTTGGTCATATTACCAGGCAAAACTCAGTATGGAGGTTCATCTGTAACAGTCCTCGTGCCACAGATCCGCACTGTTGCTTCTACATTAAACAGAAGAGCAGTGACGTGGATGCAGGTCTCCACGACTCTGGCCATACAGGTGCAGTGGACGCTTCAACCTTCCCTGTGATGCTCACAGTGACCCATGGCTGCAATGCTGGTTCAGTCTTTGAGAGTGCAGCACCTGAAACACACACAGACAAAGTTCATTTAAAGACAAGAACTATGAGCCAAGGCCGACACAAATGTGTTTTATCTACTTTATCTGTCACGACTGGGGCAGCAGTCGTGTGATGAATAAATGAGGACCCAAGATGCAGACGGTGATGGAGATGCGAGTGGAGGTTTATTTACAGTGAAGATAACAGAAGTGAGGGCAGGACTGAACATAAACCTAAACTGGGTGAAACTAACAAACAAACCTGGAACATAAGGTCAGCGGGAGAAACTCAGAGATGGCAGATGAGGACAGCAGAACAGGGAGAAGTAGAGAAACATAGGGAATGAACACAGACGACGCAACGAGGAGCACAGGCAGACACGCAGTATAAATACACACACCAGGTAATTAGGAAATGGCAGACAGGAGGGGACACAGCTGGAACTGATGGACCTAATGAGACACAAACCTACAAAATAAAACAGGAAACTCACAGACCGTTTTACACAACCAACTGGGGACATGAACAGAACACAGAGGAGAGACACACAACTCAAACCCTAAGAACAGATACAAAATCAGAATAAACTAGAAGAATGATAATAATAAACTTAAAGCGCTGGGTCACCGACCCAGGACCATGACATTATCATAAATGTAACAAAGTGTTTAGAAAGTTAGCACATACATGTAATTTTTCATTTCTTTATGTATCCATCTATAGAACGCTACATGTTATATTCTAAATCTGCCTGTTCTCTGTCAGAAACCTGCCTGCAGAAAATGAATCTAAAGTATGTAATGCAAGGATGTCATCACTTTAGAGATGGAGAAAGCATAAAGTGACAATTATGAATCACTTAATATGATAAGGGGATTCTGCAGGTTTTTAATATATAAAATTAAAATAAAATGTATTTTTAGTGACACAGGATACAAACATAGAAGCAAGATGTATAATTAGAATTATTTATAATAAACATGAATAAATTATTGCAATTTCTTTAACCATAGAGAATAACTAAATCCTTCAGAACAATGTCACATCAGTGCACTGAACTCACTATGTTGTCCCTCTAACAGCCTCCACATGTTCTCACTGTAATTTCCCCTCATGAATGAATTTATGCTGCACTAATCTGAATGTTTGCAGGGAAATCAAACGCATTTCACACGCAGTACTCGAGCTGACTTACCTTTGTTTGAATGACGACTTGTACGCGCTGACTCCACAGACAAGGTACGAAAATATGTCCGGCTACGTCCATAGCGGTTGGTCTTCAGGGTTTCTACTCCACGGCCGTGTTTCATACGGGTCCACATTTCCAATGCACGCTATTTTCTGCAAGTACCACCGCTCCGCCTCTGAACGAAATCGGTCTCTATACAGTCCATTCTCTTTCGAGCTGCTTTTAAGCATCTTTCTTGTAGTCCTTCGTAGACCCCGAAAATGGTGCCACGCTCCCACAATGCATTGCGGCGTGACGTCAACTCCAAAGCCCTATACCGCCACATCCTTAAAATTCAGGGAAATGAAGGATGCATTTGAGGGCCGCATTTCGAGCAGCCTTCAAATTGGGACAGCCTTCGTCGCGTCGCTGTGACGTAATCGGCCTTAAAATGCGGTCTTTGAGGCTGCAGACCCTGAATTGGGATACAGCCATAGACTCTTTACATTCAGGCTCACTTTTAATTAAATTCAAAGCATGGCTCAAGTGACAGGAGAGTTACTTTTATAATCTCACACAAATGGTTCAGGACAGAAAGTCTGATCACTCAGTTAATCATATACCGCAGTGGTTCCCAAACTTTTTTTGCCAGGCCCCCCTTTGTTTTACAAGAAAAATGTTCTCGCGTCCACACCTACACCGGTATTTTTGAAAACTCAGCTGTTTCTATGCATTTGGGCCTTTCGTCAACACGTAAACGGCGTTGTGATTCACCGAAAACGGAGATTATTTAAAACTCCTTTTTTGCGTTTATGTGTGGACGAGGAGAAGCAGACTGTGAAGATCAAAGCTGCATTAGAAGCTTACATGAATGAATGAGTGGACAGAAGTGGACACAGATCATCTGAAGCACTTCAAAGGCTTTAAATCAGCACATTTCTCTTTATTCTTTATCAACTCTGTTAGTTTCTCTCAGTTTTCTGTGGAATGAAGCTAACAGCAGGCTAATAAGATGCTGACCAATAGGTTTCTATTAAAGGTTGTAATTTGTGTATGAAAAAGTGCTTTGGCTCAGCAGGGATCAGCTTACAGGTAGAATACAGCTGCTGGATGGGATTAGCATGTCATAGCTATCTACCAAACTGCTAACTGGGGGATTTCAGGCCATCTATGAATCATTTTTGCTAACTGTTTATTCAGCTTAGGCTCACAGGGCTGCAGCCTGTGCCCTAGCTGTCATAGGGCAAGAGGCGTGGTCCACCTGCACAGGTGAGCAGTCCATCACAGGGCCAACAGAGAGAGACAGAGAAGCACTCTCTCACATCCACACCTACAGCCAATTTAGAAGCACCAATGAACCTAAGCAGCATTTCATTGGACTGTGGGAGAACATCCAACCTCCACAGAAAGGCCAACAAGCTTCAACCTACAACCTTCTTGCTTTAAGGCACTAGTGCAAACCACTTTTCCCCATTTCAGCCCAAATCCTGCATCTTCCTGTTTCTGACTCCAGGCCAGCTCCACTAACACTTTCTCATCAGACACTGCCACCTAGTGGAGGAAGTCTTAGTTCAATTTGAAGCTTCAGATTACAGTTAGTTCCTTTGCAAAGAGGTGGAGGTGGTGGGGTCACAGCACCATCATCACTGAGTGCCAGAGGACACTTAACCTTTGTTTCCATATGCTGGGAACTTCCTGTTGTTCCAAGGAGGACTGGAAAATGTGTGAAAACCTCCCAGTCAGTTCCTCACAGCACACTTCAATCATTTCCTCCCACAGCATCAGGACCAGGGCTTTTTCTCTTTGGTCCCACTAAGAGATTTCCACACAAACACCTCATCAGTGGGACTCTCAGAGCTACCAGCCCTTTGCTACAATCACAAAGCTCTTCATTGAAATCAATGATATCAAAGCTGGAATCCAATGAGTCCAAGTCTTCTGCTGATTCAGCATCACATTCATCTTTGCTCCTTGTTCTGCATCCCCACCATGGACTTCATTCCTTTCCAAGCCAGCCTTGAGTGTCCTTTATTCAGCTCATCCTCTGCTTTACTTTTACACCTGATTTTAGCTGCTTTATCTCTCTTTCAACAAGTTTCTGTGCCTCAAACTTTTTCTTCTCTCCCTCATAACAAGACAGCTTCTTCTGCCTGAGAACATGTTGGAGTGATTTACTAATCCAGGGCTGCTTATTGGGGAAAATACTTCCTGTTTCCAAAGTAATCCCCATTTTTCCCAGAAAGAAATGTAAGAAGAAATCGATGATCTAAGTGAGAACATGAGCCTTTAAAACGTCCCAGTGGGTGCAGTCAAAGCAGTCCCTCCGTCCCAGTATAGAGTCTTTGGTCCAGACTGGAACCACTGTGTGCCCAGTTTGAGCTCTCTTCAGTCCTGTGACCTGACAGACCCAGAGGGGCCATCACATCACATGTAGAAGCTCCCCTAATGGAGCCACAACACATGTCCAATACTTAGTCTGTCTTGTTGGACCAACTGGAAGAAATGATTCAAGGACTTAGTCACAGAACAGAGATTCAAATCTCCAAAATCCAACTGGCTGCATCAGGACATATAGTCTGAAACTCTGCACAGTTTCCTGTTTGAAGCTGCTTCCTGTTGGCTTCAGCTGTTTGGAGTTTCCATTTTCTAAACTTCTACATTCTGAACCTTCTTCAGCTCTGAACAGATGATGAAACACTGAATGATTTCAAGCTCACACTTTGTCTAATAAACTTACATCTTTCATTCTTTATACAGATTGCAGGGCTGTGGTTTGTCAGAGATCAGCTGTGATTATCTGGCAGCAGCACTGAAGTCCAACCCCTCCCATCTGAGAGAGCTGGAGCTGTACAGAAACAACCTGAAGCATTCAGATGTGAAGCAGCTGTCTGATCTTCAGCAGAGTCCAGACTACAGACTGGAGACTCTGAGGTCAGTAGAGTGATGGAGTGAGTGGGTGGTGCTGTCAGCAGTATTGTACTAAACACAGTCAGTATGAAACAAAGATCCAGTGTTTCCTGTAAAGCTGCAGCTTCTCAGTGAAGCTGTGAGAGGAGAATGGTGACAGGCTTCAGGATTGGACACAAACACTTCCTGTTTCTGACCTTTATGGTCACCATAGTAACGGCTGACATGCTCTGATCAAACACTGTCAACAGCCAATCAGCTCTCTGAACAAAGCAGCACGCAGACCAATGACTGCATTCATTTCCAAGTTTAAAGCAGTGAAGAACACAGTCTGTAGGTGAGGAAGAATTTAGTGAGAGCAGATGTTTGGATGGAATTCCTTCAGTTAACAGCTGGAACCGTCCATCTGGATTGTTGGGCTTGTTGTTGGGGTTCCTACAGAGCTCAGAGTGGACACACCAAGGTTCTTCTAATGAATGAAAGTCCAAACTCAAACTAGGAGGGAAAAACATCTTCATCAACTTCAATAAAAATCCAAAGATTAGAAAAAGTGAAGCAACAATGAGTCCTAATACAGTCTAGAGATGGACCGATCCGATATTACGTATCGGTATCGGTCCGATACTGACCTAAATTACTGGATCGGATATCGGAGAGAAATAAAAAATGTAATCCGATCCATTAAATATCAAAAAAGCACCTCACAAAACTTGCGACACGGCGTAACTCGGCCCATAACCGTAGCATGTCGGAGCAGTGTGAGTCACGTGATAGAGCGGCTGTGTGTATTTGTAGCCTCGCTACCAAACCAGCATTTCATCTCCGAGGAAGTTATCCCAGAGAGAAGTAAAGCAAGTGTGTAAGTTCATCTCTGAATGTTTGTAAAGCGTTCCCACGTTAAGCTTAACAACCGATATAAGGAGCAACTGCCTCTCTCTCTCTCTCTCTCCCTCCCTCTCCCTCCCTCTGCTGCCGCTACTTCATGAAACTGATTAATGATCAGCTGATCGGCTTTTCTGTCCCGAGTCCGTCTCTCTTCTTTGTTTTTGACCCACTTTGCACCAGAAAGAGGAAACCAGCGGCTGAACAACAGCAGCACGTTTAACCTTGATAAGCTGTTGTTAGAATGTATTTAATATTACTTTCTACACCAGGATCCTTTTCTACGTAGCTGACGGCTGGTAACTGTGCAGGGGCGGATCTAGCAAAGTGTAGCCAGGGGGGCCGATAGGGCATGAACAGGGAAAAGGGGGCACAAAGACATATTTTTCTTTCTTATTCTCATTTAAAATGTCTCGCTTTTAATAAATAATTATCTGAATCTTACACCCAAAGTTTTAATCTTGTGTAAAATATATAGAAGTCCATTACTGTATATAGTAACTGTTAAGTCTAATATACCCTCGTAAGCTATAGTACTTTTTCCTTTGGGAAGGTACCATCTGTGCAGTCTGCAATTCTGTTGAAGAAAGATGTTGAATCTATTTAATTTTTCTTGAAAAATAATTGATTTCTGTGCCTTTTTTTTCACACTGCATCAAATTAAAGTTGATTACATCGATTAAGCATCATGAGGTGGAGGGTGGGGGGGGGTTCCCTATTTTTTTTTTGCTGGGAGTTTGCTTAATATTTCTGCTAAGTACTCTTTAAAATACCAGAGTAGGGAGGATGGAGCAGGTTTAAGTTTATTAGATTGATCAGTGTTGCTGAACTGAAATATTTTGGGTGCAGTGTATTTTTTAAATACAGGTATAACAGAATAGCTTTAGTGTTGTTGTTTATTTAAACTTGAGTATGAACTTATACAAAATGCAGAAAGATATTAAAAAAACAGTTTTATTGATTGAAAAACACACAATATCGGATTCATATCGGTATCGGCAGATATCCAAATTTATATCGGTATCGGTATCGGACATAAAAAAGTGGTATCGTGCCATCTCTAGTACAGTCCCAGCACTGAAGTCCCTGCTGCTCTTTATACTGGATGTGCTGCATCACTGACTGACAGCTGATGAAGAGTCTCTGGAAACACTCGTTTATCTCCTCTGCTCTTCCTTCTTCTCTCTGCAGGTGGAGCTGATGATGGTAAACAGGACGGTGTGTGTGCTGAGAGAGGAGCAGCTGTGTCCTGATGATCCAGAGAGGTTGAAGCAGCAGCAGCTTGTGTGTAGAGACGCTCTGACTGGGCCATGTTACTGGGAGGTGGAGAGGAGAGCTTCATCCAGCAGTGACTGACAGAGGAATGAAGTGCAGATGACTGTCAGTGCTGCAGAGTGAACTGCTCTGAGAACAGCTCCACTGTCAGACACAATGTAGAGTCCAGCATCATCCCTGTGTGTCCCTCTGGATCTGACAGAGGATCATCAGTGTATCTGGACTGCTCTGCTGCTGCTCTGTCCTTCTACAGTCTCTGCACAGTCTCTGTCTGACTCTGGCTTCAGACCCTCCTGGATCAAACTCACCTGGAAAGACTTTCAAACATCACTCAATAGATTTGAATACAGAATAGATTTGATATATACTGTAGATGTACTGTAGAGTTGCAGTTTGTCACTTGTAAATACAGTCTGTGAGCAGCTATGAGCTGAAAGATCTTTCTAGAAACACCAAATGTTTTCACTCTTCTGTTGCTTTTTCATATATTTCCACAACATTAATATTGATCCCACCTGTCTCACCTGTTTCATGCTTTTATACATAAGAACAGGACACGTGTGATCTGAGCGCTGCTGTGGTTGCTGTGCTGCACGTCTTCATTTAGATAACAGAGACATCTAGTGGTTCAGAGGAGAACTGCAGGAGGTGGAGCTGTGTTTTAGCATGGAAAACTTTTTATCTTTTAGGCGCAGATACAAATATGACAAGTATCAGTGTAAGATACAAAAGGTCACATCAGTCAGCAGAGGGAACAGTGATCACACAGCAATGTAAGAATAGAAACATAACAGTGAATCTGGACATGTGTACAGATGGAAGCAAACAAACAGGATGTAACACTACATTAAAGCCACAAATGGGAAGAAAACAAAGCCAAAGGAAAATATATTTGATCTCAGGAATACAAATCAGATGCTTTAGAGCAGGGGTCGGCAACCCTGGGCACGCGTGTCACAGCTGGCACGTGAAGGGTTAACTGATGGCACGACCATAGCTGGACTGGCCATCGGGCATACTGATGGTGATTTTTCGTTTTTATTGGCCGATGATGTTTTTTGTAACGGTATAAACGATGGAAGGTGGTGGATTGGCCGGATGCTGGTCAATGTGTAAAAATAAGTCAGTTGTTTGGTGGTGGCTATGGCGGAGCTTCCACAGAGGCAGCAGGTGGATGAGGGAAAGGGGAGGCAGGAGGAGTAGAGACCCGAGGCAGCCGCCGGTCCGAGTGTCAGGTGAACTGAACTTCAGGTAAGAAGTTATGACCTGCAGTCTATCTGGGTCAGATATAAACCAAGTTTAGGTGGAGTTTATTTTCGTCGTGCTGACTTTTTACAGTCAGTAACAATAACTCGTACTGCGTACTAGCTAGCATGATGGAGTTTCTATACAGCTGGGTGGGTGCTATGATGTTACTGACAGTGAACTTTATTTTAGTAGAGTTGCCACCCGTCCCGTAAAAAACAGAATCGTCTCGTATTCAGAGAAAATATTACACTTTTCGTGTTGAGCTGAGAAGGAACACAGTTTGTCCCGGACTTCAGCTACAATGGAAAACACACAAAGCTGGAGTTATTCTGTGTCTTTACACTGTCATTCTCTCCCCTCTCTCTCCTGTTGCTACTTCAATCATGAAACTGATCAATGATCAGCTGATCGGCTTTTCTCTCTTGTTTTTTTATCGCTGAATTTGCGACAGAAAGAGGAAACCAGTGGATGTCGCACTAAACAACAGCAGCACATTTAAGCTTGATGAGCTGTTGTTAGAATTTATTTAATATTAATTTCTAGTATCAGCTGATGTTTGCTGGAGCCACAGCTGTAAAGCTGCTGGTCATGATGTCGGTTTGGATATGTGGTGAGAGGGAAACATGAAGATGAAACCAGGAGATGTCCTTACTGAATCATCAGAGCTGAACAGGTGATGGAGAAACAGGTTTACCTTTTAGGAGACATGAATGAGTTGAAGTTATGAGCTGTTTCTGAGAGACAAATAACACCAGGATCCTTTTCTACGTAGCTGACAGCTGGTAACTGTGCAGGGGCGGGTCTAGCAAAGTGTTGCCAGGGGTCCAGGTAGGGCATTAACAGGGAAAGGGGGGCACAAAGAAAAACTTTTCTTTCTTACTCTCATTTAAAATGACTCACTTTTAATAAATAATTATCTGAATCTTACAACCAAAGTTTTCATCTGATGTAAAATGTATAGAAATCATACATATACCAACAAGACTGTACATCACTGTCACAACAGCGTTTGTTTTCATTCAAAGGCTTTATGGCTTTAATACCTGGGGGGCTGGTCTCTAGTCAAAATGCCCGGGCTGTTTTTTTGTCCCAGTCCAGCCCTGGGCACGACACGCAGTGAATTAATCTGGGAAGGTGCATTAAAAAATAAATGGCCCGGCCAGCGGTGCACATCGCAAATTAGCTCATACAGACACATTAGTTGTGCCTCTTCTTAATGACGGTATCTTAGCTAACAACCCCAATTACCAGATTCAACTTGTAATTGGCTAAAAATAACTTAGCCTACCGGTGAGAGGGACGTTGCTAGCTGGCAGTTTTTTCAAGCAATGTTGAAATTTCCACATTCAGACACTTCAAAAGCTTCAGGAGCATCAGCACCACGTAAATACTCGGATACATCCGGATACTCGAGACAGAATTCACAATCGGTTTTTGGGACTTTCAGGTGTTTGGACCAATGTTTTCTTTTCTGATCAAACCAGAAAGCTTTAATGAGCAGCTGGATTTGTGTCGCATTAACTGGCTGGACACAGAGGACATCAAAATGCAGCTGATTGATCTGAAAAGCTCGACTCTGTGGGGTCAAAGTTTGCAGAACTACGAATGCAGCTGGAATCCACAGCTGTGTGTGTTCATGGAGCTGCATTTCCACCTGCTGGACATCACTACCTGACAGGTTTAACTGTCTTTAGAACATTGCAGAGGCCTTATTGACAGTATTTGGCTCTACATATCTGTGTGAGCAGATTTTCTCTCACATGAGTGTCCTCAGGTAGCCGTCTGAATGCTGGACACTTGGAGACCTGTGTCTCTGAGTGGGAGACCAGAGATCACATTAACATGTGTGTCTCTGTATTAACAAACATGCCATATTGGCCCAGTTTATTTTTCTTATCATTGTTGTGAGGAGACCATAAATAGCATTTGTATTTTCTGTTGTACAGTTCATTTGCTGTTATGGATAAAAAGTCTTTTTTTGTTTCAAAGTAGCTGATAACTATTCGCTGATAGCTGCAAACATCTGCGCACAAATATAATCCTATAAAGTTGTTCTATATAATGTGTAACTGTTAATATAGAGTGTTATTAAATTTATTGCTAATGCAATGATATGGCACACTGACTTCTGAGGAAATTTTAGATGCACTCGTCATCAGAAAGGTTGCCGACCTAAACCAGGGGGTTTAGAGTATCAGAGAGTTTTTGTGGTTTGTTTTCTTTAAGTCATTTCACAGATTTTCTCTATAATTTCAATTCCTTGAATAAAACAACAAACTTAGGGGATGATTTTGTAATCCGACTTTATGTATGAAAGATTTGACTAAACATAAAACAATCTTCCAACTCAGTCGTCATTCTTATCTTGTGAAATCAAACCAAATGTTCTGTTGTTTCTAAATCAGGGATTGATGAAATCTTTGGTTTCATCCATTTATGAACATGTTCTCATTCACATTAAATCGTAGTCTAAGTCATTCTTTAGAGGGATAAATGTCATTCATTATCTTCAAATGTGTTTCTGTTGTTTTGGGGGGAAGTTTGAAGTCCATTGTTCAAAGTCTGTTAATGAAACTTTATGAAGTTTATGTCGGATGTTTTTCCTAGTTTGTATTTGTTTGAATTATTATGTATTTTTGACTCTTTCTGCCATGATGCCAGGTCTCTCTTGAAAACAACATTTTTAATCTCAATTAAATTTTCACCTGGAGAAATAAAGGATGATAATAATAATTTTGTCTTCAGGGAATCATTTCTCTGTAAAACAGCTTCTTCTGAAACTCTTGTTACATTTCTTGTTCATTGTTTGCTGGTTTTAGAAAAATGTCCTCGTCTCTGTGTGAACTTAAACTCTACATGTGGTGTCAGCTATAAAACGAGCTCTAGAGTCTAATAACGATGCTTTTATTATTGTCTGGTATCCAACCTAACCCTGGGCCTCTGGCTGAATGTGAAACACCAGCAGATGTTAGAAACTGTCTGGGTTAGACGTGCATCACGTCGTGTGCTTCCTAACATGGATATGATTGGAATCTGGGCCTGTTCAACCGGTGCTGGTATCATTGTTGTTTCTGAGACTTTCAAATCTTTACTGGATAAAAACGTAGCAACTGATGGATTTAACATTTAGCGCTCAGACTGTCCCAGAAAAGGCGGAGGTCTGGAAGTTTATGTGAAGGTCTGTCTTGCTGCTCAAGTCTTGTTCTCTCGATCTGCACCTCAGCCATTTGAAATCTTGGCCTTAACTATTGATCTGTTTGGAAATCAGACTGTTGTTGGCTGCTATCAGCCTCCATCTGCTTCCCCCAGCACATCACCGTCTCTGGTTCAACTTTTATCTGAACTGCATTTTAATGACGTCTTTCAGATGGATGATTTTCATTGGGACTGGCTTTCTTCTGTGTCTGATGATTTTAAGGCACGCTGCTTGTTTTTAAAACTAACTCAAATTATTTAAAGCCTCACACGCCTTGACCCTAAACACCCAGATAAATCTGCTCTTATTGACCTTTTTTAACTAATATGCTGCGTAAGTTTTCCACATCTGCAGTTTTTGCCAACGAGCTGAGTGATCACTGCATAGTTGGTGCTGTGAGAAACACTAAAATCTCACGCTCCGAGCCCTGCATCAGTTTTAACTGGGGTCGTATTAAACAGGCTGACAATGTCAGTTTGGGAATATTTACAGGAGAGTTGCATCTACTTTGTGGACAGACACGCCCCTTTTTGCCCGGTCAGGGTGAAAGGTCGGGACAGGCCTGGTTTGGTTCAGTACCGGCCGATCTCCTACATGAGAGAAACCTGGGCAGGAAGTCTGGCTCTGATGCTGATTGGCTACGTTTTCATTAGCTGTGTAATCGGATTACTGCCTCCATCATCAAGATCCAATGTGACTATTTTTTACTTTAACGACTGACAGTCCAAACGACCGTAGGAGGTTTTGGCAAACTATAAAGTGTCTCTGCCAGCTGTGACTCCTCAGAGCTGCCTCCTCACTTAAATATCGACTCCACTCCTGTGTCACACAAAAGTGAAATGTTGCTTTAACAAACACTTTGTTGCTTCTTGTTCTTTGTTCAGCACAGTATCTGATGGTAAACCTCTTGCACACAACTCTGCTCGTAGTTCCTGGTTACTGAGACCTTTTCCTTCACACCTGTCACAGTAGAAGAGGTTTGTAAGGCTTTGAACAGCCACAACACCAGAAACTCGGCCCGTCCTCACAATCGTTCTCCTTCCGTCTTGCACTTGGCTGCAAATATCATAGCTGAGCCAGTGTCTTATATTTCTAATCTTTCTCTACAACAGAAGGCTTTACCACAGATGTGGAAGCGTGCCTCTGTACTCCCCCACTGAAAGCTGGTGATTCTTCAACAGTTAATAATTACAGGCCAATTTCCAAACTCTGTGTCTCATCTAAGGTTCTTCAAAGGCTGGTAAATAATCAACTTCAAAGTTATCTGGGTGAAAATATGATTTTATCTCCCTTCCAGTCTGGTTTTAGGAAACTGCACAGTACTGATAAAAGTTCTCAAAGACGTCTATGAAGCGCTGGATGCAAAGAACTACTGTGCAGTTCTTTTTATTGATCTATCAAAAGCCTTTGACACTGTCGACCACAACAAAAAATCTTCTGGCACAACTTCACCTACTTCCAAGGAGCGTGGAGAGGATGAGGATCTAACAGCACAGGAACTCCAGCAACACTCAGTAGCAGCTGCTCCCAGTCCCTTGGTTTATGAGCTGAGCTGCTGACCACAGCATTTTATGTCATAGATTACTGGAAATAGGCCTTTCAGACCGAGCAGCTGGCTGGTTCTCTAATGTTCTTTTGGACATCAGCAGTGCGTTCAGCTCAATGGTCTCTCTTCCAGCTTTTTAAATGTCACTAAACGAGTGCACAGGGTTCTGTCCTGGGCTACTTATGTCAACGGTGTGGCACAAAATCTAGATGCATCTGTTCATTTTATACCATCACCATAGTTTTCAAACCATTACAGCAGCTGTTGATAGTATTCAGTCTCAGCTGGCTCAGACTGGCTTTAAATGTAGAAAAAACCAAAGTCATGTTGTTCACAAACAGAAAGAGGGTCCGGCTTTATTTCCTTCTCCTGTATCTGCTCAAAGTATTTCTATTGAAACTGTGGCCTCGTACACGTACCTCGGTATTGTGACTGATGACAGTCGTTCCTATAAGCCACACATTGAACATCTAATAAAGACACTGAGGCTGAAGTTGGGCTTCTCTTCCAGGAACAGATCATGTTTCACAGGAAAAAGCTTGTTGCTGCCACCTTTTTTACCTGCCCTGGATTACAGTGACATGATTTATATGAATGACTCTGCTCGCTCTCTTTCATCTGTTGGATTTTGTCCATCATGGGGCATTAAGATTTATAACTGTCTGTAAACCTTTAACACACCACTGTGCTCTGTGTTCTCTGGTTAACTGGTCCTCATTGGTCTTACACAGGATGGTCCATTAGTATCATTTTATCTATAAATCTGTTTCTGGTTTACTGCCTCCTATTTATCAGAGTACATGTCAGGCAAACAGTTTAGTGACAGCCTGCAGTCTCAGGACATCATTACATTCACTGTTCCATCAGTTCATGCAGAGCTTGGGAAGAAGGCGTTCTCCTTTTCTGCTCCAACTTCATGGAAAACAGAACCAAAGGATTTAAGGCTCTCAGTTGATTTCACTTGCAGACTTCAAAAGACGTACACATGTTTTTGTGAAACCATCTCTGGGAGCTTGTTCTCGTTTTTAATATGACTGAGTACATTACACAAACTTTTCTTTTATTGTTGTAATTTTAATATGTTTGTCTGGAACAGGTCTCTCTTGTAAATGAGACATTGAGTCTCAATGAGCCGACCTGTATAAATAAAGCTTCAATTACAAAGTCCTTTGTTTAAAAGTTCCTTCAGCTGCCAGTGGGACGTGCTGTGGCTCTATCGGTTGCTGAGCCTTTATATTGTTAGTTAGAAACTACAAATATAATGGCTCACTGTATTTCAGAATCAGAGAAACTTTATTAATCCAGGAGGGAAACTGAGTTGTCATAGCAGCAAATATCCAAGAAACAACAAGCACTCATATAAAGTGAGTGTAGAAACAGAGTTATGATAGATAAATATTCAGAGAAATAGAGAAATACAGAAATATAGGTATAAATATACATACCAGTATAAAAGGATAAGTATGTGTGCAAATATATTGTGGTGTACAAAGTGACAGGCTGCATTGAGGTGTGATTATTTCTGTTCCACATGTGTGGATCTGACCCAAGTGGATGAATTGAAGAGTCTGAAGGCAGCAGAAGGAACAATCTCCTGTAACGCCCCTCAGACAGCGGGGTTGAAGGAACCGGCTGCTGAAACTGCTGTGCAGATTGTCCAGTGTATCATGGAGGGGGTGAGAGTCATTGTCCATGATTGACAGCAGTGTGTCACAGATCACCTCCTCCAGGGTGGAGAGCTTCATGCCAACAACAGACTGATAAAACATAGAGAGCAGCTGCTGCATATGTTGAAGGACCTCCCTGAGCGTGGCTGTAGCTCAGGTTGTAGAGCGGGTCATCTACTCACCGGAAGGTTAGTGGTTTCATCCCAGGCTCCTCCAGTCTACATGCCAAATATCCTTGGGCAAGATACTAACCCCATGTTGCCCTCCGATGCATCCATCAGAGTGTGAATGCGAGTGAA
Organism: Oreochromis aureus; assembly: GCF_013358895.1. Taxonomy (NCBI): domain Eukaryota; kingdom Metazoa; phylum Chordata; class Actinopteri; order Cichliformes; family Cichlidae; genus Oreochromis; species Oreochromis aureus. Next base: position 4,013,655 of record NC_052944.1, read on the forward strand.
TGTTAGATAGAAGCACTAAAAACCTTCGATAAAGTGCTTGTGTGAATGGGTACGATTGGGTGAATGCACAAATTGTATAGAGTGCTGTGAGTGCTCAATGAGAGTAGAAAAGCACTATATAAGAACCAGTCCATTTACCTTTTACCATCTGAGCCTTCGTAGAAAGTAAAGCTGGCTCAGACCCTTTTTGTAGGCAGCGTCCATGTTGGCAGACCACTCCAGCTTGTGATCCAGATGAACTCCCAGATACTTAAAGGATTCAATTCAATTTTATTTATATAGCGCCAAATCACAACAAAAGTCGCCTCAAGGTGCTTTATATTGTACAGTAGATACAGAGGAAAAACAACAACAATCATATGACCCCCTATGAGCAGCACTTTGGCAACAGTGGGAAGGAAAAACTCGCTTTTAACAGGAAGAAACCTCCAGCAGAACCAGGCTCAGGGAGGGGCGGGGCCAACTGCTGCGACCAGTTGGGGTGAGAGAAAGAAGACAGGATAAAGACATGCTGTGGAAGAGAGACAGAGATTAATAACAGATATGATTCAATGCAGAGAGGTCTATTAACACATAGTGAGTGAGAAAGGTGACTGGAAAGGAAAAACTCAATGCATCATGGGAATCCCGGCAGCCTCACGTCTATTGCAGCATAACTAAGGGAGGATTCAGGGTCACCTGGTCCAGCCCTAACTATATGCTTTAGCAAAAGGAAAGTTTTAAGCCTAATCTTGAAAGTAGAGATAGTGTCTGTCTCCCGAATCCAAACTGGAAGCTGGTTCCACAGAAGAGGGGCCTGAAAACTGAAGGCTCTGCCTCCCATTCTACTTTTAAATACTCTAGGAACAACAAGTAAGCCTGCAGAGCGAGAGCGAAGTGCTCTAATAGGGTGATATGGTACTACAAGGTCATTAAGATAAGATGGGACCTGATTATTTAAGACCTTGTAAGTGAGGAGCAGGATTTTGAATTCAATTCTGGATTTAACAGGAAGCCAATGAAGGGAAGCCAAAACAGGAGAAATATGCTCTCTCTTCCTAGTCCCTGTTAGTACTCTTGCTGCAGCATTTTGGATTAGCTGAAGGCTTTTCAGGGAGTTTTTAGGACATCCTGATAATAAAGAATTACAGTAGTCCAGCCTGGAAGTAATAAATGCATGAACTAGTTTTTCAGCGTCACTCTGAGACAGGATATTTCTAATTTTAGAGATGTTGCACAAATGGAAGAAAGCAGTCTTACATATTTGTTTAATATGTGCGTTGAAGGACATGTCCTGGTCAAAAATGACTCCAAGGTTCCTCACAGCATTACTGGAGGCCAAGGTAATGCCATCCAGAGTAAGAATCTGCTTAGATACCATATTTCTAAGATTTTCAGGGCCGAGTACAATAACCTCAGTTTGATCTGAATTAAGAAGCAGAAAGTTAGCGGCCATCCAGGTCTTTATGTCTTTAAGACATTCCTGCAGTTTAACTAATTGGTGTGTGTTACCTGGCTTCATGGACAGATAGAGCTGCGTGTCATCTGCATAGCAGTGAAAATTTATGCTATGTCTTCTAATGATACTGCCTAAGGGAAGCATGTATAATGTAAACAGAATTGGTCCTAGCACTGAACCCTGTGGAACACCATAGTTGACCTTAGTGTGTGAAGAGGACTCTCCATTTACTTGAACAAATTGGAGTCTATTAGATAGATATGATACAAACCACTGCAGTACAGTACCTGTAATACCTACAGCATGTTCTAATCGCTCTAATAGGATATTATGGTATTAAATCCAGTTCTTTGTATTCCTTAACGGTCAAGAAAGACACGGCTCAAAGTGGTCTAAGTTAAAAAATTATCTTTAATTTTACATTTTCCAGAAAATGGAGACTTAGCACAGAAACACCAGCTCAGGTCTGAAAACATCAGAAGCCAGCATGGTTATATAGTTCTGCTGCACGTCACACACACTCAGTTTACTTAGTTCCTCTGTTTTGTGTCTAATTTATTAATATGCCTGTGCACTAAAACTTCCTGTGCAGTTTGCAATAACTTCCCCTTTCTGAGGTCTGTTGCCAGGGCAACCTGTCACCCTTCGTCTGAAATTAGTTTCACTCTCTGTCTGCTCCTCATATTGTGCAAAAACATGCAGTTTCCTGTCAGCCTGTGACCTAGTCAAGTCTGGGCCTCTCATAAAACAATCCAATCAGCAAATAAGCATTAAGAATATATATTTATTTCTTAACAGACCCCCTCTTTAACTAATTCTATTAGTTAATCTAATTAACTCATTCCCTCAATAACTACTGTGATCTACGAACAAATATAATTAGCTTTTTCTGGTAAAAGGTCCTACATTACTTTTATCACTCTTTGGAAACAGCCTCTGTAGAGTTCAAATTTAAAATTTACTCCTGGTTTTTCACCCTCTAGGGGTAACATATATCCGGCCTTAACACTATTCTTGGGCAATTTACATAACATAGAAATCCTGCAAACTATTACTAAAGTCCTTCTCATTACTCTTCATTAATTTTATGCTGCCATTTAACCTGTGTCTAACGAGCTTTTAGTCTCCTAAGCAACACATTTGCTGTAACTGTGGTTCTCTGTGCTCTGTGCTTCTTTTTCAGGTCCCCCTTTCTCTGGTTGGTTCCGTTCGGTTTGGTGCTTCCTGGATTCTCACCAACCCCTTGGTGATTCTTGTTGTGGTCCAGAAATCTCCTGTAAAGGAAACAAAACACCTTTCCCTGCAACGCCTCCACAACCTATTATGTTCATCAATTGTTCTCTTAATTCTTCCAACTTGGTTCAACCTATCATGTTCGGGACTCTCTAATCAAAAGGATTAGACTGATTATGTGTGTAAGCGTGTCGGCATTCATCCATCGGCACTCAAGGTCATCCCTACAATATATCAGTTTAGTCAGTCACGCTGAACGACATTTTTGACCTTCACTTGACCGAGTGACTCATATGAGCACAATTGCAATGTGTTTATAAACAATCATTTATACATATATAATCTTCAATGTTATTCATTTGGGTCAGCGACACTTTCTGTCAGGGCTCTGTGTGCAGGTGGATGGAGAGGTGGATCCAATCGCAGGACTCAGACACTGAATGGTAACTTAAAAACTTCTGCTTCACGTCAGCAGAAGCTGACGTGAAGCTGACGCTGTGATTTTGTTTGTGACTGTTGCGAGTCGCGCTGAACCGAGTAAGTGGAAAAAAGTGGAAAAAAGGGTGTTTTTCCTGATATCGATATTTTTGACACTGGTTAGCAGTTTACATTACAAAGCTGCAGAAAACTAGCTAATCACTAGCAACTGCCACAACTAGCTAAACGTAAGCTAAAGTGGCAGTTTTTCGTTGTTGACGCTGTCACTGGTACGAGATTTCGGAATGGCACCGCTTACCTCAACATCCAGTTGTGAAAGCTGCGTCAACCTGAATTCTTAAACATTCTTCACTGTAAGGATTTTACCCAGCACGTCACGCAGCCGACTCACAACAGAGGACACACTCTGGACCTGGTCATCACCCATGGGCTGTCCACCAGTGTGTCCTCTGTTGTTGACTTGGCTGTCTCTGACCACTACTGTGTGTTTTTTAACATCACCGGTTTCATTCAGCGGGAGACCTCGGTGCGAACTGTGAGGAGGCGCTATCTAACCTCTGAAGTGGCTGCAAATTTTACCAGGGTTTTAGACGAATGCCCCCCTGTGATTCTACCTGCACCCTGTGATTTCATTTTTAATCATTTTAACCTCAAACTGAAGAAAAGCCTTGACTCCGTTGCTCCACTCACCACCAAAAAGATTAACGTAAAACGTGTATCACCCTGGAGAAACGAAGAAGTCAAAACACTCAAAAGGAATTGCAGGGCAGCAGAAAGGAGATGGAGGAAAAATAAAAATGAAATCAACTATCAAATACTTTGCGAGCAACTTAAAATTTACAATAATACACTCAGGAATTCAAGAAATTCATACTTCGCCAAAATAATCAGTAATAACAAAAATAATCCCAAGGTCCTCTTCTCCACCATAGATCACTTATTTAACCCTGATTTTAACAGCTCCCAAAGAACCCCACAGACTCACTCTGTGAGCAGTTTGCAGACCACTTCAGGGGAAAAATCAACACCATCAGATGTGATATTTTATCTTCTCGTGATATGATTTTAAACACATCTGAGGGCTCGACTGTACCTGAGGAGACACTGGACAGCTTTGTCCTGGTTAATGCTGAGAACCTTAAGTTTTCTCCACAGTGAGATCCACCGCATGTCTTTTAGATCCAATCCCCTCTCCACTTTTTAAAACACTTTATGGATTTTTTGAAGCTGAGCTTTTATACATGATGAATTGCTCTCTTCAGTTGGGTGTCTTCCCTGCTGCCTTTAAAACGGCGGTGGTGAGGCCCCTTCTGAAGAAGAGCAATTTGGATTGCAATAATTTTAATAACCACACACCTGTATCCAACTTACCATTTTTAAGTAAAATTTTAGAAAAACTTGTTTTTACTCAGATTAATGATTTTTTGAATGATAAACAGATCCTAGAAATATTTCAGTCTGGATTTCGGGTGAACCACAGCACAGAGACCGCTCTCCTAAAGGTTTTAAATGATCTTAGATGTAACTGGGACTCCCAAAAGCTCTCAGTCCTGGTGCTACTGGATCTAAGCGCAGCCTTTGATACAGTAGACCACGCTATACTTTTAAACAGACTGAAACACATGGTGGGCCTCTCTGGTGCTGTACACAACTGGTTCACTTCCTATCTCTCAGACAGAACTTTTATGGTGAGTATGGATACATGCTCCTCTAAGATCCATAAAATGACATGTGGTGTGCCTCAAGGGTCGGTTTTAGGCCCTGTACTTTTTAATTTGTATATGCTCCCTCTTGGCGGCGCCATCAGGAGGCATGGAGTGAACTTCCACAGTTACGCTGATGACACTCAGCTGTACATCTCCGTGTCTCCTGATGACACCAGACCAATGGATGCCCTTTTTAACTGTATTTTAGATATAAAATCTTGGATGGCAGAAAACTTTTTACAGCTTAACCAGGACAAAACTGAAGTTTTAATCATCGGTCCTGAAGCTCAGAGAGAGAAACTCTTGTCTAAATTACAGGCATTTTCACTATGCCCTTCACTACAAGTGAAAAACCTGGGTGTTATTTTTGACTCTGAGCTTGGTTTTATCCCACATATTAAACACGTAACCAAAATTGGATTTTATCATCTAAAAAATATAGCCAGAGTCCGCCCTATTCTCTCTCGGGCCAACACGGAGATGCTGATGCATGCTTTTATTACCAGTCGCATTGATTACTGTAATGCCCTGCTCTCTGGTCTCCACAAAAAGAATATTTCACCTTTGCAACTTTTGCAAAACTCTGCAGCTCGTGTGCTGACGAAGACCAGAGGGCGCGCCCACATTACACCGGTTTTACAATCGCTGCATTGGCTCCCCGTGTGTTTCAGGATCGAGTTTAAAGTTCTTTTATTGGTTTTTAAATGTCTTAATGGTCTTGGGCCTTCTTATCTTTCAGATCTGCTTTTACCATATGAACCCTGGCGGACCCTGAGGTCCTCTGGTACTGGCCTTTTGATTGTCCCTAAAGTCAGGACTCATACTCATGGAGAGGCAGCTTTTCAGTGGTATGGTCCTCGACTGTGGAACAGCCTGCCGGAGGAGCTCAGGGCCGCAGAGAACGTTCATGTTTTTAAAAACAGGCTCAAGACCCACCTTTTTAATTTAGCTTTTACCTAACGTTTATTTATTTTATGCTTATTTATTCTATCCTGTGTGGAGGAGGAAGTATTATGTTTTGTCATTTTGATTTATTATTTTATTTTCACTTCAGATTGTTGAGTTGGGTCTATAGTTTTGGGGCTTTTGGGTGTTTTTGTATTTTTATACTGAAGTCTTCAGTGGGGGAGAAGCTGACTGCAGGCTGACAGGAAATGTGTCTGCAAGCCATGCTTTTGCAGAAGTGAAACTGTTCAGAGAGCAGATGCACAGTCTGTGCACCCACAGACAGACGAGACACACACACGCTTAGTTAGAGGGATCACTGATAGGGGAAAGTTCAAATTGTTTTGCTTGGGGTTGCTTTTAGACTATATTAGGAGGAGCAAACATATTGGCAGATCTGAGAAGGAAAACCTGTGTTATGAAAATGATTTTAATCTTTTATACATGATTGCATTTGAGCTTATTAAAGAGCTGTGGCTCCTGGTCAAGTGAAGGTCAGAAACTCTTGGCGGGCGTTATGATCTGCCAATACACGGTGAGGAGGACAGGAGCTCTGAAAGGAATTGCAACACACCTGCTTACATGACATATGCCTGGAGTTATATCCTTATATCCTTATATCCTTTAGAGCTAAGAGTTAAGTTTGTATCATTTATCACTTATATCCTTTTAAGTAAGTTTTAAGGTTCATTTATGTTCAGTTTGAGTAAGTTTCCTTCATGGTTTGAGTATCACCATTTGAGTGTGACATTTAGAAGTCACACATAGTTCAGCTGTGCACGAGCACAGGCCTTATGTCTGGCTAGGACGAGGGTTGTGAGGTGAGCCGGAGTGCAGGAGAGGTCATGACACATACATAGCATATACTGCAGACACACACACACACATGCACACCATAATAGATCTATTTTGGTAAGCAAGAAGTGAAGATGTGTTTTTGCTGCAAATGCAGAATTGTGCCGACGTACTTAGAGGAAGTGCACCAGATCTCCCACAGGGAAGCGACAGCGAAGACGAGCTGAGGGGAAGCACCGACCTGAAGACTATGTTCTTTTAAAACTATGTTAAAGGTTGTTGACAGAACATTTGTGGTTTTGGAGCTGACGTATGCTGTATTAAATCTGCCTAGCAACAGAAAAGGGGGCTGTACTATCTTAACCCTATAAAACCGTTGTCTGAATATGGTAAAGACAGTTCAATACTGATTGGGTTGTTGAACTCACACATGTGTTCATTAAAATGCCGTCTAAATTGCACACGCCTGGATCTGTGGTTATTTATGGATTCCTCTCTCAACATTGAACCTTAACACCTGTTATTCTATTTATATTATTAATTTAGTTTTACCTAATATCTATTGATTGTATTCTTATTCATTTTTTATCTTCTTACTCTGTTTATACTTATATTTATATTGTATCCCACTCTTATTTATTTTATCTTTTTATCCTGTTTATATTCTTATTAGGTCATATCTCCAGTGTTTCCTCGGAGGGGCTCTCTGCACCGGGGCTGTGATCGACCGTGGCTGCTGGGGCCCTGTGGGTCCTCTGAGCCTGGCTGGGGGGCTTCTCTGCCTCCCTCCTGCTGTGTGCCCAGCCTGGAGGCTGTGGTCTGTGACCGGCTCCCGGTGCAGACAGCTCCCTGTGGTAGTGTTTCCTCACTTGGCTAATGCGTACCCAGCCCAGTTTGACTCTTTAGGCGTGTGTGTGTGGGGGAGTGAATGTGTGTATCCATGACCGTTTCTGTTAATGAGAGTGCGGGGAATGAGTGGGAGGGTGGGGTGGGGTGGGCTGCTTTTAACCATGTAAAGTACTTTGTGCTACAGTTTTTGTATGAAAAGTGCTTTATAAATAAAGATTGATTGATTGATTGACAAACCTCAGGTTTATTGCTGGTACGAAAACAAAACATGAAGTGAACACTGAACACGGAGAACCGAAACACACAGGCATCATCTGAGGGTACGACGTGACACTGGGTTGAGGAAAACACAGGGCTTAAATACACAGGGTAGTAATGAGGGAACGGGCAACAGAAGGGAGAGATCAGGGCTGACGAGACAGGGGAACCAAGCTGCACACACTAACATAAGACAAAGACTTTCACAATAAAACAGGAAACATGAACCCAACACAAAGACGCAGACTCGACACTGAGAGACAGACAGAAAATGACACCTGGCACTAAACCCACACAAAACATGAGAACACAAATCCTAATAAACAGAAACATGAACTAAGTAATCATCATCACCACCACCACCATAATCAGCAATACAAGAGAATAAGAAAACAATCCATCATTCAAAAATAAACCAAAACATAATAAACCCAAAATACTGGGTCAACACTGACCCAGAACCATGACACTTTTGACTCCCTTTTAAGAAGCTCTCTTCTTCTCTTATCTAATCATGAACATCCTGTACAAAAAACTGTTGCTCTGCAAGTGCAAAGTTTCCAAGCAAACTGTGTCTTAACTTCCTGTTATCTGTCTCTGCAAACATTTTTTTACATTGACCTTTTACTACTCTGTCACCTTTCACAATAGATCATCTCTTCATGTAAGAAAATCATTATAAAAGATCAAAGAGAAAACAAACATTTTCAGTCAATTAAGTTTAAGCATAAAAGCAATTACTTATGAGTAAGTTTTATCATAGCTACAATATCAAACACCCAGAAGGTCATAAAATGATCCTAAAGCCCCTTATTTCAATTTAAACCCAAAATCCCCTTCTTGACACATTCTATGTGTCAAATAAGCTACAGACCAGCTACTGAAACTGAAAATGCTTCACCACCTCTTAGAAAATTAAAAGAAAAAGGTTAGTCATATTATTTCTCTAAAAACCTCAGCTATTCTCCTCTCGAGTACACTTCCTCCGGACCTCCAAACCTGTGTTCAGGAATAAAATCATCATGTTAAATCTTTTAACCTCCTGGCTCCACTCAGAGCTGCCTAGAAACAAATCCTATTGTTAACTTCATTTTAAACCTCAATGTTCCCACTTGTAATACAATCTGTGTTATAACAAAACTTAAGACAGAACAGTTATCAGTCATGTTCTTCTTACACAATTTTCCATATTTTGATCTCATTTTGCTCCTCTTAATGTAACGGTACATTTTGATTTTATTTATCAGACTTATAATATATTTATATATATTTATAAATTTGCTTTCCTTACTTTGCTCCTGTCTTCCTCCAGTACCAGCTCTTTTAATAATTTACTGTTTTAAAGGAAAAAAACTTGGTCACTTGGACAAGTGTTTGTTATTCTATAACTGCATTTTCATATGAAAAGTCTATCAATCCCCTATGTAACTCATAAATATTACTTTGGTTGTAATTATTTTCCTCTATAAAATGTAATTGACTTCTACAGTGCCCTGCTTTTGTTAATAGTAACATGAGTAACGTCCAACATTTTCCTCCCCTTTAGCATCTGACATTTTCCCCACTATATAATTTACTACCATAATCTAAACCCAGTCAATAACACAACATTTCCTTACAGCAAACATCAGCAACCCAAAAAAGTCTGCAGCTCCCAACTAATGTCAATCTTCCAGTTTCCTTCTCACTATTCTCCTACGAGGTGAATTGTTTGTCAACCTTTATTCATCCTAACCTTGGTCCAGTCGTTGTCTCAGTGTCAGGTCAGTCAAACCTTTGGTCCACGTCGTCAGTCCATCACAGTTCAGTCACACCTTCACTCACACGCACTCACACCAGATATTGCTGATAGTGGAGACTCCCGCACAAATAATCTCCACCCTCAGCTCATTCATTTGTTTTATTTTTTAGAAAAAGAGTTCTTTATAATCTTTAACTGGATTGACTCGCTGCAATCCTTTTAAACAGGAACTCAAACTCATCAGTTCCCACAGGTCAGCTTTTCCTCAGCCCATTATAATCTGGAAAAGCTCACCTTATATTTGCTCTCCCGAAAATTTTACAGCGCTGTTAATTCAATCGTTCAGGCCTGCGTAGAACAAAAATGAGAAAAAGAGAGCTGATTATTAGCTCATCACAACACAAAACATCATCACCTGACAGGTTTTCTCTAAGTGCACTGTTACCATTTTAAAGGCCCATTGTAGACATGTCCATGTTTAATAAAACTCCCTCTATTAAAATAAGAAAACAACCCAAACCTGTCATAATCAACTCATCACTACAACAACAACCCCAAAAGTCTTAATCACAGAAAAGTTTTGCTTATTAATCTAACAATATGTTATGGGGATTAGAACTTCAGGGCCACAAAAGTTTTGCCCTACTCTTGGCTTAATTAACACATAATCTCAAATCAGACTTAAAATCACTCCCTCTGTTCATTTTCCTCACATCATACTTCAGTGGCCTCGGGTTCTTCAGCGTCCTGACAATCTGAGGTCAAATTACATAGTTTCACCTGCTAAATACACAGAAAATCTTGTTAAAAGCTGCACAGTTTGCACAACATTTATATTCCCATTAAGCCCTTTCTAAAGATGTTATAACAATCTATCATCACTAAATTCTACATTTCTTGTCCAAATCTGCACTTCTGGACAGACCTGACCACCTTATTTCATTATCCTGTATTTTACCATTATATATTTCACCAAGTGATTCTTCTCAGTCACTGCTGTGTTTCCTTCATTGAAAGCCTCACACACAGCCAGACAGGAAGCTTCTCTGTCACCACTCATTTCAGCTCATTTGCATACTGAGTCATACTTAAATAAGTTACCCTGACAAGAGAAATGCATATTTAAAACCTTCCCACATGATTCAATTATTTTTATTTTCTTCCTAAAGTAATCACTTGTTTTACTCAATCGGCACAAAAGCACTAATTCACTATTCTAACAACTACTTTCAGCTTTTAATCACTTTTTCCTTTTCACAAAATTGTCAGGGAACTTTCCTGAGTTATTCCTCACTTCAATCAGCTGTGTGGCCTCGCAGATCAACACAGGCCCAAATCAGCTGTTTCTTCTCTCCATTGCTTCTCTCTTGATCTTTTCAGTCATTTCTTCCAGGATTACTCCCAGCATGGCAAATATGAAACTCAGTGTCCAGTGCTGTCCAGTGCTTTCACACAGTTATTTATCCCACTGTGCATGTTGCATCAAGTGTTTTCTTACATGCTGCTGGAGTCTTCAGTGTTATAGGTCCGTTGCACTGTCTTTTTGCCTGCTGTCAATTCTTTAAGTAAACGGTGATCTGTCTGTCTTCTGTCTTCATCAGGAGATTAACTGTCCTTTAAGCTTCTTCTCAGGATGAGGACAGAATGAGAGGGGAAGCTGTCAAATTTTAAGCCAAAGACTGGCCTGTTTGTCATCCTGTTGCGAAATCAGTTTCACCCTGGTTCTTTTTATTCCTCGGGCATCCAGAGACGGCACCGGACTCAGTAGTCATTTTCACAAAACCTCTGTATACGTGACTTCCTGGGGGTCAGAAAAGTAATCTCCTCACCCAAGCTACACCAAATTCCTCTACACAACATAGAAAACAGAGTTAACATATTACAAATATTGAGACCGCCACTCTGCATCCACTGGGTCGTTGGCCTCTTGTTGTCTTACATTTACAGATGAGGTGGAGTCTCCTGCAAACCTATATCCAAGTTATGGCAATTATGAACTTTTATTAAAGGTACAAGCATCCCCAACTGGAGCTTCCTGTCTCCTTTTTGACAGCAGACCCCCAGTGTCCATAAATTCCTTTCTGTCTAAACAATTACACACACTCTCAGGCTACAGCTAAGCCAAACTGAAACACACAGACACATCCTTTCCTATTCATCTGATCTACTGCTGGACCCTCTCATCTAAGCAAATTTAATACATTACATTCTAATTATTATTTTCTTGTACTCACAGCACGTAAAAGCAAAAAAGGAGTTTTAGAAAATCGCCGTTTATGTGTGGACCAAACAGCTGGGTTTTCATAAATACCCGTGTAGTTGTGAAAACACGTAAAAGAGTTAGTAGTTTATTTTATTACTACCTGTAATTTATTGCAGTTTACTTGTATTTGCTTAATTGTTTCCTAAATGTTTGAGGTGTGAAATAAACCGCAATGGAGCAAAATATGGGTGTGTGTGGTTGGAAGATGTGTTTGTGCGTCCGTGCGTGCGTGCGTGCGTGCGCGTGTGAGGTGGGCGCAAACATTTTTCTTGTAAAACAAGAAAAATGGGCTAGCAAATGGGCCTAGCAAAAAAAGTTTGGGAACCACTGGGTTAACTCATAAAATGAGTTAAAAAGGGGGAGACTGTTACGAAATAAATATATATTCTTAGTGCTTATTTTCTAATTATATTGTTTCACATGTATTTTAATAATAAAGGCTTTTATAAACCAAGGCCAGATGTGGCAAAGAACGAGGTCAGAGGGCGACAGGTCGCCTAGCAACAGAGGCTTTAGTAAGGGGAAGTTAAGAAACAGGAAGTTTAGTGCAGAGCTGCAGAGGCATATTAATAAAATACAGGAAACCAGACAGAAAAAGCAGAACTAAGTAACACACACACACACACACACACACATCAGACCAGAAGGAGTTGTTTTGATGGAAACTGTGTGTGTCTGTGTGTGATGTATAGCAGAACTATGTATACATATTTTGCCTGGCAATGCTTTTAGAACTGGGGTACGTGCTCGTGTCTGCAGTTCTCCCTTTCCAGAAATGTACAATAAAGATCATTTTTTGAGCTTTGACCACTCTGAGTAGGAAGTCTTTCTCTGTCGCCAAAAGAATTCAAAAGAACGCAATTTAATCCCTCCTACCCACCTCGACATACAAACTCTGTGTGGCTTCACGTGTTCTCTTGATGTTTACATGATCGAAATAACTTGAACACAAACACAAACAAAGAGGAAGACCGCACCGGAAGGAAAAAACTACAAGTCCCAGCATCCTCTGTGTTTAGGGAGCAGGAGTGAAAGTGAAAGCAGGAGGAGGAAGGTGGAGCTGAGGCAGGTGAGTGTTAACATGAATATGTTTCTTCTTATGACATAAAATAATTCCACGCTGTTCGTGTCTGTGGGTGAAATGTGAGGCCGGTCGGCTCCTCTGAGCGCTGGTTTCCTGTAAGTAGAGAGGAAGTGAGTTTAGCTGAGCCTCCGTTTAGTGTGAGAGAGCAGGAGGAGAGTGAGAGCTGTGCTGAGGCAGGGTGAGTGTTAACACCGCTCTGACATTACTGTGTCTCTGTGGCGGGAACAACAGGCTCCGTCAGTGGAGGCAAAAATAATCAGACTTTGGTTTTCAAAGGAAACAACTTTATGTCGGAAGTTCCCGCACGCTCATTGGATAACGATGTGTCAATCTCGAGCTATTAGCCAATGAGCGTCATGGAGTCACAGAAAGACCCGCCTTTATCACGGGACTTTAAAAACTACAATGGCGACAGAAACTCGGTGAGTGGAGTTCAGGCTGACGTCATAAACCGTGACGTTTGAGCCACTTCCTGTTCTCAGTCCCAGCGTCCTGATCACCGAGGTTTCTGTTGCTCTGATATCTGATATTGATTATATTGGTAAACAGGCTGTAGCATAAACATCAGGTCTGTTCTGAAAACTGTCTTTATTTTTTCAAAGTAAGGGAATATCTGTGGTGTGATACCGCGGGCTCATGGGCTAAGGACTTGGATTGACAAGCGCAGATGATTGTGTTGTTTCTTATAAAGGCTTGTGTGTGTGTGCCTTCCTGTGTGTGTCCTTGTGTCAGTGGAACTGAATCAGTGTGTTAGAGAAAGTGCTCCTCTGCTGTGCCGTCATCGTGTGGATGCTTCTTTTAAAGTTGGAACTCATGTTTTATGATCTGCTTCATTTCATTGAACCTTTATTTCTAACCATGAAGTCCTTTGAGGTTACAGCCTCCTGGTTAGGTTTAGGCTGTTCTTGTGCTTCAGGCTGAAATATGAGGAGTAAGGAGTGGGGCTGGTTAGCCCTCATGACCCTCACCATAACGCATACGTCACAGGACAGTGTTTACCACAGAAACTCCATGAAATGATCAATGAGAACTTTAGAAACCCGTCAGTGTGATGCTTCCAGTACAACAGCACCTCTGAGTGTGTGTGTTTGCCTCTCAGACTAACTCCACCCTGACATCAAGAAGATGGAGGAAGAGGATGGAGCAGCATCTGCAGCATCCAGCTGTGTGTCTGTGAGGAGTGACCGGTCCAAAGAAGAACCTCCAAAGTTCAGTAATGAACCTGCAGCAACAATGTAAGAGAGCTGCTGACTCATTTATTCAGTGTAAATAATGATTTTTGATGCAATGGGAGAAGGAAAATGACAAAAACAGTTTTAAAAATAAGGATTAAAATATTACAAACTATATTTCTGAGTTTCCTGATGTAGTACAAAAATATATGAACATAACTGTATATAGGACAGATATTTTACGGTTCTTTTAGGCAGCACCAAAAAACAAAAAGACTATTTTTAAGCTGTCTGAGGTGGTGAGTCAACATGTCACACTGGGTCAAAGGTCAGGGAGTAAAAGTGTGTTTTAAAGAAGGTTTAAAAGCAGCGAGTGAAGGAGCCTGTCGAGGTAAATCGTTCCATAACTGATCAAATGCAGTTGGTGATGTAGGCTGATCCTGTTTCTGTGTCATTGATGCTGTTCAATCAGGTTCTGTGAGAGAAACATAAAGAACTGTTTTCCTGTTAAATTAACTCCATCTATGACAATGTTAAAGACTAACAGGACAACCATAACGTTTGTTGCCTCGCTGTTTTATTAGCCATAGCAGCTAACAGCTACCTTAATTCTAGCTTAGCAGACTGCTAATGTGGCTATGGGCTAAAGGTACTTTGGGAGGCTCCCATATTTCCACAGGGGTTGCAGCAGCAGATGGATCCATGTGTTTGATGCTTCCTGATGCAACGCTTCTAGTTATCTGGGTTTGGGTTTGCTTTTTTACATTTAAAAAGATTTAATTTGCTTTTGCAGTTGAAATTACAAGTTTACACAGCGCTGTAGACCTCTGTGTGAAATCAAGCATCTGGTTCACAGAGAGGATAACCCTCAATTCAACAGAAACAGAGATTATCGTAGCCATCGCTCTCTCGCATGGACGTGGCAGTCTTGCTGTCTGCTGTGAATCCTCCCCGTACCTCCGTGACCTCGTCTGGTATCTGCTCCCTCCTCTGTAAGAGACAGTAAAGGAAAACACGTCTCTGCCTAGTCTTGAAAATCTAATCTTATCATCCATTGTTCTTCTAGGGCCTCTTCTTCTTGTGGCCTCAGCTAACTGCTAATATTTAAATGGCTAACATTAACATTTGTGCCAGCCAGGTTGTTCAGTGTTGTGACAGTCAGCTGCTTCAGCTGCTGCTGGGATGGGCTGTGGCAAAGAGAACAGAGAAAATCAAAATCAGAGTTTTTCTCTCAATTAAAAGCAAGGAAACAACAATATATTCTACATGGTGACACTGATGGTTTATGGTGTTTGGGTGTGTTTTCCTGTATTTATGCAGATAAAGTGTAAACTCAGATGAATTATACCATCAAATGTTAAAGGAAAATATCAGGATGAGTGTCTGTGAGCTGAGAAGGACGTGAAGCGAGCAGTTTATCCCAGAGCTGAAGCTGCTCTGTGTGCAGAGATGAGCTCAGATTCCTGCTGTGATTGATCAACAGTCACAGAAATGTAGACTTGTAGTTATTACTGCAGGATGGTCACAGCAGATACTGATAAACATGGATTATGAGGATGGATGATCAAGTTTCTCACTCTCTCCTTTAAATCTCACTTTTTTTTTCTTCACAGTTTATCTGTTAATTTATTCATGAATAACACTGAAAGAGTTTCTGTTATATTTCCCCTTGAACATCAGCTTATTAGGGCGGCATTAGGAAATAGCCCCCCTCCAAAGAATGAATGAATGAATGATGATAATAATAAAATGATTAAAAAGCAGAGCTCAGAGTGGTAGATGGTCAAACATGGATCCACGGGTGGTTCAACTGCATTTGGTGACGTGACTAAAGCAAATCTTTCAAATAATCCCACCATCAACGGGATGTTGTCTCCTTTACTACGGTTACTTTACTTGGTCACCGTGTGAATTTCTTTGAAATGAACCAAATTCTTTTATTTGTTGGTTGTTGCATATTTAAGCTCTACAGTCAGGAAAGGAGGAGATGAGGCCTCAACAATGTTGGGTTGTAGCTGTGGTTCAGGTTAGAGTGAGTGTCCATGGAATAAATGTAAGTCAGTGAACTGGAAACATGACTGTGTTCAAACTTTAGACTCATTATAAAAAGGAAACAATCAAAGGTGGACAGAAGTATCTCCACTTTGACTTTTCTGTGTCACCATCAGAGCTTCTGCACAGTGTGGAGAAAGACCCAGAAGCAGAGCTGGACTGCAGACAGCCAGTCAGAGCAGCTGTGTACAAAGTAAGACTGAACATCTGTCTGCTGATGGACTCATTTCTGAAAACTGGACTTCTTGTGTTGTTCAGACATTGAAGAGTTTTCTTTCTCTTTAGTCTCATTGTTTTTCTTTCTTTCAGCAGATGTTGGTCTGCAGGAGGTTTTAGATGAACATAAGATCAGTCTGAGGAGGAGATGTGAACGTGTGACTGAAGGAAGTGATGAAACAGGAAGTAGAGCCCTCCTCAACACCATCTACACTGAGCTCTACATCACAAAGGGACAGAGTGAAGAGGTTCATACCCAACATGAGGTGAGGCAGCTGGAGACAGCTTCCAAGATGGACGCCCTCCATGACGCTCCAATCAGGTGCCAGGACATCTTTAAAGCCTTCCCTGACCAACAGAGACCCATCAGAGTGGTTCTGACCAACGGCGTGGCTGGTGTTGGAAAAACCTTCTCAGTGCAGAAGTTCACTCTGGACTGGGCAGAGGGCTTGGAGAACCAACATGTCAGTGTGGTGGTTCTGCTTTCATTCAGGGAGCTGAACCTGATCAGAGATGAGCAGTACAGTCTTCTGGAGCTGCTCCATGTTTTCCATCCAACATTACAGAAGGTCACAGCAGAGAAGCTGGCTGTCTCTCAGCTTTGTTCATCTTTGACGGCCTGGATGAAAGCAGACTTTCATTGATTTCACCAACAGGAAGCTGCTGTCTGATGTCACACAGAAGTCATCAGTCAGCCAGCTGCTGACAAACCTCATCCAGGGAATCTGCTTCCCTCGGCTCTCGCCTGGATAACTTCCCGACCTGCAGCAGCCAATCAGATCCCTCCTACATGTGTTGACAGGCTAACAGAAGTACGAGGCTTCACTGACGCCCAGAAGGAGGAGTACTTCAGGAGGAGATTCAGTGATGAAGAGCTGTCCAGCAGAATCATCTCCCACATGAAGACATCCAGGAGCCTCCACATCATGTGTAGTATCCCAGTCTTCTGCTGGATCACTGCTACAGTTCTGGAGCACATGTTGACTACAGAGCAGAGAGGAGAGCTGCCCAAGACCCTGACTGACATGTACTCACACTTCCTGCTGGTTCAGACAAAGAGGAAGAAGAACAAGTACCATGAGGGACATGAGACGAGTCCACAGGAGCTGACGGAGGCTGACAGGGAAGTTCTTCTGAAGCTGGGGAGGCTGGCGTTTGAACATCTGGAGAAAGGAAACATCATGTTCTACCAAGAAGACCTGGAGCAGTGTGGTCTGGATGTGACAGAGGTCTCGGTGTACTCAGGAGTTTGTACAGAGATCTTCAAAAGAGAGTGTGTGATCTTCCAGAAACCAGTCTACTGCTTTGTTCATCTGAGCATTCAGGAGTTTCTGGCTGCAGTCTACATGTTCCACTGTTTCACCAACAGGAAGACAGAGGTGCTGAAGAACTTCTTTGGGAAAAAATATAAAGAGACCTCTTTGGATGGGTTTCTCAAGAGAGTCATGAGAAAATCCTTCCAGAGTAAAAATGGCCACCTGGGCCTGTTTGTTCGCTTCCTTCATGGCCTCTGTCTGGAGTCCAACCAGAGACTCTTAGTAGGTCTGCTGGGTCAGACAAAGACCATCCAGAGAGTCATCAACAACCTGAAGAAGATGAGCGGTGATGAAATCTCTCCTGACAGAAGCATCAACATCTTCCACTGTCTGATGGAGATGAACCACCTCTCATTATTTCAGGAGATCCAAGAGTTCCTGAAGTCAGAGAAGGAACTCTCTGAGATCCAGTGCTCAGCTCTGGCCTTCATGCTGCAGATGTCAGAGGAGGTTCTGGATGAGTTGGACCTGCTGAAGTACAACACATCAGAGCGGGGACGACTGAGACTGATTCCAGCTGTGAGGAACTGCAGAAAGGCTGGGTGAGTCCAGATGTGATCATTAACATCATTGATCAGTGTAGGTTAGTAGTTTAATCACTCAAATCATCCATGAAATCCATGAAAAATCCTTTTAGTGTTTCTAACTTCACCCTCTGTCCTCTCTCTCTCTCCATCCTCCTCACTGCTTCTTTCACTGATAATCACACAAACATCGTATTCAGCTACAAAATAACACAATAATATCATCTGATGATCATTATTAGAAGAGCAGGATCCATATTTGATATCAGAGTAACACACTGCTTGGTTATGTGCAGTCATCATCAGTGACTGTGGGTCAAACAGAAGCTCTCTGATTGGTTGCTGACCTTGGTCACCTGTCCACTCTCACCTGTTTGTGTTTGCTCTCTCTTTGCTGTCTCCATCCTCTCTCTCCTTTCTCTCCCTCTCTGTCTTTGTACCGTCACTCAGGTCCAATGGAAACAGTGACATTTACAAACCAATCAAAGACAAACTGATCCATGTCAGGTTATAACAATATTCAAAGTGAATACAGGCTGCTGCTGGACACAGACAGGTAACATCATTTTGACTTGCTGTCACCTGGATCTGGACTCATAAACACTGAAGCCCTGAACAGGAATACAAATCATTTTCTGCCAACTAGCGACACACCAGCAGATAATGGCTCAGAAAGCTAAAATGAGCCAATCATTTCTGTGTTTAGTTCCCCTGAAATCAGACCTGATGTCAGCAGCTCTGAGTTCATTCATCATTATTGTCCAGTGATGAGATTTCTGCTCCGTTTGGTAACAGTCAGCAGGTTTTTCCTGCGTGTGGACGTGAATGTCAAGAAACGCTGTGTGGCAGGCAGGAGTTGGACCCAAGATGCAGGCACTCAGACTCAAAGGATGAACTCAAAATCACAGCTTTATTTGCTGGTCACAGAAAAACAAGCATACAAAGTAAACTAAGCTAAACTGCGAAACAATGACCTAAAACTCACAGGGAGATCCACACAGCAAGAGGGACGACGCCACACCGACTCAAAGAAACACAGGGTTTAAATACACTCTGAAGTAACGAGGGGAATGAGACACAGAAGGAGGGCACAGCTGGGAGAAATCAGAACTAACAAGACAAGAAAGCAAAGCAGGACACATTCACATAAGACCCGGACCTTCAAAGTAAAACAGGAAGTAACACAGACTGAACTTGCAGACACAGACTCACAGACAGGCACTACAGAGGCAGTGGCATGTCTAGAAATTCTTTGTTGGGGGGGGCAGATAGGGGCACAGATTTGGAGAAGGGTGGCAGACGTGATAATGTTAAAAAAAAAATTCTACCAACTGTTAACCATAATTCAATAACCCTATAAACGAAATAACCGAATGCGCTTTTAACTCTTATTAGAATGAGGTTTTAACCACTACGGTGCAAAGTTTTTAGATACTGCGTTGATGAAGTACAAGAGATACAATCAGTCCTTTGTCAGTGTTTATTCAGCATTCAAGGACAGCAATATTTGCATAGTATTTTTACTGATATATAAGGCACATATGTTTTGGGCAAAAACATTTTTGAATATTAAAATACAAACATTTTTAACATACAATTGGCAAATTAGCCAATGCAAAACTTTATCTGCCTATTAAAAAAAGAAGATAATCTTCTCACAAACTGGTGTTTGTTTTGAAACAGGAAAAAAGTGGGGAAACAAATGAAAAGACTAACATTTAAATGAAACCTGAAAGCAAGTAAATACTTTATGTTAAACTTTGGTAATAGTGGTGTATAAAGAACAACACTGGCTGATGATGAAATACAGTCAGCTGGCATGGTGACAGTATTAACCTGCAGGGCTGGACTGGGACAAAAAATCGGGCATTTTGACTAGAGACCGGCCCACCAGGTATTAAAGCCATAAAGCCTTTGAATGAAAACAAACGCTGTTGTGACAGTGATGTACACTGTCTTGTTGGTATATATAAGTACCGCATCAAATGCAAGCATTTGCAGCACTGCAAAACGTTCATTCTCCGGTTCCAATACCTTCTTGGTTTTTCTTTGCCCCCCAAAAAAGGAATGTACAAAACAGAGGAGAACAATGCCGGTCCGTATAAAGACAGACTTGATGAAAAGTCAAAGAAAAGATACGAGGAAAAAATCAAAGGAGTGAGAGGGTCAGACCCTTACGAGCACACAGAGTGGACAAAAGACGTTAGCGTGCTGCCCAACTTTCACCACGCTCATATTTATAATTATATAGTTTTTGGAGTGAGCGCATAATCTCATAAAGTTTAGTAACTTCAGGTCACTGCAACAAGCCCAAGTACAGTTTACCGACGGATGGGTACAGGACCTTGAAATGCACCGTGTAGAACGAAAGACCATCGTACGACCAGAGTTAATTTTACCAGTCTCACAAGTCGTCGTCATAAATACACAATCGTTAACCGTTTATTAATATAACCTTTGAGCTCGATGGTAAGTAATTAATAGTGGAAATAATTTCTGGTACGCATTACAGAAATGTAGCAGTGATGGTAATATTGTATGTTGTAATCGCACTGGGCAATTAGTGATACAAAACAACTGTTTTATCCTGTGAATAAAAGTATATGTTTTTGTCAATGTACCGTGGTAATAACAGAAGTGAAATGCAGTATTCTGTCAGGACAGTTCACTATTTATGCACAATAAACAAAGCAGCATAGCGCGACAATTTCTGTTCTGCGCCAGACTTGCTTGTAACCTATATCACCAATTATGTTAAGAAAAATGACGTATTAACTGCTACAAAACACTGACCTTTGTGGGAATGCTTGGAGCAGACTAACATGTGAGCTGGAGTGTTCTGAGACGTTATATTTGGTATATCCAGACCATCCGTCGGCTCTTTGTTACTTTGGAAACATGGCTTAAACAATTCCTCTTCCACGACGTAATCCGATAAAAACCGATCTCTTTATCCGTGGGCTTCCCGTGGCTGTCATACGACCGGCTATTGCAGTTAATAATACAACAGCTTCTTGACATTTTTTGTGTTTCTTTTTATCGCTGTGTAACTGATTTCAATTGAAAGCCTGCGTGCGCTAGTACCTCTTGCCACAAGTTCCCAGAATCCTTTGGGGTTTTACCCCTGAATCACGTCACATTTTCAATCTCTATATGTATGATTTCTATATAATTTACGTCAGATAAAAACTTTGTTCGCAAGATTCAGATAATTATTTTAATAAAAGCGAGACATTTTAAATGAGAATAAGAAAGAAAAGTATTTCTTTGTGCCCCCCTTTCCCTGTTAATGCCCTACCTGGCCCCCTGGCAAGACTTTGCTAGACCCGCCCCTGCACAGTTACCAGCTGTCAGCTACTTAGAAAAGGATCCTGGTGTTATTTGTCTCTCAGAAACAGTTCATAACTTCAACTCATTCATGTCCCCTAAAAGGTAAACCTGTTTCTCCATCACCTGTTCAGCTCTGATGATTCAGTAAGAACATCTCCTGGTTTCATCTGCATGTTTCCCTCTCACCACATATCCAAACAGACATCATGACCAGCAGCTTTACAGCTGTGGCTACAGCAAACATCAGCTGATACTAGAAATTAATATTAAATAAATTCTTACAGCAGCTGATCAAGCTTAAACGTTCTGCTGTTTAGCGCGACATCCGCTGGTTTCCTCTTTCTGGCGCAAAGTGGGCGATACATAAACAAGAGAGAAAAGCCGATCAGCTGATCGTTGATCAGTTTCATGATTGAAGTAGCAACAGGAGAGAGAGGGGAGAGAATGAGAGAAGAGGCAGCTGTACAGCATAAAGACAGAATAAATCCAGCTTTGTGTCTTTTTTTCGTTATAGCTAAAGTACGGGACAAACTGTGTTCCCTTTCAGCTCAGTACGAAACATGTAATATTTTCTCTGAATGCGGGACGATTCCGTTTTTTACAGGCGGTTGGCAACTCTACTAATTAACCTTATGAATAAAATAAAGTTCACTGTCAGTAACATCATAGCACCCACCCAGCTGTATAGAAACTCCGTCATGCTAGCTAGTACGCAGTACGAGTTATTCTAACTGACTGTAAAAAGTCAGCACAACGAAAATAAACTCCACCTAAACTTGGTTGATATCTGACCCAGATAGACTGCAGGTCATAACTTCTTACCTGAAGTTCAGTTCACCTGACACTCGGACTGGCATCTGCCTCGGGTCTCTCCTCCTCCTGCCTCCCCTTCCCTCATCCACCTGCTGGCCGCTGTGGAAGCTCCGACATAGCCACCACCAAACAACTGAGTTATTTTTACACATCGGCCAGCATCTGGTCAATCCACCACCTGTCATTGTTCATGCCGTTACAGAAAAAATAAATAAATAAGTCATCAGCCCACCGGGCAAATGCCCGGTATGCCCGATGGCCAGTCCAGCAATGTTAACCTGTTAATCTTTCGCCGAAAAATTGTTTTCTCCAGTGCCGTCTTTCGTGCTTGGCTCTCCTACCATTGCTAACATGATGCTCATTGTGTGGTTTTTTCCTATATTTTTAACATGCCAATTTGCTTTGTTGTGATTTATTATTAATCAGACCCAAATCTGTTTTAAATGACAAATTTATTTAAGGCGGAGTGATTTATGTTAGTCTGTGATAGTATGTGTTATCATCCGCTCATAGATCCTACCTGCCGGATCTTCTTTTCATTGATGTTGTTGTTATGACTGGTGAAGCCGAGCTGGTGAGTTTCTGTGTTAACTAAATGACATGTTAAGGCTATGAATGACTGTTACCAAACTGTACTGTCATTAATAGGGTTGTTTTGTTAATGTTGTATGGTTGTTTATTTTGTGTCTTTCAGTTGATTACCTGGCTTCTGTAAAGGCACGGTTATTGTACTGGTGTTAGCTTATGCTTGTACAATAAAGCTTATAAAAGGCAGCAATCCGATGTCAGAGCCTGAGTACGACACAGTTTCATCAGTCAAAACACACCCTTACGGTGGGAGTTTATTAAATTAAAGGTAGTTAGCTTAGTAAAAACCGTACAGTAATCAACACTTAGCCAGTCCCTGCGACGGAGAAGCGGAGGAGGGTCTGTGTCGACTACGGAGAATCCAGCGATTAGACGGAGCCCGGCCGATCGTCACGGCCGATCGACCTGACTTCGTTCTCAAAACACCGTCAAGCCCTCGTACGTGAGAGACTGTGTGTGGATTTCTTTGCTGGGACTATTAGGGCGCTGGCATAGGATAAGCCAGCCGCCGAAAACAAACTTTTATTTCAGTTACTAGCCGCTAAGCGACCGGAAGTGGCTCGCCGCCATCTTTGTTGAGGGCGAAGAAATAACGCCAGTAATAAACGAGGAGAAAAGTCATGGCATGGCATGCCGAGAAGAATTAAAGAAAAGGCGGTCCTCTGCGCAGGCAGTTTTTACTAGGAAGGCCAATTCCATTGTTTTTAACATTGACCTTCTGACTGAACATCATCATCATCATCATCATCATCGTTTATTTATATAGCACTTTAAAAACACACAAGGCTGACCAAAGTGCTGAACAATAGAAACATACATGACCTAATGTCTGAATGTAGGACACTCAAAGACAGTTATAATGAGGTTTGTGATAGCAGCTTTGATTACATTGCTGCTATGGAAGAAGGAGATGCAAGTGGGTTTGCAGCAGAAATAGCTGAAGTGGAGAAGAAGCTGCAGGACTGCCGCTCAAAATACCAGACCACAGAAATGAAACTAAAGGAAGCATCATGGTCCCGTTGTGCATCAGGTCAGTTTGACAATCTAAGAGTTGACCTAAAAGATGCGATTAGCCAGGTGGAGGCGCTCAAAACAGGTCAAACAAAACAGGATCAGTTTGATTCAATGCTCACTGCTGTGGAAGGCAGAGAGGAAGCTCTAAGTGAGTTTGTGCTTAAGTGGGATCGTTATGTTCCAGAGAAAGAGGTGAATGTTATGCGAGCTTGTCTCAAAGAGCTCAAGGAAAGGAGGAGAGTAACTATGGTGGTGCTGGCTACCGCCCTGGATGGGAGAAAGAGATCTGGGTGTGGCGACCTTAGGAGCCGGACTAGTAGTGAAGGTGAAGGCAGTGATGAAGGTGGCGCTGACGGTGGAGTGACGACCAGCACTAGCAAGCCCGGTGGGCCCGCTGCGACCGGTGGAGAAGATGGCCCAGCGCATGGCGATGGTGCGCTAGATGCTGACGTGAACCCTGCTGCATACCAAAGTGCCGCAGTGGACAGTAATAACCAAGTCGTTGATGCAGGTGGTCCCGATGGAGCACGAGCTGCAAGTCCTTCCACTGTAACCCTTCAAGCGCCACCACAGGGACCACTATCCCAGAGACTCGTGAGTCCTGTGTGCAACCCTGGCCTTTCAAGCACGCCACAGCAGCTTCGAGGAATACATGGTGTGAAACCCGATGGCGCTGGGGCAGGACAGAGCACGTCGACCGTCTCTCAAGGATCGCTCGGAACGAGGATCGCGCTTGCACCGCTGAGCCTACCTAAGTTCTTTGGGGACAGGAGGAGCTACTGGCGCTGGAAGAGTAACTGGGGGACCCTCCAAGCGTTAGCGGAACCCACAGGTTCCCCAGAGTGCAGACTCTTCCACCTGATGGACAGTATTGCTGATCCAGTAAAATGTGAACTTAGGCTGTCTCACTGCCGTACTGCGAGCGAGGTTTTCCGGGTTTTAGAGGACTGTTATGGTGACGTATCACAGATAGCAGACGACATCGTGCTTGAACTACAGGAGTTACCAGGCGTGCGCAACAACAAACCCAGAGAGGTTTTACAGTTGATCCAAGCTGTGGAGAGGGCGCTGTTGGACCTAATAGACCTAGGTTGTGAAGATGCCATAAAAAATCAGTTAGTAATCCGCTCACTTGAGAGTAAGTTGCCGGACAGTATGAAGGAAAGGTGGCTTTTGTACCGATGTGATCCTGTCAACAATGTCAGTCCACAGAACCGGTTTGATAAGCTATGGCAGTTCCTGAAAGATCAGAAGACAGTCCTGGTGCAACTGGAGCAGTTGCAATCCATCAGACAGTCTAATACTGCCAGGGCAGCTGATCCGAGCCCCCGTGAGAAACCAAAGGAGAGACCAGATCGGAGGATGGAGAGGCGTTAGTTCACCAAGGCTACTGCAAGCGAGACGAGAGGTGAGCTGTCACAGAATCCTTGCTGTTTGTGTGGCGAAGAGGGTCATACAGGGCGTTTATACCGCTGTAAGACGTTTAAAAGGGCCAACCCGTCAGAGCGGAGAGCTTACGTGAAAAGGACCACGGTATGTCCCAGGTGTCTGGACTCCCATGGGAGTGAAGACCCGTGTACTAAAAACTTTCTATGTCGTAATGAGGAATGCAGAAGGGGTGATGCCTCATCAGATCACCATTTCTTCCTGTGTCTTAAAACCCCAACTAGGAAAGATTCAGCTAGGCAAGGGACCAAAGGGGGGAAAAGGAGAGAACCCCGTGGCCCAACGGAAGAGCAAGAGGCTGTGTTTGCTGGTCTAGGTCTGTCCCCGGAGCAGTTGGAGGCTGTTCGAAAGGCTTGCACAAACAAAGTGACTTCAAAGTTGTGTGCTAGCAGAGGCTCGGAAGATGAGAATTGTCTGAAGGAGCTCCCGGTCCTCATGATGTTGTTGGATGTCACTACCAAGAGGGGAGACTGGATTGGAGCACTCATCGATTTAGCCTCTGACACGAACTACATCACCCACCAGGCAGTGGACAGGCTTGGCCTGACTGGTGAGCCAATCACCTTAGTTGTTCATGGTGTTGGTGGCATGGAGGCAAAAGTAGAGACAAAGAGATACCTGGTGAGCATAAACGTAGCCACAAAGAAGGGGACATGGCGACTCCATGAGATGGTTTGCTATGGGTTAGAAGAGATCGCCAATGTGGGTCACGTCGTGGACTCGGAGCGCCTGGAGAAGTTCTTCCCAGGCTCCGTCGAGCCGGGGGAACTGATCCGCCCTGAAAAGATTGAGCTACTCATCAGCATCCGAGAGGGTCGTCTAGCCCCCCAGAGAATGATGAGGTGCGGTGACTTGGTTCTGTGGGATGGTCCGTTAGGGAAAACCATCAGTGGCGCACACCCAGATCTGTTGGAAGATGTGGAGGTGACTGCACGTTTCTCATCAACCCATTTCGCGTGCTCCATGAAGACAGGGTCTCAGAGAGTTGCGGCCCTTCGTAACTGTTACCCGAAACCAAAGAACAGCGTAGAGGTCGGTACCACGAATACATCCAACGCTGAGGTCATCAAATGGTTACAGTGGGACAGTATTGGTGCCACCTGTGACCCCGTGTGCGGCGGTTGCCGCTGCGGGAAGTGCGCCCCTGGAGGGAAGGAAATGTCACTTGCTGATGAAAGAGAGTTGGAGATCATCAGAGGAGGTTTGACCTTCAAGCTAAGTGACAATCATAGTGACAAGCCCCATTGGGATGCTAAATATCCCTGGAAAGAAGACCCTGCCACCCTGCCTAACAACCGCAAAGCTGTGGAGGCGACTTTCCTGAAGTCAGAGAAGCGCCTCGAGAAAGATCCGCTATGGAAGGCAGCTTATGCTAAGCAGGTGTGTGACATGCTTGCAAGGGGGGCTGCTATCCAGCTTTCCCAAACAGTGTTGGACGAGTGGAAAGGAGCCGTGTGGTGGATAAACCATTTGATGGCGCCCAACCCACACTCCAACACCACGCCGGTGAGGCTCGTTTGGGACAGCAGCCAGGTGTACAGAGGTGTTAGTTTGAACAGCATCTTGATGAAGGGCCCAGATGTTCTGAATCCCATTAGGGCAGTGCTGCTCCATTTCCGAGAGGGAGAGCATGCGGCGATAGGGGATGTCTCCAAAATGTATAACTCTGTGTGGCTGGAGGACCAAGAGGTGCATGTTCACCGCTTCTTGTGGAGGCATTCCCCGGAGGAGGACATCAAGGATTATGCTGTAGTGCGTGTGAACATGGGTGACAAGCCTGCAGGTTGTATCGCCCAGGTTGCCATGCGAGAGACTGCCCTCCTGCCACAGTTTGTTAACAGGGTGGAAGAAAGACGTGTCATTGAAGAGGATACTTACGTGGACGACATCCTTGTGTCCCACAACGACCCTGAGAGACTGAGCGAGATCCTGGAGGGGGTTGAAACCATTCTCAAGTATGGGGGGTTTTACCTCAAGCCTTGGGTGTGGTCTGGCTTTAGTGGGAGGCAAGGTGCTGTTCCTGCCGAACCTGAAACCATCATGTTGCCCAACCAGCTGCGGAGCGAGGACAACGAGGCGTTGGGTTTGGGTTATCTCGTGGAAGAAGACAAGCTCTTCCTCATGGTGGCTATTAACTTCTCCACGAGAAAGAAAAAGATGCGTACTCAAGTAGACCTCACTGAGGAGAACATAGGGGAGAAGACGCCGAATCCCCTCACTCGTCGTATGCTGCTGAGTCAGGTAGCAGGGCTCTACGACCCCCTTGGTCTGGCGACGCCCCTGAAACAGAAAGGTGTCATTCTTGTCAGAAGAGCCTTTCAGGAGGCCGGGATACTGACTAAGGACACGTGGGATAAGCCGCTGTCTAGTGAACTACGTGGGAGAGCGATTAAGCTCTTTGAGGAGTACGCGCGGCTGAGTACCATCACCTTTCCCAGGAGTATTACGCCATCCGGCTGGGTGGGTAAACCCTGGGGAATTACATTCTCTGATGGGAGTTGTGATTCATACGGAGCGGTCCTTTACCTGCGCTGGGAGACTTCTGAAGGGGTCAGGACTCGGCTCGTGGAGTCCAAGGCCAAATTGACTCCAATCGAACAAAAGGGAGATGCTGTCAAGGCAGAGATTTGTGGAGCTGTGTTTGCCACCCGCCTGAAAGGTTACTTTCTGAAGTACAGTTGGTTAGAAATAGATCGTTGGTACCATTTCCTGGACAGTCAGACTGTGTTAGGCGCCATCCAACGAGAGAGTTACGGGTTCCAGACCTTCTTTGCCAATCGAGTGGGCGAGCTACAGAAGGCCGGGCTTGTCACTGACTGGTGGTGGCTTCCTGGCCAGTTCAACGTGGCTGACCTGGTCACAAGAGGATGTTCCCCTGAGCAGCTTAGTGAGGACTCTTCATGGCAGACCGGTCCCATGTTCCTGACCAAGCCAATAGAGGAATGGCCCATAAAGTCGGCTGCAGAGGTGGCCTCTGGGACTAGAGAAGTCATCAGTCGACTCCAAAGAAAGGCTTTTTCTGCCATCTTAACAAGGTCGCAGGAAATGGCGCAGACTACTCCAGAGATGGTTTTGATAGTGTCAACGCAGTGGTCGGCGGTCGAGTAAGCCCAGAGTTGACTAAGGAGCTTGGAAAGAAAAGCATCTGGACTTCTTGAGTTGCTTGAAGACGTTTAACCTCTCATCCGAGAAGCTTCTTCAGTTCTAAGGATCAGTGGTGGAGAGTCCCAGCTCCCAGTCCAGTCCCGCTCCACTGTGAGCGACCATCTTTGAACAGAGGCGGGGGTTTACGACACCAACTGTCTGCCATCTATAATCCAGTTTTGAGATCCCTTCCCAGACGCCTTAACGCCCACTCACACCCTGGGCCATCTGACCTCAGGAAATCACATGATAGGGTGGGGCCAGGTTTCACAATGAGCTCACCCAAAACTCTGGCTGATTAGGACCCACACCCGCTTTCACACCTTGGCTCATGTGATTAGGTAGAGGATCATCAGGGGGTCCTTTGTCCCCCTTTGGGGGGGAAACTCCCACTAGGTTTAAATCTGGGACTCTCCACCACTGATCCTTAGAACTGAAGAAGCTTCTCGGATGAGAGGTGAAACGTCTTCAAGCAACTCAAGAAGTCCAGACGCTTTTCTTTCCAAGCTCCTTAGTCTACGATGACCTGGATGACTGAGAACCTTCACAGAAATAAGCCCAGAGTTGTTACCATTCAGGAACAAGGTTACTTCTTGTGAGACTGTGGGGTCTCCTTCTGTTGCTTCTAGTGTTTGCAGGATCAAGGAGTACTGGGGTTCAGCCTTGATAAATCAAGTAGATCTTTCACGGTTCAATTGTCTAGCCAAGCTCTGTGGGGTCATAGCTTATGTCCGCAGAGCCTTGCGCTTTTGGTTGTCTGGCAGGGGTCAAACTGCTGTAGGATTAAAGTGGGAGGCAGTGCCCACGGCCCAGGAGCGTGAAGAGGCGTTTCAGGACTTATGTCTCGCCGCCCAAGCAGGTGTGACTTTCCCTACGACGACGCTCAACCGCCTGGTTGTGCGTAACGATAAAACAACGGGGCTCTTGATGTGCCATGGCCGGATTCAATCCGTTGAGGAGGAGAGGTCCGGGGTCCCTTTGATCCCCTACAAGTGTCGGTTAAGCTCTCTCCTCGCTGAGGATGCCCATTATGTCAACCATGAAGGTGTTTCTGCCACCCTTCTTCGGATGAGGAAGAGGGGCTGGGTAGTTCAAGGTCCCAGGATCGTACGGAAGGTGATTGATTCGTGCATAAGTTGCAGAAAGTGCAGAGCCAAGCTAAGCACTCAGGTGATGAGTGATCATCCTCCCATGCGCACTACGCCAGCAGCCCCTTTCGAGTACACTACTTTGGACTTGTTTGGTCCGTATTGTGTCAGAGACTCAGTAAGGCGACGAGTGAAGAAGAAAGTTTGGGGCGTGGTTTTTAGTTGTATGGCCTCAAGAGCAGTTCACGCAGACGTAGTTGAAGATTTGTCGATTGAGGGCTTTCTGAAGGCTTACCAGCAGTTTACTGCTTTGAGGGGTCACCCCAAGAAACTCTGGTCTGACCAGGGGACCAATTTTGTGGGAGCTAAACCTGCACTGAAGGAGCTCTATGATTTCCTTGGTAGTATCGACAAAGAAGAGATCCAGAGAAGGGCAGCTGTGGTTGGGTCTGACTGGATGTGGGAGTTTAGTCCAGCAGACTCCCCTCATCGGAATGGAGCGGCGGAAGCAGCTGTTCACGTGTTGAAGAGGGCATTGAGCAACATTTTTGAGGAGGGGAACTTGACTGTTCTGGAATTCCAAACCCTCCTCTATTTGGCAGCCAACCTCACCAATGAGAGGCCTATCGGGGCCAGAGCTCAAGTTCAGGAAGAAACTGTAGATGTTGTGACACCAAACTCTTTGTTGTTGGGTCGGGCAGGGCCCAGGGGTGACAACATGGGGTTCGAGTTCCCTGCCTACCCATTCAGCCATCTGCAAGCAGTCCAGGTGGAAGTGGACAAGTTTTGGAGGCGCTGGAGCCAGTTGGCCGGGCCGCACCTGTTTGTTCGGCAAAAATGGCATGCCCCGGCGAGAAATGTCTCTGTTGGGGACCTTGTTTGGGTGGCAGATCAGAATGCCCTTAGAGGCCGCTTCAAGCTGGGCCGTGTGGAGGAGGCAGAAGCAGATGACCGGGGTGTTGTTCGGGACGTCAAAGTAAGGATTTGTTGTAGTCGTCCCATCAACTGGTCCCAGGCAAGGAAGGACAGGGAACCATGTCATTCCACCATTCTCCACAGGGACGTAAGGAGGTTGGTGGTGTTACTGCCAGTAGAGGAGCAAGAGGGACGTGGTTCATCCCCCTGAGTACCTGAGAAATACTTACAGATTGGGGACTCTTTGGTGTGGAGACCAACTTGTTTAAAGACGGTTATAAGAGTTTTGTTTTCTATATATGTGTACGCTACTGGTTATTGTGGCCTACTTAGTCTGGCACGTAGCCCAAGTGGGAGGTGTGTGGTTTTTTCCTATATTTTTAACATGCCAATTTGCTTTGTTGTGATTTATTATTAATCAGACCCAAATCTGTTTTAAATGACAAATTTATTTAAGGCGGAGTGATTTATGTTAGTCTGTGATAGTATGTGTTAAAATCCGCTCATAGATCCTACCTGCCGGATCTTCTTTTCATTGATGTTGTTGTTATGACTGGTGAAGCCGAGCTGGTGAGTTTCTGTGTTAACTAAATGACATGTTAAGGCTATGAATGACTGTTACCAAACTGTACTGTCATTAATAGGGTTGTTTTGTTAATGTTGTATGGTTGTTTATTTTGTGTCTTTCAGTTGATTACCTGGCTTCTGTAAAGGCACGGTTACTGTACTGGTGTTAGCTTATGCTTGTACAATAAAGCTTATAAAAGGCAGCAATCCGATGTCAGAGCCTGAGTACGACATAGTTTCATCAGTCAAAACACACCCTTACGGTGGGAGTTTATTAAATTAAAGGTAGTTAGCTTAGTAAAAACCGTACACTCATAGTGCAAAGCCCATGCTGCATTCACTTACACTCGGATATCTGAGCTTTACTGTGAAAACATAATCGTACATTTGATATTTCATTGAATTTTATTGTTTTAGATCCGGGGTGGCACCTGGGGTGGCCAGTCTAGTTCGGGGGGTGGCCTGTGCCCCCCCAGGCCACCCCGCTGAACACGCCACTGTACAGAGGGAACAGAGACATGGGACCAGGGCAGACACAGACACTGACTGGACACGGGGATATAGCCGACAGGGGAGACAGCAACTAAGGATTACACAGAGACATAAACCAAAAGACAGAACTCTAACAAAGAAACCAAAGACTAGAAATGATAAATAATATAATATACTCAAAACCTCTGGGTGAACGACCCAGGCATCCTAACAGTGAACAGTCGTACCTGACAGCAGCAGGTAGCAAACAGAGATCATCTTTCCAGCTGGAACTCTTCACTGAGCTGAACTCATTCAAAATGTTCTGGAGTCAGATTGAAAACAGGAAACAGTCCAAATGTGTGTCTTCACTCTGACTCTGGATCAGATCTCAGTGACAGACTGTGGACATTATGGAAGCCTAAATGTGACACCATCTTCCTCCTTCATCTGCAGATTAAAGCCAAACAAAGATTCTCATTAAAAGTCTGCAGGTCTGAGAGAGACTCAATCGTTGTGTCATGTCAAACACAGCAAGAGGAGCTGAAGCACAGATGTGAAGAGCAGATGTTCATCAGACTATGACCTCACTCTGTTTTGTCTTCATATACATTCAGTCTGTGTTTATGATGCAGATTTTCTGCTTTTATAATAACACA
Source organism: Oreochromis aureus (assembly GCF_013358895.1). Taxonomy (NCBI): domain Eukaryota; kingdom Metazoa; phylum Chordata; class Actinopteri; order Cichliformes; family Cichlidae; genus Oreochromis; species Oreochromis aureus. Next base: position 4,045,720 of record NC_052944.1, read on the forward strand.
TTTTATATTTTCTATCATCACAGACTGACTTGGTGTGAACTCTCAGAGTCTCACTGTGAAGTTGTGGCCTCAGCTCTGAAGTCCAACCCCTCCCACCTGACAGAGCTGGACATGAGTTGGAACAACCTGCAGGATTCAGCAGTGAAGCTTCTGTGTGCTGGACTGGAGAGTCCAAACTGTCGACTGGAGACTCTGAGGTGAGTTCTCTGACTGCGGCTGTTGTTGTTTTTCTATATTTTAGGTCTTTGATTGATGTTTCAAACTTTCTTTAGTTCCTAAATGTTCAGGATGTGTCTGAAGACAAACATGAAGAAGTTTGAGTGCTTTCAGAAATGTTGTGTCTTTCCAAACGACCGAGCAAAAGTTTTTCCTTTTGACTCCAAACAGAAGTGACAGACTTGAGCAGGGTTCATTTAAAGGCTGACAGAAGTGGAGTGGTGACGGGGAGATGTTTGTCAGGACAGTGTTTCAGCCTCCACAGGTTCATGTTGTGCTCCATCAGTCAGTGAAGATGAAGTCAGTGCTGATGAGGCTGTAGAGTGTGTGAGGGATGTGAATGAGGATGATGAAGATCTGATGATAGCAGATAAAAACAGGCTGCAGAGACTTTGAGCCATACAGGGCACACAGTGTGTGTACAGAACAGCTGAAATCATTCTGGAGGCCTCACTGGAATATGGAAGCATCACAGTACAGCTTCACTAAAGTCTCTGATATGAGATGAGAAATGAAGCAGCCAGAGCTTTTTCATGAGTGGAAATCCACTGTGACTGTGAGCTGCTGCTACAGCCTCCAGATTAGCCAGCAGCTCATCCTGCTCAACATTTTCTCACCAACTTTAATGGAAGTGTGATGTTTTCAGCTGGAGTGATGGTCAGGGTGGCCTCCCTCTCCTCTTCTTCTCCTCTTCCTCTTTCATTTGTAAAGCCACTTCTGCTGCTTTCATTCATTTGGAAGTCCTGTAGCTGAGTTTGGGAGAGACTAACAGCCTCGGCAGCAGAGGGGAGAAAGGCTGTAACACCACCACTTTACTCTGTTCTACCTGTCACATCATTTTATCAGGAAACAAATATGTTTTTACTATGTTTGTCTTGAAGATGTAAGAAGATCACATGGTGCTTTTTATTATTGTGTTGGTTTGTTTCCTGTCTCTTGGATGGAGCCCAGCTGTGCGTGGCCCCTGGGCCTGTGGTCAGAGTGTGTGCTGGATAATCCGGCCCAGGATGAGGCCAAACTGACATGGGATGAAATGTCTGTCACATAATTGAGCTTAGTGTAGTTTCATTTCTGCACAATTTAAAAACAACCAAAACTTTGTTCTGTCTTTTCTATGTTATACTGTAGACTTTCTTTGATACTGTGTCCAAAAGGAGCAGCTTTTACTTTGAAGGGGAGCCGTCTCTGTTTCCTCTTCAGGTTGGATGATGGAAGCAAATGAGTGTGTGATGTTCTTTCAGTGTTGCACTTTGTAGACGCTCCCTGAGCTCTGGTCTCACAGCCAGCTGCACATAGAGACCAGTGTTGTTAGTCCAGGTCAGAAGATGACTTGTTGGAATGAAAATGAGCTTGTAGTTTGTCTGCTTTAATCATGTGACTGGAAAAAGGTGTTGGACTTCAAATATGTCCGTTTCTTTCACACTTCACCTTTAAAAGTGAAGCCATGTGGTTCCTGGAAGGAAAAACACGACTTTTTCAAGTCTTTGTCCTGTTTTTATGATAAATGTACGACTTTAATGTGAAACATTCAGAGTTCTTTCTCTTGTTGTGTTTGTTTGAAGCTGCTTCCTGTTGGCTTCAGCTGTTTGGAGTTTCCATTTTCTAAACTTCTACATTCTGAACCTTCTTCAGCTCTGAACAGATGATGAAACACTGAATGATTTCAAGCTCACACTTTGTCTAATAAACTTACATCTTTCATTCTTTATACAGATTGAGGAGCTGTGGTTTGTCAGAGATCAGCTGTGATTATCTGGCAGCAGCACTGAAGTCCAACCCCTCCCATCTGAGAGAGCTGGACCTGAGTGAGAACAACAAGCTGCAGGATTCAGGAGTGAAGCATCTGTGTGGTTTCCTGGAGAGTCCAGGATGTGGACTTGAAACTCTGAGGTCAGTCAGCATGTTTTAGTTGTGCTGAGATGAATATGATGTGAAAGTTGTGCTGACACTAAACTGCAGACATCAGGCTGATATTATACTGATCCACACTGAGGATCTTCATGGTAAAGTCTGTTTTCTTCTTCTCTGGTTTAGTCCATTGACTGCAGCAGAACAATGTTCACATTTCAAACAGTGAGACTCAACGTATGGCCCGCGGCCCACACGCCGCCTGCCCACCTTTCCTGATTCAGAGAGGGGGACCCTGATTAACTGTGTAGTGTTCTTCCTCACAGTTCTAAGTATCAGACACAACAATGAATAATCCACAGCTGACTGTCTTTAGCAGGTCAAAGGTCACGGCACACAGCAGACAGTGGGAAATATTCTAATTCTGATCATTTATCAGCACATATCCATATGTATAAAAACAAAGCTGACACTGTGAGACTTGATCAGAGGTGTGATCATCACAGCAGAGGCCTTTGTGTCAAAGTCACTGAGGATCAAACAGAAACACATGAAGCAGATTTTCCTCTTCTGGCTTTTTATAGCAGATAACCTTCAAAATATTCTGCAGTCGATCAAAAACTGAAGCAAACCATGAATCAACATGTGAACATGAGCTGATGCTGCTGAAGTGAAGCAAAGTTACAGAGGTTTGATTACAGACACAGCTGAGAGTTTGTAATCTGTCATCATTTTAAAAGGTTTCAGTTTCTTCAGTATTGAACAGCAGAAATGAGGCTTTGTTTTCGGAGGCCGACAGCAGTGAACACAACAGCAGACTGGTGCGCAGTGTTGGGACTAACGCGTTATTAAGTAACGCGTTACAGTAACTACGTTATTATTGTGGTAACGAGCACGGTAACTAGTTATTATGCCAAAACCAGGAACGCGTTACTCGTTACTGGGATTTAGATAGGCTCGTTACTCGTTACTTCGTGTGGTGGATATCGCGGAGCTTCCACAGATTCAATAACATTAGCAAGTGGTGGAGGCCAGCAGGTGGATGAAGGCAAAGGGAGGCAAGAGGAGAGACCCGAAGCGGCCGCCGGTCCGCGTGTCAGGTGAACTGAACTTCAGGTAAGAAGTTATGACCTGCAGTCTATCGGAGTCAGATATAAACCAAGTTTAGGTGGAGTTTATTTTCGTTGTGCTGACTTTTTCGTACTGCGTGCTAGCTAGCATGACGGAGTTTCTATACAGCTGGGTGGGTGCTATGATGTTACTGATGTTGAACTTTATTTTGTTCATACGGTTAATTATTAGAGTTGCCAACCGTCCCCTAAAAAACAGAATCGTCTGGTATTCAGAGAAAATATTACGCGTTTCGTACTGAGGTGAAAAGGAACACAGTTTGTCCCGGACTTCAGCTACAATGAAAAAGACACAAAGCTGAAGCTGCACAGCTGCCTCTTCTTCTCTCATTCTCTCCTGTTTCTACTTCAATCACGAAACTGATCAATGATCAGCTGATCGGCTTTTCTCTCTTGTTTATTTATCGCCCACTTTGCGCCAGAAAGAGGAAACCAGCGGATGTCGCGCTAAACAAAAGCAGCACGTTTAAGCTTGATCAGCTGTTGTTAGAATTTATTTAATATTAATTTCTAGTATCAGCTGATGTTTGTTGGAGCCACAGCTGTAAAGCTGCTGGTCATGATATCGGTTTGGTTATCTGGTGAGAGGGAAACATGAAGATGAAACCAGGAGATGTCCTTACTGAATCATCAGAGCTGAACAGGTGATGGAGAAACAGGTTTACCTTTTAGGTGACATGAATGAGTTGAAGTTATGAACTGTTTCTGAGAGACAAATAACACCAGCATCCTTTTCTAAGTAGCTGACAGCTGGTAACTGTGCAGGGGCGGGTCTAGCAAATTTTTGCCAGGGGTCCATGTAGGGCATTAACAGGGAAAGGGGGGCACAAAGAAATACTTTTCTTTATTATTCTCATTTAAAATGTCTCGCTTTTAAAAAAATAATTATCTGAGTCTTACAACAAACAATTGATAGATTGATACATATATACCATCAGAACAGTGTACATCACTGTCACAACAGTGTTTATTTTCATTCAAAGGCTTTATGATTTTTCCTATAATGGTGGGCGGTCTCTAGTCAAAATGCCCGGGACGATTTTTTTTTTGTCCCAGTCCAGCCCTGGATGCAGCTCATCTGCAGTCTGGTGTTACCTACATCTTCCTATTCAGAAGGCAGAATTTCCAAGTTCTGAGTACAATCAAAAGCACCACGACTGCAGTTTTTGTGTTGGATGTAAAAAGCAGGCTAGAATCATGGCGGCGGTCAACGACGGTCCAGGCGTGGGATTTCTCTCGTGGAAATGTGCACATTATTTTTTCCTTTCTATTGGTAGGTGACACAGTGCACTTGTGGCAAGTAAGCAAGATAGAAGACTGGCAATCTTGCTGGGTATCCAGTTACGGAAGCAACACATTAACAAGAGAATTCTGAGTAAAACCAAAGTTACTTTCCCTAGTAACTAGTTACTTTGAAAGTAACGAGTAACTTGAAGTAACTGAGTTACTTTTTTAGAGAAGTAACTAGTAATGTAACTAAGTTACTAATTTAAAGTAACGTACCCAACACTGCTGGTGCGTAATAAGCAGTGAATAATGCAGAAAACAGATTTTTGAAGGTAAACTGTTCTTGAAGTACACTGAGAGAGAGAGAGCTGTGCAGGAAGTAAAGGTCAAAGCCAGAGAGAATTCATGACCATGTTCATCAAACGTAAAGCGTAGTTTGGATCTTCTTTTGCTGCTGGTTCACTCAGTTTTGATTGGAGACAGATGAAACCTGCAGCTTCAGGATCTGTGAGCTGTCCACTTTCAGCCCCGACGGCGTGTCCGTGTATGCGCCGTCGAGTGAACGATCCACGCTGTGTTTTTCCATCTTTGTGTGTTTAGCTGCTCTCATTTACTGTTTTATCTGTTTGCTTGTTGTTGAAATACTTTTGGGAGCTTTAACCTGAGATTCTGGCAAAATACATTTATATTAAAAATCCATTCAGGATTGAATGAATCAACATCGCTTTATTCAAATTAAAACCATTTAAATAGGAAAAAACATTTTTTTACAGCCGCCTCTAATGCTGGGTAATGTCAGCTGGTCCATGTGCAGCTGGCTGTGAGGCTCAGGGAGCGTCTACAAAGTGCAACACTGAAAGAACATCATCCATAAATATTGAGGAATAACTGGACTCTCATACAGCGAGACTCAAATGCCTTTAAACATCAGCTTATCCTGCTGATCCAAGTCCAACACTGAGTTTGTAAAAACATGTTTGTCAATCATTTTGTTTGGTTTCTGAGGAAAATGATTCAATAACTTGCTGCTAATACACAACATTTCATCATATTTCCTCATAACCAGTGTTCCCTCTAAGCTGCGCACGTGCGCAATTGCGCACTGCTGGCGCAGTCTCTGCGCACAGAAAATCTGTGTTGCGCACACAAAAATCTAACCTGAATTGAAATTAAAATTAATACTTCAACAATTCTGTTTTGCAGTGTTAGTCAGTAAGTGACTGGCTGCTCCCAGAGGTGGGACCAAGTCATTGTTTTGCAAGTCTCAAGTAAGTCCCAATTCTTTATCCTCAAGTCACAAGTCAAGTCTCAAGTAAAGTCAAGCAAGTCAGAGTCAAGTCGCAAGTCAAGACAGACAACTTTCAAGTCAAGTCCCAAGTCCGAAACTTTGATTTTCAAGTCCTTTCAAGTCTTTTTTTTAACCCTCTGGGGTCCCGGGTATAATTGGCCATTCTTGACTACTTTTGATTTTACTTCTATATTTCACTTTTAAAATATGTTTTTCTTGCCTTGTTTGGTATCATTATTTTCAGCACAACCTCAAATATCTGAAATTTGAGTTATTTTTTTCATTTTGGTATACTATATTAGCACATCCATCCATCCATCCATTCGCTTCCGCTTATCCTTTTCAGGGTCGCGGGGGGCGCTGGAGCCTATCCCAGCTGTCACAGGGCGAGAGGCAGGGTCATCGAAAATTGTCACTAGGTGTGAATGTGCGAGTGAATGTGAGTGTGAATGGTTGTCTGTCCCTGTGTGTTGGCCCTGCGACAGACTGGCGACCTGTCCAGGGTATATTAGCACAGTTGATCTAAATTCAGACAAAAAATTCAGAATCCGAGTAGAAAAAAGTTATATTTTTTTACATGTTTAACGAATTATTTTCATAACTTGAAATGCAAATAGAAATTGTACATTTCTAAAAATTATGCACAAGTTTTGCAAACAACAAAGTTATATGGTACTATTTACCTAAAAATGCAGCCAAGGCCTCAGGCGTTTTTTATATAACCATTTAAATCTATTTACAGAACAATCAGGTGTGCTGCATCAAATAAGAAGGCACACAAATTATTTGTGCCAGTCCAAAAATGTAGTTTGTGTTCAGTATAAGACAGAGGAGAACACCACAGGCCTAAACCCTGCAGGTCTGACAACTGGAGGTGCAACAGTCCAGTTTTCTATGTGGAGACAGCGTTTACACTGGAATCTGCCTTTGACAGCTTTTTAGATCAAATATGAAATTCAGCAGTCTAACCGACACACAATACAAAACAATAACTACACAACAAACTAACTACAGCCTCCAAACACGCTAAACGTCACTAATGTCTCACATATGAAAACTCTCTCTCTCTTTTCTTTCGCTCGCCCGCTTTCCGTCATGGTGTCACTCCTAAAAACTTCCCTTCACCCTAAACAACCAAATGTCACATGTTGCCTTATCATTTTTTTTGATTGGCTGACATGGTAAACTCTAACACCAATAGGGAAGGGGTGTTTTTTTCTTTTCTTTTTCACTGCAAGTGGAGAGCGTATGCTAGGCTGTCTGTAGAAAACGCCGTTTTTGTCTAGCATCCCTGTTGAGAATAACCTTTGCAAATAAACAACAGCTAATAACATAAGATCAAAGTATTTTATTTGATGTATTGACATAAATGACAGAAGAAAAAGGCCATGTATAGCAGGACTACTCAATTACACACTAAGGTGGGCCAGATTTTCTAACCAAAAAAAAAATTTTTCCCTGGCTCAGACATGCAAAAGTTAAACACGACCATACACTAATTGCAAATTAAACACAGTGATTTTGAATTGTGATGTGATGGTAAAATAAATATTTGTCAGTCTAAACTGGGTTAAATCTACGGGGTTAATGATGGGAGGAGACAGAGAGAGACTGAGTACAGCTACAGAACCCACTTTCTGAAACGGACCCTGCTCACCATTCACCGACAATTCTGAGCTAACAAGTTGCATGTTATTCTTGGATGCGCTTGCAGGACCGGATTTAAAATAGCATGACAAACATATCATACCTGTTAAAGCCAAACAGTATCATCAACGTAGCCCGGAGAACATTTGCTAATAAGATGAAGTTAGCTAAGTCAGCTATTTCATCGTAGCAAAAAAAAAAAAAAAGCACCACCTACCGTTCTTTATGCAACTTCAAATGTCGGACAAAGTTGGAAGTTGTTCCATCTCCGTCTGTGATTCTCTTCTTGCATGTTTTGCATATTGCATTTTGTTTTTTGTTGACTACTTCGTAGTTTATGTACCCGAAAGAAATTACTCTTGGAAGCATTTTTGGCTCGAGAGCTTTTGTTCTTGTTTTTTTCAAATCTGGTTAATTTGATTGGCTGTGCTACAGTCCACGCTCACATACATACGGAGTGTGGTAAGAATGAATGAATGAATAAAGTGAATTAATGGTCCGCACTTTTTATATAATATGTATGTTAAATTTTAGATTTGGGTAAAATATCAAGTCTTTTCAAGTAAACAGGTTCAAGTCCAATTCAAGTCCCAAGTCACTGGTGTAAAAGTCCAAGTCAAGTCACAAGTCTTACAACCTTTTTTCAAGTCAAGTCTAAAGTCATAAAATTAATGACTCAAGTCCGACTCGAGTCCAAGTCATGTGACTCGAGTCCACACCTCTGGCTGCTCCCATATGGGATTAGAACGATGCCACCTTATCCCATAGTCCAGCCAATAATGCGATTTACATTCATATATACGCAGCCAATCAACGTGGCTGACAGGCTATGACAGCGTCCTTATGTGCCCACACCGGTGTTTTAGCTAGCAAAGCGGAGTGGCTGTTGTGGAGTGAAGCCACATTAATGACAACGTGTACAACCATTGGAGATGTGAGCAGGACAGACGGAAAAAGTAGGGACTTTATACCAGTTTTTAAATTGTGTTGATAGGCCACGTAAAACCAGTTTTTTTCCCCCTTCTCTCGCCCTCTCTCGCACATGCGAGCCTTGTGCTTTGCGCTGGGCAGAGGGGGGAGTGGCGGTAGTTACACTCTCAGTAGCACAGGAACAGAGAGAGAGAAAGAGAGCCAGGGACAACAACATCACATTAGAAAGGTATAGTAATCACCCACAACTATTTTCAGTTACAGATGATAAAGGATTCAGAAAGTTTATTCATGCAGATCCATAACCCTAACCCCAAAGACTGCTAGTAAACTTCTACCGCTCCACCATTGAGAGCCTTCTGACTTACTGCTGCACACTCTGGTTCAACTGCTGCACCACGGAGGACAAGAGGAAACTGCAGCGGGTGGTGAGGGCAGCAGAGCGGGCAATCGGCACTTCACTAACCCCCCTCAGAGACATCTATACTGGCAGACTTCAGCAGAAAGCCAGCATCATCATCAAAGACCCCTCACACCCTGGACACTCAGTTTTTCCCCCCTTCCCTCTGGTAAACGCTACAGGTCCATCAGGTCAAAGACGAACAGACTCAACAGAAGTTTTTACCCACAGGCTGTCAAACATGCCCTACCTCCTCCCTGATTGAAGGATAACTGCACTGCCAACACTCATGGACATTACACCTTATTTATAAATCGTATTTCTGTTTATACTTCAATGCAACCAACACCCCTACCTCTTTATACTGTATTTATTATAACATTATTCAGTATAGTTTCAACAGCACCCCCCACTCAATGTGCAATATCATCCCCCCCCCACACACACTCACAGTGTGCAATATCACTGATCACACTGCACCTCTCAATGCACCTGCTAGTTAGATGGCATGTATGTGTATGTATATAGCTGTAAGTGTGTATGTGGAAATATGTGTGTGTATGCATGTACGGATGAATATATGTATATATACATATATGTATGTATGTGCGTGTATGTTTGCAGGTGTATGTATAACTTGTACATATCTTTGTTGTGTAAATGTAAATTTGTCTGTTATTGTGTAAATACTTACGCTATTGTGTACTCCACACACACGGAGAGATGCCAAACTGCCTTTCACTGTTCTTGTAACAGTGACAATAAAAAGCTATTCTATTCTATTCTATGACAGAGAGTATGCATCTCCTTTTTGTTTTCATATTTAATTTATATTTAATTGTGCTGTGGTTTGCAGTGTTTTGTGTTGTTTCATTTTAAATTTGTTTAAAAGGAAAAAGCTGAAAATTTAAATAGTTAAAAGTTGAACTGTGACTAGTTGGTTTTTGTATTATATGATTTATTTATTACATTTTCTGTGTAGTGAATAAATAAAAGTATATTTACGGTGGCCCCTAGAGACAAAGCACGTACAAACCAGGAAGCACGTACAAACTTCAAAACACGTAAAAACTCAGAATCACGTAGAAAACCCAACAGAAGTGTTGTGTGTGTCAGAACAATGAGGCGACTGCTGAATGTTACAGGTGTTACAGGAGTGATACATCTCATAGGGGACAGAAATTATTTTTTGGAGTGGCACAAATAATTTGTGTGGCATCAAATTTGATGCAGAACAGCTGATTGTTCTGTAAATAGTTTGAAATGTTTATTTAAAAATGCCTTGGCTGCATTTAAAAAAATAGCTGCAAAATCTTTGTTGTTTGCCAAACTGAGTTACTTTTTTGAAGAAGTAACTATATAATTGACAGGGGATTTCTTTAAATCACCCTGCCGTTCTTTCTTTAGCCAAGACTCCTGAGTTTAGAAAACACACAAACACCGCAGAAGTTTTTCACTCGCGAGGGGCAGTCATGAAACGCACGAACTGCGCCCCACGACTGTCCGCGTCCTTTATTTATACTTTTCTGTGTGAGTGTGTGTGTGTGTGTGTGTATGTGTGTGTGTGTGTACAAAGGTAACAACGTCATTTAGAGCCGCGGGTTTTTCCCCTTCACTACATTTGCATGTTCTTCTAATAGAGCTGAGTCTTCACTTCTCTGTTCTCTGAAGACAGGAAGCGGTTAGTAGCTGCACACAAGTTACTAGGTGAAAAGTCACTTAGACATGTCCTTAATAATAAGATAAAAAGATACATTTCATATAGCTGATCATATTATACAATATTCTCTTAACATTCCCTCCTGTTGATCACGAAGTGAAATGTACAATTCATCAGTGAGTAACTACTTGTCTTTCACATTCTCAGTTACTACATCATTAGTTACACTTCATCTTCATCTGAAAAATAGGAAAAGAAGTCTTCACTGGTTTTGGTACATCTCGTGTGCTGTGAATGACAAACTTATCATCTGTGAAATTACAGCTTCAAACAAAGAATAACATAAGTAAAGAAAAGCAAAATAAAAACAAGAAAAATTCAATGACGATCAACAGTCTCTTTAAAACTTGTTAAAGTTGAGGGCTTCTTCCTGGATCAGGATTACGATGTTGTTGTTGTTGTTGCACTTTACAAAAGTCAATCTGAAGGTGGTCGGGAATCAGAATTAGTGCACCTGTCCCAGGGTGTTTCCCATACATGGCTGTGTTAATATGCTCGGCATGTGCGAGCAAACATAACAGTCTTTCTCTGTGGTTTTGTTAAACACATAGCTGTATCAGTCACTTTTCATCCAAGGATGGATGTGATCTTGTGTCATATCCATTAGGTGTAAGTTGTCGTACGTCCATCTTCTCTGTCTGCCTCGTGGCTCAGCTGCTGTTGGCATCGGCTGGGGTCCTGTAAGGGTGAGCTTTGTAGTCAAGGTAACCATCAGGGTTCCCCTTCACACCTACACCTGGCTGCCTAAAGTTGATCGGATAGAGATTGGAGTGCGGGCTTACCCTACGGGGGCCCCAAGAACGCACTTACCACCCTCACCCCGAAACAACCAAGCGTGGCGCTTCCTCCTCCTCGGTGTCGGGGCTTCCCGGGACCTCAACCTTTTGCAGTGGCTCTGATGTATCCAAGATGGTCTCTCTGCAATTTTACAGGCTGTGGGTGTTGTCAATAACACTTGGTTTCAACCTGCAAGAGACTGGAGAGCCTTACGGCAGTTTATTGTTCAAAACAATATCCTTATTTTCTAGTAGTTTTGCCATCCATTCTGCCAGAGTTGTTTCTCTGATGGATTTTTCTAAGAGTTCACTCGTCACTGGGAGTGGAAAAGGTCTCCCATGAACAACCTCAAATAATGTCAGTTTTTGAGAGCCTTGTATTAATTTCATCCACATTTTTACTAGGCCTATGCACTCAGGCCATTCAGGCCAGAATGATTGCATAAACATTTTGCAACTGAGATTGCATCTGCTTTTTCCACTGGATAAATCTCTAGCCATTTTGAGAATATGTCTATAATCACTAGAGTATAAAAGTGTGTATTAAGGACCTGGACTATCCCCCCCCCTGAGGACACATGGGTCACCCCATGTGTCACTAATGCTGCTGTTCTGCACAGGGACTTGGGGAGTATCGGTTTACCTTCACAAGTCATCAAATCATATTATTTTGGGTATTCTGATGATTAAATTGTGCCCTAAAGCAATGTCAGCTGACTTTCTTACTGCTTCTGCTGCGGCTGCACAGGCCTGCACGTCCATCTACGTGTAAGTAGAAAGGCTTATCATTATCAGACAAAGCCAAAACTGTATTTGTCTGTAATGCCAGTTTCAAGTTACTGAATGCTTCTTCTGCTTTCTTCTTTGTAGATGCAACACTACATTTTGACTTAGGGCATTTTAGGCAATTCCTATTTCTCAAAGAATTCATACATCTTACATATTTCAAACTTTTAAGTTAAGGAAAAACTTTGCATTGCTTACAGCTCATAACTCACAGCTCTAAAACTCGTCATTGTTAAATCATGTGCCTAATCATTATATGTCACTGTGATCCACAAGTATGATCACAAATTTGTTTTCCAAACTTACAAAACAAACAAACAAAAACAAAAACAAATTGCCTATGGCACCAAGGCTTTGCGTTCATATTAATTGAGTGTAAGCTGCTTTCTTCATTGCAAGTATTTGTTACAATAAGGTTTAGTTCATGCATCTTATCACTGAGTTCTAAATTCAAACTATCTCACTTCTAATTCATTTCAATAATAATCTCACATGTAACAATTTGTGTATGTGTGTTTTCATTTTGTGTTTTCAATCAGAAAAATAAACTCAACCTCTCATAACATCACTCATGGATTTCTTGAATTAAAAGCACTTTCAAACTTTAAAACATCCTACTTTACATCCCAAAAGAAATATATTTCATACACACTTTTAAATGTTCTAACCTCTTTCAGATGCCATAAATCGTCTCACACACACTGCCTTTTCTCTCAAACTCCCCCCTTTTTCAGTCACTCAGACAAATCACGCAGAGTCACTCAAATCAAATACTGACAGCATTCACACAGTTAAAATCACTCAAAATATGCTTTCATACGAGTATTTTAAACATGGCTTCCATAATCAGAAAGAGCAAGTCAAAAGAAAAGAAAAAGAAACTGAAACCTCTCATCATCCTCACAGCTTCTCACCACACACACATAACTAAAAAATAAAACACACCAGCCTTTATGGCTCAAGATATATACATCTATCAAAATTCAGTCAATTACCATACATCCACACTAGTATATTCAAACTGTATTTATACTCTCGTAATGCAAAACCAGCCTCTTAATTACAGGCATTTAGCAAAATTTTCAAACAATAGTTACAAAGCTCAATACTCTCGAAACCGAAAGCAACACTCTGCATGCGCGTCGCCGCTCCTCATTTGCATTCTCACACACACACCGTCTAAAAATAGAATCAGCAGCCAGTGCACTGTTGTGTTGTCTCAAACCTGTAGCTTTAGCTGTTGTATTCAGGGCCTGACTTATTATTTGTTAGTATAGGTTTGCTCTTCATCTCAAGAAAGTCTCATCTAGGATGACAGGTTTACAACCAGGTCAAGTGTCTCTATGCACTTGATTAGATTAGGTATTTTCCTTATTATCTTCATCTCATATATCATTGTACTGATGTTGAGCAAACCTTAAGCTTGAATCGGAGTACTTTTAACAATTATCCACCTCACATCATAAGTGACTGAGGTGCCTCTTCTTATTAATAGTATGTCATTATTAATATTATTATTGTTTTATTCTTCCTTTTTTTTAAATAACAGCAATAGTATATTACAATACACTACTTTACTACTAATATACAATAGTATATTAGTTTATATTTTATTATGTATCCATCTCGGGCCTGTGTGACCTGCAGTTTCACACCTTCCCAAGCTGGAGACATTTGCATTTTCACACTCTTTCTTTGGCTGAACAATGACACAGCCTTAATATACGTTATGCATTTCTCTATTTTATCTAAAAAGGTTTCGTGTGAATTATCTGGTTTTTCCAATTTGTTTCATTTGTACCAATTTACAGGTTGTTATCCTTCCTATTATTAGTTTGAACATAGTAGCGATAAGCTCTAATTTAATTTAAGTTAACCTTAATTCAACCTTTTGTTTATTCCACTTCATTCCTCTTTCCATGCTTTAAAATACAACTCTTGTGTATGCTTTGATTTCTTTTTAGCTTCCTTTTCAGTATTTATTTCTGCTTGGAGGGTTTCTTATAATTTAGTTATACATTATACATACAGTTATACATTTTCCCTCCCACGTGGGACATTTAGGTGTTCTTTGGATTTCTCCATCTATATGCACTAATTTGTCCGGCGCCTGGACATTTCTTTTCTAACCACTGTTCGTCAACAGTGAGTTTTGTGGGCTGATTCCCCATTATCACAGAACTGCAAAGCTTTCTCTGGTACTAGACTCGGGGGTGGTTGCTGACACGGCCTCCTACTCCGGGCTATTCCTGGAGCGGTGTCAGTTTTATGAGACAAAGCCCAACCTTTTCCCTTCGTCACCAGTACTTGAGCTTTTTGCAGGATACACAAAGAAAACAATAAAAAAACAATGGAAGTAGTTCAGCAACTTATTGTGCTGTAAAATCAACTTACTTCCAAACACATACACACATATACATACACACAGATAGACATTTGCGCGCTAATTTGTCACGAAGTAATTCCGGCTACTTCTGAAACCAGTCTAAACATAATTTATTACGAGGTAATTCCGGCTACCTCTAAAACCAGCCTAAATTTAGTTCCTTCCGGCGAACTCAACCTATTTCACGTGTTTTTCCGAAGTAATTCCGGCTACTTCCAACCTATTTTACGCGTATCCCGAAGTAATTCCGGCTACTTCTAACCTATTTTGCGCATTCTTCTAAACCCTTCCGGCGGTTTAAAACCAAAAAGTGTTTTCTCACCCTCAGTCGTCTTTTGCTGGTTGTTCAGGTCATCTGGATCCCAACGTCGTGGACCAGTACTAAATCACCGGCCTGGACCCGAATTCAACGTTCCAGGACTCTCACCTCTACCTGGAGAGGGCTGTCGACAGACTTCGGTGCTGGTTTACCCACGACGTCAGGATGCAGAAGTCAGACCTTATTGGAGTCACAGAAACGTGTCTGGTGTTTCCAACTCTAGGCTTGAAGGACCAATTTAAATGACAGGGGATTTCTTTAAATCACCCTGCCGTTCTTTCTTTAGCCAAGACTCCTGAGTTTAGAAAACACACAAACACCGCAGAAGTTTTTCACTCGCGAGGGGCAGTCATGAAGCGCATACGACTGCGCCCCCACGACTGTCCGCGTCCTTTATTTATACTTTTCTGTGTGAGTGTGTGTGTGTGTGTGTGTATGTGTGTGTGTGTGTACAAAGGTAACAACGTCATTTAGAGCCGCGGGTTTTTCCCCTTCACTACATTTGCATGTTCTTCTAATAGAGCTGAGTCTTCACTTCTCTGTTCTCTGAAGACAGGAAGCGGTTAGTAGCTGCACACAAGTTACTAGGTGAAAAGTCACTTAGACATGTCCTTAATAATAAGATAAAAAGATACATTTCATATAGCTGATCATATTATACAATATTCTCTTAACAATAATTAATTGCCCAGCATTGGTCATTATATACTGTATTTTGCAGACAGAGAGTTACAGGACTCTCTCCCAGACCACAGACTCACAATACAAGTCAGAGCTTTTTTAAAAAGAAAGTTCTGTTTTCAAAATTGGAGTTCAAGTTATTTTTACTTCCAATAGTGTTAACATACTACACAGGTCAATGACTAGATTTTTTTTTTTACATTTTCATCGTAAGTGGGCTAAAGCAGTTAATTAAAATTAATCTAACATAAATGCTGTAATTGGATTATGTTAATAAACCATGTAACTTGGATGGATTAGATGCCGTCGTGACCACAGTGCGCACGTCTGATGTTGCTCACAGTGGTCAAAGGGACGCTCAGGGAGTTTGTGTGTTTGCTCTGACACGTGAAAAATTAGAGGGAACACTGCTCATAACCCTCTTTTGTCTGACCATTTGATCCCATTTGAATTTGCAATAAAGGATCCACAGAGTTTGGTGACAATAATGACAGTAGATGTTTGTGTGAAAGTGCTGGAAGCAAATGAGTGTGTGATGTTCTTTCAGTGTTGCACTTTGTAGACGCTCCCTGAGCACTGGTCTCACAGCCAGCTGCACATAGAGACCAGTGTTGTTAGTCCAGGTCAGAAGATGACTTGTTGGAATGAAAATGAGCTTGTAGTTTGTCTGCTTTAATCATGTGACTGGAAAAAGGTGTTGGACTTCAAATATGTCCATTTCTTTCACACTTCACCTTTAAAAGTGAAGCCTTGTGGTTCCTGGAAGGAAAAACACGACTTTTTCAAGTCTTTGTCCTGTTTTTATGATAAATGTACGACTTTAATGTGAAACATTCAGAGTTTTTTCTCTTGTTGTGTTTGTTTGAAGCTGCTTCCTGTTGGCTTCAGCTGTTTGGAGTTTCCATTTTCTAAACTTCTACATTCTGAACCTTCTTCAGCTCTGAACAGATGATGAAACACTGAATGATTTCAAGCACTTTGTCTAATAAACTTACATCTTTCATTCTTTATACAGATTGGTGAGCTGTGGTTTGTTAGAGATCAGCTGTGATTATCTGGCAGCAGCACTGAAGTCCAACCCCTCCCATCTGAGACAGCTGGACCTGCACATCAACAATCTGCAGGATTCAGGAGTGAAGCATCTGTGTGGTTTTCTGGAGAGTCCAGGATGTGGACTTGAAACTCTGGGGTCAGTCAGCATGTTTTAGTTGTGCTGAGATGAATATGATGTGAAAGTTGTGCTGACACTAAACTGCAGACATCAGGCTGATATTATATGATATTATTATATGATATTATTCCACCTTAAAGTCTGTCTGACACTGAAATCCAAAGCAAAATGTGCGTTTGCTTTACAGACAGCAGTCCAACACAAACATACACACATCATCCGAAACACAGTCCAACATCCAAATCTCCTCCACTGCCAGCATGAATGATGGGAAAGTGTCTCATCAGACACTGCCACCTAGTGGAGGAAGTCTTAGTTCCATTTGAAGCTTCAGATTCAGCATCACATTCATCTTTGGTCCTTGTTCTAACATGGCTAACATGGTTAGCCATGTTTTACTATTTTCGATTTTCTCTCCACATTTTACCTTTTAAAACTACAGGTCCTTCTCAAAAAATTAGCATATTGTGATAAAGTTCATTATTTCCTGTAATGTACTGATAAACATTAGACTTTCCTATGTTTTAGATTCATTACACACAACTGAAGTAGTTCAAGCCTTTTGTTGTTTCAATATTGATGATTTTGGCATACAGCTCATGAAAACCCAAAATTCCTATCCCAAAAAATTAGCATATCATGAAAAGGTTCTCTAAACGAGCTATTAACCTAATCATCTGAATCAACGAATTAACTCTAAACACCTGCAAAAGATTCCTGAGGCTTTTACAAACTCCCAGCCTGGTTCATTACTCAAAGCCGCAATCATGGGTAAGACTGCCGACCTGACTGCTGTCCAGAAGGCCATCATTGACACCCTCAAGCAAGAGGGTAAGACACAGAAAAAAATTCTGAACGGATTGGCTGTTCCCAGAGTGCTGTATCAAGGCACCTCAGTGGGAAGTCTGTGGGAAGGAAAAAGTGTGGCAGAAAACGCTGCACAACGAGAAGAGGTGACCGGACCCTGAGGAAGATTGTGGAGAAGAACCGATTCTAGACCTTGGGGACCTCATGGAAGCAGTGGACTGAGTCTGGAGTAGAAACATCCAGAGCCACCGTGTACAGGCGTGTGCAGGAAATGGGCTACAGGTGCCACATTCCCCAGGTCAAGCCACTTTTGAACCAGAAACAGAGGCAGAAGCGCCTGACCTGGGCTACAGAGAAGCAGCACTGGACTGTTGCTCAGTGGTCCAAAGTACTTTTTTCGGATGAAAGCAACTTTTGCATGTCATTCGGAAATCAAGGTGCCAGAGTCTGGAGGAAGACTGGGGAGAGGGAAATGCCAAAATGCCTGAAGTCCAGTGTCAAGTACCCACAGTCAGTGATGGTCTGGGGTGCCATGTCAGCTGCTGGTGTTGGTCCACTGTGTTTTATCAAGGGCAGGGTCAATGCAGCTAGCTATCAGGAGATTTTGGAGCACTTCATGCTTCCATCTGCTGAAAAGCTTTATGGAGATGAAGATTTCATTTTTCAGCACGACCTGGCACCTGCTCACAGTGCCAAAACCACTGGTAAATGGTTTACTGACCATGGTATTACTGTGCTCAATTGGCCTGCCAACTCTCCTGACCTGAACCCCATAGAGAATCTGTGGGATATTGTGAAGAGAAAGTTGAGATGCAAGGCCCAACACTCTGGATGAGCTTAAGGCCGCTAACGAAGCATCCTGGGCCTCCATAACACCTCAGCAGTGCCACAGGCTGATTGCCTCCATGCCACGCCGCATTGAAGCAGTCATTTCTGCAAAAGGATTCCCGACCAAGTATTGAGTGTCATGATGTGTGTGGCAGGCAGGAAGTGGACCCAAACGCAAGCTCACGGAGGCAGGAATAAACTCAAAACAGCTTTATTGCTGGACAGGAAAACGGCGAAACAAACTGACAAGAAACTAAACTAGGAAACAATATACTGGTACACGGAGAAACTCACGGCCATGAATGAGGGAGAACGCGACACTGACACAGGGAAACACAGGGCTAAAATACACTGGGAAGTAACGAGGGGAATGAGACACAGAAGAGGAGCACAGCTGGGAGAAATCAGAACTGACAAGACGAGGGAGCAAAGTAGAATACAATCACAAGAGACATGGACCTTCAAAGTAAAACAGGAAGTAGCACAGACGCAAACTAGACTAGGGGAGACAGAGCAACTAAGAAACAGAAAGAACAACAACAAAGAGACACAGAGGGCAGTTATTAAATACTCAGAGAACCAAAGAGAATACAAGAAAGCCAAACTAAGACACTAGACTAAAGAATAAACTGGGGGAACAAAGGGAACTAAAATCACAATACAAAACTCAGAGACACAAGAAACTCAAAACACTGGGTCACCGACCCAGGACCGTGACATTGAGTGCATAACTGAACATAATTATTTGAAGGTTGACTTTTTTTTGTATTCAAAACACTTTTCTTTTATTGGTCGAAAGTAATATACTAATTCTTTGAGATAGGAATTTTGGGTTTTCATGAGCTGTATGCCAAAATCATCAATATTAAAACAATGAAAGGCTTGAACTACTTCAGTTGTGTGTAATGAATCTAAAATATATGAAAGTCTAATGTTTATCAGTACATTGCAGAAAATAATGAACTTCATCACAATATGCTAATTTTTTGAGAAGGACCTGTATTTACTTTGCCTTGTTTGGTATCATCCTTTTCAGCACAACCTCACGTGCCTGAATTTACAGTCATCTTTTAATTTTGACATACTGTATTAACACAATTGATCTAAAATCAGACAAAAAACATAAAATCATAGTAGAAAAAGTTATATTTTTTACTGTAACAACCAAAAACATGTTTAGTGAATCATATTTCATGACATTAAATGTAAATATAAATTGTCAATTTTAAAATTATATGCACAAGTTTTGCAAACTGTTGGGTCTGTGTTTCCACAAGCCCCACTAGTTCTAGAGACTTATTCATCAAGAAAGAAAACAAGACAGTCGATCGATTACTTGCGCAAGGGAGGCCTCGTTTGTGTCCACCACAAAAATGACCCCAAATCTGACCTCCTCTCGCTGCCTTTTATTGAGAAACAGTTCACACAAAACACATCACAGCAAAGCAACGCCCACATGGTTCTAAGACAAGGCATTGTATGTATATGTGTGAACTTCAGTAAGAGTGTGTGTGTGTGTGTGTGTGTGTGTGCGTGTGAGTGTGTGTGTGTGTGTGTGTGTGTGTGTCTCATGGGGGTGCGTTTGTGTGACCTGCTGACCAACAAGGTCATAAAAGCAAGAAACAACACAAGAAACAGATCTTTCAGATAGGATGTATCTACAATAAAACCTCCCCCAGCACAGAGTGGTTGGAGAGGTTGTCAGGATCAAAGGAATGGCTTTGATCCTTTCTAAGTTAATTAACTTAGAAATTTACAGTAAAAAATGAGCAAATAGCAGAAACAGATTATAAAGATTATAAATTATAGGAAATGTGTGGTGGTGCGTGTGTTAATGTGATGTGTGGGAGAGTCCAGTCCTACACCTGGTTCAGGGCCCAAATAGCCCGGGGCAAGAAGCTCCACCTCATTCTCTCTGTTTTGGCTTTAAGGGAGCGGAAGCGCTTCCCAGACCTCAACAGTGAGAAGACTCCATTGTTGAGATGGGAGAGGTCCATCATAATCTTCCTAGCTTTGGACTTGCACCGCTTGGTGTAGATGGACAGCAGGTCAGGGAGCTCTGATTGAATGATGCGTTCGGCCGAGCGCACCACTCTTTGCAGATCTCGTCTGTCCTGCTTGGTGCTGTTCCCAAACCAGGTGCAGATATTTCCCGTCAGGATGCTCTCGATGGTGCAGGAGTAAAAGTTCTTGAGCACCTTCAGTAGCAGATGGAAGTCTCTAAGTCTTCTGAGGAAGAAGAGACGCTGACGGGCTTTCTTAACCAGGGTGTTGATGTGACAGGACCATGACAGGTCCTGAGTGATGTGGACACCCAGGTATCGGAAACTGTCCACTCTCTCCACTGGCGTGCCACTGATGATGAGGGGTTTGTAATTCCTCGCCTGCTTTGTAGTGAAGTCCACGATCAGCTCCTTAGTCTTGCTGACGTTTAGGAGGAGGTTATTCTCCTGGCACCAGTTCTCCAGGTACCTAATCTCCTCCAGGTAGGCCGTCTCGATGTTGTCCGAGATCAGGCCTACAACAACAGTGTCGTCAGCAAACTTGACAATGGAGGTGGTGTCTGATGTGGCTACACAGTCATAAGTGTACAGTGAGTACAGCAGGGGGCTTAAAACACAGCCCTGAGGCACTCCAGTGCTGAGTGAGATGGAGGGGAAGGCTTGTTTTCCCACCCTCACTGATTGGGGTCTGTCTGTGAGGAAGTTCAAGATCCATTGACTGAGCTGAGTCCTAGATCCTTCAACTTGGTGAAAAGCTTAGAGGGAATTATTGTGTTGAATGCTGAACTGTAGTCCACGAACAGCATCCTAACATAATTCGCTCTGACAGTGTCCAGGTGACTCAGGGATGTGTGGAGCAGGTGAGATATGGCATCGTCTGTGGAACGATTAGTCCGGTAAGTAAACTGAAGTGAGTCGATGGTGGCAGTAAGTGAATAAGTGATGTGATCTCTCATCAGTCTTTCAAAACACTTCATCACAATTAAAGTCAGTGCTACTGACACCCACTTTGTGGGTGATATGAACAGTGATGTTTTAGTGTTATCCCTAGATGCTGTGCCATTAATCCAATCACTTCATTTACAAAATGTGGACCATTATCACTATAAATGGTCTCTGGAATCCCATGTTCCCGGATGATATTCTTACATATTGCTTTGGCAACCGAAATGGCATCTAATTCCCTAGTTGGGACGATTTCTACCCACTTTGAAAAAAGGACACACTATCACTAAACAGTAGGGATGGGTACCGGTTTCCGGTGCCGTGATGGCACCGGTTCTGACATAAACGGTAGTAACCAGACCGAAAAGCAGCGCACATTTCGGTGCTTTATTTCGGTGCTTTATTTCGGTGCTTTTTTTTTTCTTGAGATGTCATAGGCTTTGGATTCTAGCCAATCATTTTACCTTTACAAGGATAGTAGGCGGGCCCAGGTACGTACGTTCTTTTAGAGCAGAG